>NC_044041.1:183425529-183732724 GCF_901765095.1 Microcaecilia unicolor | reverse complement strand
ACCTGAGGCAATGGAAGGTTAAGTACTTACCCGAGGTCACAAGAAATTTGAATCCTGCTGTGTCCGGTTCCTGGCCAAAGGCTCTAACCACTAGGCTACTCCTCTATTAGAAGGCAGTTACTCAAGCTTTCCAAATTCATCTGAATTATCTTCAAAAACACCATCACCAATATTAGCCCAATTACTGTATGAAGTTTTCAGAGAATGATTGTCTGTACATTTTAGCATTCATATAGCACCTTAAGTCAGCACTCCTGTGTATTAAACATCACAAGTCCCAGCCTCAAATATCTAAGGCAATAGGGAAGAAAGTGAAAAACGGAGAGGGGGAACCCAGAATACTTCTCATGGTGACATCTACTGGCAGGTGTAAGAGCAGCATCCCTAGAACCTCAATGTGTCTTTTTATTAAAATTCTTTTTTTTTCTCCCCTTGGAGTGGATACATACCTGACATCAAAATCTCTTTTTGGAAGTACAAACTCCCCCTCAAATCACAAGTCAGGAACCTTGGAATACAGTTAGATTCAACACTTACTCTGATTCCCCAAATCCAAGCAACCTTCAAGGGCTGCTTCTACTATTTGCGACAGCTGCCTCTCTCCTTACATCGAGAAGGAAAATCTTATCCCAGTTGTACATGCCATGATAACATGGATTACTGTAATGCACTCTATAACCGTCTGACTACAAAGGGCCTGCACCAGCTTCAACTGATTCAGAATGCTCCAGCAAGACTAATAGAAGGTTGCGACATGACCGCATCACACCATTTTTGCAAAACCTTCACTGGCTACCAGTACAATACGGGGCTAAATTTAAAATTCTATGTCTGCTCTTCAAGGCCCTTAAAGGAAATGTCCCAGAGTACCTGAAGAACAGGATGATCCTCTACACACCTCCAAAGACACTAAGGTCCTCCCAAAGGGAATCCCTAACTACACCCTCTCCAAAAGGCATTACGATGTGATACCCACAAGCGAGCCTTCTCCGGAGTAGCCCCCACACTCTGGAATGCATTGCCTGAAAGGCTCTGCTTACACACAAGACTATCTCTACTTCAGGAAGCAGGTGAAAGCTTGGCTCTTCAACCAGGCCTTTAATGGAAGAAGTAACTAACTCGTTAGTCTCACTCACACACACAAGGTGCGTCATGGGCTGCACATACTGCAGCAGAACATGTTTATCCATTTCTACCCTAGATAAGATAATATGTAACCATCTGACCTCATGTGCACCTTTTTTTAAATTAGTCACCTTACTCTCTTACCTATCTATATGTCCCATCTTTGCTTATACTGTCAATTAAAATGTTACATCACAAATTGTGCTGGCACTGTAAGTAGTATAATATGCCATACTTTGTATTATAATTTGAATGTCTTTACTGCTGTAATTGTCTATTGCTCATGTTTGGTTTATTCTTATTGGATACCGCCTTGAGTGAATTCCTTCAAAAAGGCAGTAAATAAATCCTAATAAATAAATAAAATTTGGCTCTAGCTCATGAAGAAAAAGTGAATTAGTTTTGATTTTTTATTCAAGGCATTTTTCAGTAAGAATACTGTATTGAGATGCTTTATGGACTGAATACAGTTTGTAGGGATGAATGGCTTCAGCCGCAGGATCTTTCCTAAGTTGGGTAACACTGCCAGTTAAATATTTTGATCGATTGCTTTGCTTCCATTTACTTTCTGAATCAATACAACCAATTTCTGAATGAATGATCATCTACAGAGGAAATAGGTTGATAAACATTTGAGACCCTGAGCGGAGTTCAGTCTAGAGTGACTGTTGATCTCCAAAACACAGACCATTATAGTATGAGCACCCCCTTCCCCTACTTTGTTAATATTTAAAGGGTAAGAGGCTTTTTGAATAGTTATATATTTTTTCTTAGGTAATATTTACAGTTGCTGTATATCAGCTCTGGAAAGACTTGCTATTTGGTATTTTATGTGTATCTATGTCTTTATAAATTATCCCAGGGAAAACAAGCACAAACATTTTTAGGTGGTTGTAGGACTACTTTTAGGGGTTCACTTTGCTTTTTACCCCTATTAGGTAGGTGATATTTAGTATGTATGGTCATTCAGTTATTTTAGTGTTCTATATCTCCACCTATCTGTCCGATGCAGTTCTATTGATATACATTTAGTGTTGATATTATTATATTTTGTGTTGATATCATGTCTTGTATTAAAATTATTATTTTACTGCATGCATATTTAATCTGAATGTTTTTAACTGATATTGATTTGATATTCTATTTTATTGTATTATGTTTTTAGATTTGATCTGTTTTTATTTTATATGATGTGATAGTGTTTTTAGATATGTTTTATTATCAAATATACAATGGTGAAGCTTATGTTTTACTCATTATGTATTTTTATTTTGTAGGTTTTTTTTACCCCTGACGCAGCCTGAGGGCGAAACGTGGCCACGTCGGGTAACTTGTAATAAACCACTTCTTCTGTTACCCTCCTGTTCTATTTTTTTGTCTTTTTTGATCTGCTTTTTTTCTTTTGATTTGCCATTTCTGTGGCAGATCTTTGCCTTTTTTTTGTTTCTGTCTGCAAACATTTACACCTACCCAAAGCAAGAAGTTCCACAGAGCTCTATGCATTTCCAATTCCAGTTCGCTAGGGATAGGTTCTGACCTTTATGCAGCCCTCTGTGTATAAAGGTTGCATACCCCTGGGTCTACCCTACAGTAATTTTATAACAGTCCACTTCAGTTCATAAAATACTGATCAACATGATTGAGTACCTTATAAAATTACACTCAATATTCTTACGCATTTCAATAGATATAGGAAGCTATAATTTGTACTGCTCTTGTGAAAGTCTAGGGGAAATTAAAGCACAACTGCTTTCTTCTGTTATTCTCTGTCAGTGGTATAATGAGCCAAACAGGTGGGTCTCATGACTTGTGTCACAGACATCAATGGACATAATCTTCTAGATGTGGAAGAGTAGCCTAATGGTTAGTAAAATGGCCTGAGAACCAGGAGAACTGGGTTCAATTCCCACTGCAGCTCCTTGTGACTTTGAGCAAGTCACTTAACCCTCTATTGTCCCAGGTACAAAATACGTACCTGTATATAATATGTAAACTTTGTAGGAAAGCATTTAACGTAAGTAGGAGGCTTCTCTTGTACAACCTGACCTGCAGCCTTTCATTTTGATTTAAAATATTTCTATTCTTAACCCACAGTTCAAGGTGCATTAAAATCTATTCCCCCACTGGCAGATGGCTCTGAGGGTTAGGCTACGTTTTCTATGTCCCACGATCAGAAGAACAATGTACTTGGAGAAATACCCATTACCCACCCATGGAGACTCTTTAACTACACATACCTGACATGAAAAGGGCAGAATATATATCAGTGACATCACCAATAAACAAGAATATCAGAATTACAAATACAAAATTAAAAAAAACATGCAAAATTAAATATTGACAAAATAGAAAATAGTTTAAATATGAATGACTAATTTCTATGAAATATGTATTATCAATAAATACAAATATTCAAGCCCTATCAGACATCTGGTCCAACCAGAAGACTTTAAATTATGCCCAACAATACCTATTTTTGTGGCACTGTAAATGTTCTCAATGGGAAACACTTCTCCTAAGCCGTAGAGCAGAACTTTAGCCAGGGCAGGTACCAGCTGTGTCGTTGTGATTAGAACATTCACACAGTTTTTCCTGTAGAAGAAAGATTAAGAGGTCCCTGAGAAAGGAGGAGTCACCACTAATATCAAATAAGGTATCCTGTAGAATTAGTCTACTGAGCTCTGTTTTATGCTAATGATGTTCCAATACAGGGGCTGCTTCTCAGGCTCTCTATGTTCACATTTTCCAAGGTCCTTCTTAAAACTGCACATTTTCTACATAATATGCAGTTGCACGATTTTATAAAAGCCCTTTTTAGTCTGTAAAACAAGCTTTACATGCAAAAACAGCTTATAAAATTACCCCAAAATAATTAAGAAAGGTGGACGATAATGGTATTGTTTTAGACTGTAATGCAATCTGCTCCAGGTCTTTATTTATATATAACAGTGCCCAGGAACAGTGAAAACAAATCTAAAGCTGTAGGGCCCAATAACGTTGCCACGTCTTTATGTTTTACAATCCACTCCCAAAAAACCCCCCAAACAAAACTGGAAATTAAAAATGCCCCCAAACTCCCCATTCTCCCACACTCAGATAATCTCTCAAGCACTTGATTCTACCCTAAAAGTTAATCAGTCAGTTGAGAACCAGACTAGCTGAAGTTCTCTTCAGGGCCGTATAAACACCCTTGAGGTCAGTCGTTTCCGAAGAGGTCAAGCAACTCATTTAAAGTAGTTCTACTTCATGGAACGGAGACCAACTTTTCTCAAATAACACACCCTACTGCCTTCACTGTGCTGTTAACTTCTCTACATTTCTTGCAGTACAATGCCTTGGGTGAATTTTTTCAAAAAGGCAGCAAATAAATAAGTGTCCTACATCTTGGCTAGCCAGCTGGGCACAGGGGCAGTGCTACGTGTTTGCAGGAGAAAGCCAAATGCAGCCTGGCTATCTTTAAACAGTTAAAAAAAATCTCTCCAAATGGAAATACATAAAACAAGTATAAGCAATATACTCCACAGCACTATCCTTAACAATCAAGGAAGGAAAAGGCCTCAGAACCAAACCCCAGCCAGCTTACTGTGCATTGAGGAATTAAAGGTAACCATCTCATCAGCATAAAAAACCTTCCAAATACGTAAGGTACAGTGCGCTGCACAATGCAAAATGTGTATATTCAGCAAAAGTGCCAAAGTTTAAACAGTGCCTGACCATAACTTTTTGCACCCACTTAAGCTTTTGAAAATAATTAGGTTTAACAGGAACCCCCCCCCCCCCAAAAAAAAAAATAAAAAATAAATAAATAAATAAAAAACTGGATCTCCTGGTCTCTCTACCCCAATTATGTACCCTGGCCTGTATTTAATTGCTTTCCAACAATGGGAAAGTCTACTTGGAGTCATGTATCACCTAGGGATACATGACTGCCAAGGTACAGAAAACAGCAAATAATCCCTAGGTATTATTTGCTGTTTTCTGTACCTTGGCAGCTATGGAAGACCTGGCAATTCCTTTTCATCTGCTCCAATTACTTGAAATAATTTAAGTCCTCCTCCCACCTGTCTCTACGGCTTACAGTTAACAAGGATGATCATTCCCTCAGAATACAGAGTTCCGCCAGGTGACATTACCCATGTGTGAGGATTTCTCTGTCCTGCTTGTCCTCAGAAAATCTGGCTTACATCCCGTGATGGAATAAAGGTGAGGAGGGGACAGATGGTCACTTGCACAGGGGCCAAACTTGGTGAAGTTGCTCATACAGGCCAGTAAGAATAATGAAAGTAGAAACACCCATGTCTGGGGGTACAGCTCATGGACCCAAAAGCATCCTTAATTCATCTCTGCCTCTGCTTAGTGTATCCAAGATACTTTTCTGCTTGAAATACCTGTAATACTTATGAATTCATATCTAGTCAGAGCTAGGCTATATTTAAAGATATCCTTTTTAAGACACTTTTTTTAGCTTCTGTGACAACGACTCACAAAATGCAATAATAAACTGCTTCATAGGTTTCCCAGTGAAGTGTGTCTATTTATTAGAAAGATGAAAATAATTAACTCTGGGGACTTTTTCTCCTGATAACTCATGAAATCCATCCTTGCTAATAAGAGATAAATTAAGTCTCCAAGGTCTCTTAGGGCCATTAAAAAACAAAAACAAAAAAAAAGAAGTATAGAATAATAGAAATTGCATGATATTGGAGACACAAGGGGAAATCTGGACTTACCTGTTGATTTCCTTTCCTTGAACCCTGCCAGACCAGTCTAGATGAGTGGGTTATGGTCTCCAGCAAACAGATAGAGCAACAGAAAAACAGCTCACAGTTGACTTCAGTCCCCTTTACAGGAGGCCGGTGCTGGCCTTCAGATCTTCAATAGCCCATATTAGAGCTCATTCAACTGAAGCTATTTGTTATGTGTTGGGTTTCCAACCTCACCACTACAGCCAAACCTAATGCATTCCAAATTATTTCATGGTCATTAATCCAGGAACAAGAATTCCATATACCAAGGGTACAACTACCTTCAGAGTGGGCTGGACCACACTCAATGTCAGTTTTCTGATGTCAGACCGAGAACCCTCGACTGCCATGGCTTCCACGGGTGGGTTCTGGACTGGTCTGGCAGGATTTAAGGAAAGGAAATTAACAAACAAATCCAAAATTCCACTCTTATTGTTAATGACAGACCAGTTCAAATGAATGGGATATACCCAAGCTTTACCCAGACCAGGCAAGAGGAAGCCACGATAGCTCTCAGATTCCTACAACTAAAGTAGTAAATTTCCAGATCTGCATACTCGTGCTAAGGCACTTGGAGAAGAAGTGATATGAGGCAAGGGATCTGTCCTACCATTATCTTCTAGAAGACAGTTTCTAACTCTGCCTATGAGTATTCTTGCACTCTAACTGAATGGGTTAGCCAGGCCTTTGGGACTTGCTAACTCTTGCTGGTGTGGTCTGAGAATCTTTTCCTGAAATTGATACCTTAAAGACCACCATGCCTTATTAGGGCACATCAACAAACCAAAGATGTGTCCCAAATTTAGAAGGACCTGGTCATCTACAAACATCTCAAACGTGACCAACAACTGACTTCATCGTGGTCATCCCTGCCCAGACCTATATCACCTGATTTCTTACTTTGGTCTTTATGGAAGATGATGTAAGATCTACGTGTACCAGAAATGGCTTTCAAGGGTGACGCGGAGGAACCGAAAGAAATCTCAGTGAACCTGGAAGACGTATTGAGCCAAACCAACAAATTAAAGAGAAGTAAATTACCTGGACCAGATGGCATGCATCCAAGGGTACTGAAAGAACTCAAACATGAAACTGCTGATCTGCTGTTATTAATCTGTAACCTGTCATCTGTAGTACCTGAGGATTGGAGAGTGGCCAGTGTAATGCAGATTTTTAAAAAGGGTTCCAGAGGTGATTCGGGAAATTACAGACCGGTAAGCCTGACATCAATGCTGGGTAAAACAGTGGAAACTATTATAAAGAATAAAATTACGGAATACATAAACAAACATGGTTTAATGGGACATAGTCAGCATGGTTTCAGCCAAGGGAAGTCTTGCCTCACCAATTTGCTTCATTTCTTTGAAGGCTTGAATAAACATGCGGATAAAGTTGAGCCGGTTGATGTAGTGTATCTAGTTGTTCAGAAAGCTTTTGACAAAGTTCATCATGAGAGACTCCTGAGAAAATTAGAGTCATGGGATAGGAGACAATGTTCTGTTGTGGATAAGAATTGGTTACTGGGCAGAAAACAAAGGGTAGGGTTAAATGGCCATTTGTCTCAATGGAGGAGGGTGAATAGTGGAGTGCCGCAGGGATCTATACTGGGACCAGTGCTATTTAATATATTTATAAATTATTTAGAAATTGGAACGATAAGTGAGGTGATTAAATTTGCAGATGACACAAAACTATTCAAGGTTGTTAAAACATATTTGGGATGCAGACTGTGAAAAATTACAGGAAGACCTTAGGAAATTGGAAGACTTGGCATCCAAATGGAAGACGAAACTTAATGTAGACAAATGCAAAATGATACACATTGGGAAGAATAATCTAAATCATGGTTACCTGATGCTAGGGCCACCTTGGGGGTCTGCACCCAAGAAACAAATTTAGGTGTCATTGTAGACAACACGCTGAAATCTTCTGCCCAGTGTGCGGCGATGACCAAAAAAGCAAATAGGATGCTAGGAATTATTAGAAAAGGAATGGTAAATAAGACTGAGAATACTATAATGCCTCTGTATCGCTCACGGTGCGACTTCACCTTGAGTACTGTGTTCAGTTCCGGTTGTCGTATCTCAAAAAAGATATAGCGGACTTAGAAAAGGTTCAAAGAAGAGTGACCAAAATGATAAAGGGGATGGAATTCCTCTCATATGAGGAAAGGCTAAAGAGGTTAGGGCTCTTCAGCTCGGAAAAGAGATGGCTGAGGGGAGATATGATTGAGGTCTACAAAATCCTGAGTGATGTAGAATAAGCAGAAGTGAATCGAATTTTTAGTCTTTCAAAAAGTACAAAGGGGAAACTCAATAAAGTTACATGGAAATACTTTTAAAATAAATAGGAGGAAATATTTTATCACTCAACGAATAGTTAATCTCTGGAACTCTTTGCTGAAAGATGTAGTAACAACAGTTAGTGTACCTGGGTTTAAAAAAAGATTTGGAGAAGTTCCTGGAGGAAAAGTCCATAGTCTGCTACTGAGACAGACATGGGGAAGCCACTGCTTGCCCTGGGATTGGTAGCATGGAATGCTGCTACTATTTGGGTTTCTGCCAGGTACTTGTGACCTAGATTGACCACTGTTGGAAACACGATACTGGCCTAGATGGACCATTGGTCTGGCCCAGTAAAAAAAATGTAAACTCATTCAGCAGCTATTAGGTCCCATGAAGACATGTTCAAGAGCTCTTCTGTATACTGTTACTTGCAGGAAGATCACGATGGCCCCACCAGGATATGCTAGACCCAAAACTGAAGTACTGTCATGGAACCATTCCATATAGCTTCCTGGAATGAGACAATAGAAAAAAGACTGTTTAAACAGAAATTCAACTTTTTGTACCACCTTCCTTCTGAGCTCCCAAATGAACCAACATCTTATTCTTCTCTTCACTAGGAAGAGAATATAAAACCCTCGGTTTTGGCTACCTTAATGCAAGAATCAGTTGCCTCAGCCATATCCGATACCCAGATATCATATGTATCAAGAAGCACTTGGGATGAGGAGCGTGGGGCCCATCTGAGAGCTTCTTAAGATCGAACCTTAGAAAATAAGGGTCATCAGCTTTTCTCTCTCAACTTTCCCACTGTTGCATTAACTCCTTCTGAGGCGGCAATCTTTCTCTGTCTGCTGAACCAGCACTCTTCTTCCTCTTGCCACAGTCAGTAAACTTCTTTAGCAACCCAAACTTTTCCAAGGTTAACCTGTGGTTCCTTCCATGAAGGGACACAGATTAGGGCTAGGAAGAGCTCAAAGTGTAACTTTAAGGTGCTGCCGAGGCAGGACCACCCAGGAATTATACTTATTTATTTTTCTTAATTATTCTCATGCAATTTTTCATGCATCACAAGCCTAAACTGGCCTTAAAGGCACTCTGAGAAGCTTTACTTGTGTAGAGAGGCACAAGGCCTATCTTACACGCTGTTCCCATCATTGCTCCCACAGCTAAAAGGGAAGGCTTGAGGGAGGAGCTGAAATATTAACTCAGTAGATATCAGAAGCTGCACAGGCTACAGATATGTAGCCTTCACAAAATTCCTTATTTCTCTATCAGAGAAAAAGAGATACAGGACCTGGCATGCTTCACTTCTGTATTTTTGGTACAATGTGGCAATAAAAAGACTGTTGATCCCACCAACACAGGGGTGCAGACCAGGTCTTATTTCATGCACACCACACGAGCCATGGTTCAGTCTGGGGAATCCTTCCAGCTTTGCATTTTAACTGGGTGCTAATCCTCCAGTGACTGCACCTACCCACCGCCTGATGCTCCCAAACCAGGCCAAATGCACCGGTTGACATACTAAACTGCTAAGACTTAGCTGCAGCGTTTCACCTTCCTTTATTTCAAGACATTCTGGAAGCAATCGGAATGCTCATTGAACTCACCTAACTTGTGTCTGCTTGCCTGCCTTCTCTGAGGCCAGACCAAATGCCCCAAATGACATGCTGAACTGTCATGACTTACCTAAAAATTGTAACCTTCCTCTTTTCCCCCAGACATACTGGAAACAAGTGGAGAGAAAAATAGGGGGAGTGGGATCACTTCAGACCCCTGACGAAGACCAAATCTGACAAAGTAATACAGGAGACCAAGAAACAGTGCGAGAAGAAGCTGCACTGATGTTTTTTTTCCCCCTTCCAAAATCTTTAATTATTTTGCACACAGGGACTTACCTCTGGTCCCATTCCAAGAGGGAGAGGGAGGATGACAGCACTACACCCACAAACCCCCATAAAGGATTGGGGGGGGGGGCGCAGGGGAAGGAGCCGGTATCATGTGGAAGGGCCTCTGCAATCCTAGTCCTGTAGTCTATTCCCAAGGTGTTTTTTTTTTTTTTTTTGGGGGGGGGGGGGGATGGTGGAGGGAGGAAACAGCCCCAAAGAGCTGTTGTCTACAGTTTCCTGGACTTAGTCTGTGCTCCACCGGGACTCTGGACATACACCTTTCCCAAGAGCTGCCTACTTGTAATTGCTGCACTAGGCCACATGTCTGCACCATCTGCTGGAGTCAGAGGCATACTGAGGAGCTGAAGGTAGCACCTGTTTTCTACAATGGAAGTGCAGTCAGCTCTAAGCTGTTTTCCTCTGGCTCCAACTGCTAGCAAGGGGACATAACCCATTGGTCTGGACTGGTATGACATGGATGATAAGAAAAGAAAGACTTTCATAATTCCTTGACTGAACACAGCTGTCACGAAAAAACAGAAAATAAATCTAGCTACATGAACTATATGGATGTAAAATAAGTACAGTCTCTGCTTGAGGACAGAAGTCTCTCCATATCACTGTACCACTAGTCCTTGCTGGTGATGCCAGATGTAAGCATGTTTCATTTTTAAACCATATTGAAAAGCTTAATGAATTGTAAGCATCAAGTCCAGTTCTGCAGTGCTTATGCTGTGAAATTAGTGGTGCAAGCATCTGAAGAAGCAAAGCCAGAGAAACAAGGAAATTAAAAATGAGACTAAGAGCCTTACTAGGGACATTTTAAGGAAAAAAAAAATAAAATAAGGGACTTTCTTTAGTGGATGGACATGAGAAGACAACGCTGAAATTTTAAACACTGCTTTTCTTGTGAAAGGCAATTAATCAAGTTGGTTAAACATTAAATGCGGGGATTTTAATGTGTTTGCATCTTACCTGCACTGGATAAGCAGCAAAGCCTTTAACGCTGTTCCTAGCCAAGAATCTGTTAAAGCTTCAATATCAGCTCGTAAACTTTGTAGACTATCTTGCCTCTGAGGACTAAGCAGTCCTGAGAAGGAAAACCCAAACAAAGTCAGTTACAATATATGAAGCAACATACAGGTCATTAAAAAAAAAAAAAAAAAAAAAATATATATATATATATATATTTATTCATTGAACTTTTCATACCACCTGTACTGCTATGGCATACCTAGGCAGTGTACAAAATAACAATCCAACCCCCTTGTTTACTAAGCTGCATGGCAATGCTGACACAGCCCTTTCAAAGTGAATGGGCTGTGTCTGCATTAGCGCGCAGCAGACGCTAGCGTGGCTTAGTAACAAGCCATTGCATGTGGAGTACCATAAGGCTCTATTTTATCTCCACTGCTTTTTAATATCTATGGTAGTCCTTTTGCCATGCTCATTTAATCACTTGGTATCAAAGCTTTCCTTTACGCAGATGGCATCTTTCTTATTATTCTCACTTCACCGTTCAATATTGATCTCTCTCCACTCTTGTTTGAGTATCGCTGGTTGCCATCCCATAAGCTAGTTTTAAACCCAGATAAGATAGTAATGCAATGTGGTGGGAACGGGTGGCACCAGAGGCTGTGTGTACAGTGAAAGATCTATCCTGCAAAAAGAAAGCAAACAACTGAAGTGCCGTACCAGTAAGCCCAATAGCTGCTAAGCAAGAAAGAAATACAGAGTAATCCACTAGGTCAAACGCAGCTGAAAGGTCCAGAGATACCACCAGTGCAATAGAATTTATTTGCTGCATTTATATCCCACATTTTCCCACCTATTTGCAGGCTCAATGTGGCTTACAATATAAAGCGAATGCTACATACCTGTAGAAGGTATTCTCCGAGGACAACAGGCTGATTGTTCTCACTGATGGGTGACGTCCACGGCAGCCCCTCCAATCGGAATCTTCACTAGCAAAGGCCTTTGCTAGTCCTCGCGCGCGCATGCGCGGCCGTCTTCCCGCCCGAAACCGGCTTGTGCCGGCCAGTCGTATATGTAGCAAAACAAAGACAAGGGAAGACACAACTCCAAAGGGGAGGCGGGCGGGTTTGTGAGAACAATCAGCCTGCTGTCCTCGGAGAATACCTTCTACAGGTATGTAGCATTCGCTTTCTCCGAGGACAAGCAGGCTGCTTGTTCTCACTGATGGGGTATCCCTAGCCCCCAGGCTCACTCAAAACAACAACCATGGTCAATTGGGCCTCGCAACGGCGAGGACATAACTGAGATTGACCTAAAAAAATTTACCAACTAACTGAGAGTGCAGCCTGGAACAGAACAAACAGGGCCCTCGGGGGGTGGAGTTGGATCCTAAAGCCCAAACAGGTTCTGAAGAACTGACTGCCCGAACCGACTGTCGCGTCAGGTATCCTGCTGCAGGCAGTAATGAGATGTGAATGTGTGGACAGATGACCACGTCGCAGCTTTGCAGATCTCTTCAATGGTGGCTGACTTCAAGTGGGCTACCGACGCAGCCATGGCTCTAACATTATGAGCCGTGACATGACCCTCAAGAGCCAGCCCAGCCTGGGCGTAAGTGAAGGAAATGCAATCTGCTAGCCAATTGGATATGGTGCGTTTCCCCACAGCCACTCCCCTCCTATTGGGATCAAAAGAAACAAACAATTGGGCGGACTGTCTGTTGGGCTGTGTCCGCTCCAGATAGAAGGCCAATGCTCTCTTGCAGTCCAATGTGTGCAGCTGACGTTCAGCAGGGCAGGAATGAGGACGGGGAAAGAATGTTGGCAAGACAATTGACTGGTTCAGATGGAACTCCGACACAACCTTTGGCAAGAACTTAGGGTGAGTGCGGAGGACTACTCTGTTGTGATGAAATTTGGTGTAAGGGGCCTGGGCTACCAGGGCCTGAAGCTCACTGACTCTACGAGCTGAAGTAACTGCCACCAAGAAAATGACCTTCCAGGTCAAGTACTTCAGATGGCAGGAATTCAGTGGCTCAAAAGGAGGCTTCATCAGCTGGGTGAGAACGACATTGAGATCCCATGACACTGTAGGAGGCTTGACGGGGCTTTGACAAAAGCAAACCTCTCATGAAGCGAACAACTAAAGGCTGTCCTGAGATCGGCTTACCTTCCACATGATAATGGTATGCACTGATTGCACTAAGGTGAACCCTTACAGAGTTGGTCTTGAGACCAGACTCAGACAGGTGCAGAAGGTATTCAAGCAGGGTCTGTGTAGGACAAGAGCGGGGATCTAGGGCCTTGCTGTCACACCAGACGGCAAACCTCCTCCACAGAAAGAAGTAACTCCTCTTGGTGGAATCTTTCCTGGAAGCAAGCAAAACACGGGAGACACCCTCTGACAGACCCAAAGAGGCAAAGTCTACGCTCTCAACATCCAGGCCGTGAGAGCCAGGGACCGGAGGCTGGGATGCAGAAGCGCCCCTTCGTCCTGTGTGATGAGGGTCGGAAAACACTCCAATCTCCACGGTTCTTCGGAGGACAACTCCAGAAGAAGAGGGAACCAGATCTGACGCGGCCAAAAAGGAGCAATCAGAATCATGGTGCCTCGGTCTTGCTTGAGTTTCAACAAAGTCTTCCCCACCAGAGGTATGGGAGGATAAGCATACAGCAGACCCTCCCCCCAATCCAGGAGGAAGGCATCCGATGCCAGTCTGCCGTGGGCCTGAAGCCTGGAACAGAACTGAGGGACTTTGTGGTTGGCTCGAGATGCGAAGAGGTCTACCAAGGGAGTGCCCCACGCCTGGAAGATCTGTCGCACTACACGGGAATTGAGCGACCACTCGTGAGGTTGCATAATCCTGCTCAACCTGTCGGCCAGACTGTTGTTTACGCCTGCCAGATATGTGGCTTGGAGCACCATGCCGTGACGGCGAGCCCAGAGCCACATGCTGACGGCTTCCTGACACAGGGGGCGAGATCCGGTGCCACCCTGCTTGTTGACGTAGTACATGGCAACCTGGTTGTCTGTCTGAATTTGGATAATTTGGTGGGACAGCCGATCTCTGAAAGCCTTCAGAGCGTTCCAGATCGCTCGCAACTCCAGAAGATTGATCTGCAGATCGCGTTCCTGGAGGGACCAGCTTCCTTGGGTGTGAAGCCCATCGACATGAGCTCCCCACCCCAGGAGAGACGCATCCGTGGTCAGCACTTTTTGTGGCTGAGGAATTTGGAAAGGACGTCCCAGAGTCAAATTGGACCAAATCGTCCACCAATACAGGGATTCGAGAAAACTCGTGGACAGGTGGATTACGTCTTCTAGATCCCCAGCAGCCTGGAACCACTGGGAAGCTAGGGTCCATTGAGCAGATCTCATGTGAAGGCGGGCCATGGGAGTCACATGGACTGTGGAGGCCATGTGGCCTAGCAATCTCAACATCTGCCGAGCTGTGATCTGCTGGGACGCTCGCACCCGCGAGACGAGGGACAACAAGTTGTTGGCTCTCGCCTCTCGGAGATAGGCGCGAGCCGTCCGAGAATCCAGCAGAGCTCCTATGAATTCGAGTCTCTGCACTGGGAGAAGATGGGACTTTGGATAATTTATCACAAACCCCAGTAGCTCCAGGAGGCGAATAGTCATCTGCATGGACTGCAGGGCTCCTGCCTCGGATGTGTTCTTCACCAGCCAATCGTCGAGATATGGGAACACGTGCACCCCCAGCCTGCAAAGTGCCGCTGCTACTACAGCCAAGCACTTTGTGAACACCCTGGGCGCAGAGGCGAGCCCAAAGGGTAGCACACAGTACTGGAAGTGACGTGTGCCCAGCTGAAATCGCAGATACTGTCTGTGAGCTGGCAGTATCGGGATGTGTGTGTAGGCATCCTTCAAGTCCAGAGAGCATAGCCAATCGTTTTCCTGAATCATGGGAAGGAGGGTGCCCAGGGAAAGCATCCTGAACTTTTCTTTGACCAGATATTTGTTCAGGGCCCTTAGGTCTAGGATGGGACGCATCCCCCCTGTTTTCTTTTCCACAAGGAAGTACCTGGAATAGAATCCCAGCCCTTCTTGCCCGGATGGCACGGGCTCGACCGCATTGGCGCTGAGAAGGGCGGAGAGTTCCTCTGCAAGTACCTGCTTGTGCTGGAAGCTGTGAGACTGAGCTCCAGGTGGACAATTTGGAGGTTTTGAGGCCAAATTGAGGGTGTATCCTTGCCGGACTATTTGGAGAACCCACTGATCGGAGGTTATGAGAGGCCACCTTTGGTGAAAAGCTTTCAACCTCCCTCCGACTGGCAGGTCGCCCGGCACAGACACTTGGATGTCGGCTATGCTCTGCTGGAGCCAGTCAAAAGCCCGTCCCTTGCTTTTGCTGGGGAGCCGAGGGGCCTTGCTGAGGCGCGCGCTGCTGACGAGAGCGAGCGCGCTGGGGCTTAGCCTGGGCCGCAGGCTGTCGAGAAGGAGGATTGTACCTACGCTTGCCAGAAGAGTAGGGAACAGTCTTCCTTCCCCCGAAAAATCTTCTACCTGTAGAGGTAGAGGCTGAAGGCTGCCGGCGGGAGAACTTGTCGAATGCGGTGTCCCGCTGGTGGAGCTGCTCTACCACCTGTTCGACTTTCTCTCCAAAAATGTTATCCGCACGGCAAGGCGAGTCCGCAATCCGCTGCTGGATTCTATTCTCCAGGTCGGAGGCACGCAGCCATGAGAGCCTGCGCATCACCACACCTTGAGCAGCGGCCCTGGACGCAACATCAAAGGTGTCATACACCCCTCTGGCCAGGAATTTTCTGCACGCCTTCAGCTGCCTGACCACCTCCTGAAATGGCTTGGCTTGCTCAGGGGGGAGCGCATCAACCAAGCCCGCCAACTGCCGCACATTGTTCCGCATGTGTATGCTCGTGTAGAGCTGGTAAGACTGGATTTTGGCCACGAGCATAGAAGAATGGTAGGCCTTCCTCCCAAAGGAGTCTAAGGTTCTAGAGTCCTTGCCCGGGGGCGCCGAAGCATGCTCCCTAGAACTCTTAGCCTTCTTTAGGGCCAGATCCACAACTCCAGAATCATGAGGCAACTGAGTGCGCATCAGATCTGGGTCCCCATGGATCCGGTACTGGGACTCGATCTTCTTGGGGATGTGGGGATTAGTTAAAGGCTTGGTCCAGTTCGCAAGCAATGTCTTTTTTAGGACATGGTGCAAGGGAACAGTGGACGCTTCCTTAGGTGGAGAAGGATAGTCCAGGAGCTCAAACATTTCAGCCCTGGGCTCGTCCTCCACAACCACCGGGAAGGGGATGGCCGTAGACATCTCCCGGACAAAGGAAGCAAAAGACAGACTCTCAGGAGGGGAAAGCTGTCTTTCAGGAGAGGGAGTGGGATCGGAAGGAAGACCCTCAGACTCCTCGTCAGAGAAATATCTGGGGTCTTCTTCCTCTTCCCACGAGGCCTCACCCTCGGTGTCAGACACAAGTTCACGGACCTGTGTCTGCAACCGTGCCCGACTCGACTCCGTGGAGCCACGTCCACGATGGGGGCGTCGAGAGGTAGACTCCCTCGCCCGCATCGGCGAAGCTCCCTCCGCCGACGTAGTCGGGGAGCCTTCCTGGGAGGCGACGGCAGCCGGAACCGCACGTGGCACCGATGCCGGAGACCTCACCTCGGGCGATGGGCCAGCCGGCGCCACGCTCGACGGTACCGGTGGCGCAAGCACCGCCAGTACCGGAGGGGTAGGGCGCAGCAGCTCTCCCAGAATCTCTGGGAGAACGGCCCGGAGGCTCTCGTTCAGAGCGGCTGCAGAGAAAGGCATGGAGGTCGATGCAGGCGTCGACGTCAGAACCTGTTCCGGGCGTGGAGGCTGTTCCGGGCTGTCCAGAGTGGAGCGCATCGACACCTCCTGAACAGAGGGTGAGCGGTCCTCTCGGTGCCGATGCCTGCTGGGTGCCGACTCCTTCGGCGACCCAGAGCTCTCGGTACCTACATGGGAAGGGGACCGGTGACGATGCTTCTTCGACTTCTTGGGACGAAGCATGTCACCGGAGCTTCCCGGTACCGACGAGGAGGACGTAGAATCCAGCCGTCGCTTCCTCGGGGCCGAGATCGAAGAAGGTCGGTCTCGGGGGGGCTGTACCGCAGGAGCCCTCAGGGTAGGGGGAGACCCACCCGAAGGCTCACCGCCACCAGCAGGGGAATGGACAGCCCTCACCTGCACTCCAGACGAAGCACCACCGTCCGACGACATCAGCAGACGAGGTCCCGGTACCACCGACGTCGATGCAGCTGTCCGATGTCTTGGCGCCGATGCAGAGGGCCGATGCCTCGATGCACTCGATGTACTGGCCGCCGAGGTTGAAGGTCTGGACGCTGAAGACGTCGATGCACTCGATACCCCCGGTGCCGATGCCGACGAAGAGCCCGAGAACAAAATGTTCCACTGGGCTAACCTCGCTACCTGAGTCCGCCTTTGCAAAAGGGAACACAGACTACAGGCCTGAGGGCGGTGCCCAGCCCCCAGACACTGAAGACACGACGCGTGCCTGTCAGTGAGCGAGATTACCCGGGCGCACTGGGTGCACTTCTTGAAGCCGCTGGAAGGCTTCGATGTCATGGGCGGAAAAATCACGCCGGCGAAATCGAAAGACGAAATGGCGAAATTTGGCACAGAAAAAAGGGAAATTTCGACCGGGGCCTAAGTAAGGCCTACCCCGACGACGAAAGAAAACTTAACGGGGCGAAAAAACTCGAAGTAGAGGAAAGGAAAAACCAAGAATGGTTAATCCAAACAATTTCTGGATTTCTCACAGAAAACAGTCGAAAAACGACGCGCGAGGCCGACTTTTCGGGGCACGAACGGTAAAGCACAACCGTACTGAGCGCGGAGAAAAAAAGACTGGCCGGCACAAGCCGGTTTTGGGCGTGAAGACGGCCGCGCATGCGCGGTGCGCATTGGCGCGCAAGGACTAGCAAAGGCCTTCGCTAGTGAAGATTCCGATTGGAGGGGCTGCCGTGGACGTCACCCATCAGTGAGAACAAGCAGCCTGCTTGTCCTCGGAGAATACAACAATAACCACATTGATGGAATAAGAAAATCAGAATATAGATAACAGATAAGGTGCATAAGAATATCATAGCAATCATATTAACGGAGTAAGAATTTCAGAACTGTTGCAATTAAGGTGCATAAGAAAATTATGTACAATAAGTGGTGGATAAATAGGTAAAACGTTACGTAATGATATCAGGACAAAATATAACGTTCAGTAATTAGGGTGTAAATTAAAATAGACAAATTAGAAAAGTTCCATTATAATTGTATCTGGTGAAGTTTAAGTGTCAGTTCCTTATGAGGGATCTTTTTTGTATGTCTTTTTGAACAAGTAAGTCTTCAGTAACTTCTGGAAGGTCGTCAGGTCGTGTGTTGTTCTTATGGTGGTCGGTAATTCATTCCATAGTTGTGTGCAGATGTATGAAAAGCTAGATGCATGTATTGATTTGTATTTGAGTCCTCAGCAGTTGGGATAATGGAGGTTTAAGAAAGTGCTTGATGAACTTTTGTTATTTCTCTCTGGTAAATCTATTAGGTCTGACATGTAAGATGGGGCATCTCTATAAATAATTGTACCTAATGTTTACCTAAGATTACATGCAGGTCGCTAAGAAGTGAAGCTATCGCTGGTTCAGTACTGTGGAACTTGAGAAAGCTTGCTTGTCGGGAATGAAGAACTTTGGTTCACTCAGCAAATTCAAGAACTTGTGAATACACTATTTGGAGCTCATAGGTTGGATACAGGTTGATAGCTGGCTGCAACAGATGCATCAAGGCAGGATTTCTTTTAATATAGCTGGATAACTGCTTGCTTCCAGATACTAGGGACTACACCAGTCTCAAGACGGTTACAAATCATATTCATTAATAGGGGAAGATGATCCTGGACAATTAATTTCAACCACGCAGGTGGTACACAATCCAGGTAACAAAAGGTAGGTCTAAGTGAGAACAGTCTTATTGAGTTCTACCAGGATTGAAGAAGAGAAAGCAAATAAGGTGGCGGTGGATATCAGACTTTCATTCAGAACTCTAGAAGCTGTGGAATCCAATGAATGTCTGGGGTCTAAAGATCGGTGAGTGAGACAGGGGGACACAGTGGTCGCAAATGACGACGACTGGAGATATTTTGGTTTCAAAATAATCTGCCAGTGTGTTGCTCCAGGTAGTTGAGAATTGGGTGAAGCAGACTGGAAATTCTTTTGGTGTGAAATTATTTTAAACTGTTCTCTAGTGGGATTATGTGAAGAGGTCAAGATGCAAGAGAAATATGTGTATGTGTTTTTCGTATGAGAATTGAATGTACATAGCTCATTCTTAAAAAGACGTTGTGATGAGGGTGCACTGCGCCTATGCCAGAAATGCTTGGCCTGGCGCAGGCGCCACTTAGCAATATGGAGATCAGCTCCATACCATGGAGCTGATTCCTGATGTGAGAGCTGTATTTCAACCACCAGTGCGCGTATGAGTCTAGGCCTTCCAGGATGGCCTTATTCCATGAACTTGTCTGGAGTCAATGGAAAGACAAAAGGTTTTCTAGGAAAAGGGTGAAAAGGGGAGAAGAGTCCAGTGATATCTGTGTCCAGGTGCGAGACATCTTAATTTTCTGACTGGTAATAACTTTAGAACTGGTATCCAAATGGACATGAAAGAAGTAAGTGACTGATCCATAGCAGTGGTGTAGTCATGAAACTACTGAGGGTAAAAGAAACTGGACTTTTAGATAAAACCATATTCAAAATATGTACTGAGTTATGGGTAGGGAGGAAAACGTGCTGTGTTAAACCTATGTCCACCAAATAGGAAAGAAAAGAAGAAATGTGAAGGTGCCCAGTTGTATCCTCCTGGATGTTAAAATCTCCCAGGATTAACAAATTAGCGTGTTGAAAGGAAGCATCCACCAGAGTTTGTAGAAGCAGCTCGCAGAGGTCAGCTGTTGAGGATAGTGGCCAATAAAAAAGCAGTACACACAATGTGAATGGGAAAGAAATATGTACTCCCAGGAGTTCTGGGTAGCTGAAGAAAATAGCGGGTATCTCAGTAGCTGTGAAAGAGGTAGGAAGTGCATGATAAGTCCCCTCCCCCCAGGAGGTGCAAGTCCCATAGATGGCCCTGATAAAGATAGGGTTCCTCACCGTGTTTTAGCCAAGTCTACGTGAGGCCTAAGATGTGAAAAGTAGAAAAAGATAACAGATTATATAGACTAAAGTGGATTTGGAGCAAAGTGAACAACAACTCAAAAAGGCTATATTAAAGGAAGAAGCACATGTGGAATTGTTAGTTCTAGATCAAATAACAAAGGGAAAAAGAAATTCTGATGGTGTGTCTCCAATTTAAATGCTCCTCAATGACGTGCTTACATCAGCATTAGTGTCATATGATTGCATCGGGATGTCAGGAGTCACTCAGGATAATGTGAAGTGACTGAATAGCCAGCGAGTCTGCAAAAAAGAGTCTCCAATCACAGTAACAAATAGAGTAAAAGTGGCAGGACGCCACCAATGTTTCCAATTTAAATATTCCTCGATGATGTGCTTACGTCAGCATTAGCATCACATGCTATGCACCAGGATGTCGGGAGTCGCTCGGGGATAATTTGAAGTGACTGAATAACTAGCGTCAGCGTAAGCGACACGTGATGTGCACTGGGATGTCGGGAATTGCTCGGGATAATGTGATTGTCATATAGAGTGCAACCATCTGTATTTCTTCTGGCGAAAACTGGAATGTTAGTAAGTGTGAAATGCCTTTTATTGGACCAATATAAAAAGGTGTACTAAATAAGATTTAGAACCACATACAGCAGAGGTGTTTGCCTCTCGCATTGACACATCTTTCAACTACGAGGACATCAATTTGCTCTTTGCTCCACCAGGTGTTTATATAGATTGTAAGCCTTTCTCTGGGGCAGGGACCTACCTGCTGTACCTGAATTGTGATATCTAAAATCTGAGAGACATTTAAACCTGTGGAATATTGGTTCATGAGACACTTGTAGAAGTGAAAGATTGTTAAAACACTGTGGAAATTGATAAAGTGGAGTTATTTTTGGCGATATGATGGTGCGCAGTACCTATGCCTTATAGTCAGTTGACTCTGGTTGGCTGGGTGGCGTTTACGGAAGCCTTTTTCTCCACTTTTAAATAAGTAAATCTAGATACTGCCTTTGCAGAGTCCAAGCGTGTCGTGTACCTAATATACAACAGTGAGTGTAAAGCTGTGGTTTTGGATTTTCTAATTAGTACCTGAATTGTAGCCAAATGCCCCTCCCCCCCCCAAAAAAAAAAATTCTTCCGTTCACTTTGTTTTACCAGCGTTGTTTCTTTTTGCTGCAGATTCGTCAGAAGGTTTGGCCAACAGTAATGTGAACTAAACAGTGATCCAGCCCTTTGCTAACTATGCTAATATCAGAAATGCCTCTGGATGGTTCCTCTAAGCCCAGCAGAAACCCCTTCACTGACCCCACGATTGCTACCATCATCTCTAAGGACTTACCGCCTACATTGCTCTTGTATTTATCATAGATCTCTCTTACTTTCCGGTAGCGGAAAGCCAGTTTCCTCATCCAGTCCACTCCTCCCTGAACACCTGCCATGGAGCCATGACTGCCACTGCCTCCGGATCCACTGAAACCATCTGTTGCAAAACTGTAGTTACTGAAAGAAAAAGTTTTCCGTTATCAACCTTACACAACCTAAGGAGCCGACGAAGGATGAGGAAAGTTGTTACTGAAAACTATGACATACCACATAGTACAAGTAAGGACATTATAACTAGTAGTGGTAGGGTAGACTTAGTGGCTTCCTGATAGCACTGCAGGCACAGGCAGCTCCTTGGGACTCTGGGCAAGTCACTTAACCCTCCATTGCCCCATGTAAGCCGCACTGAGCCTGCCATGAGTGGAAAAGCGCGGGTAACAAATGTAACAAAAATAAAATAGATACTATTGGAGATTCTACATGGAATGTTGCTACTATTGGAAATTCTACATGGAATGTGGCTATTCCACTAGCAACATTCCATGTAGAAGGCTGCGCAGGCTTCTGTTTCTGTGAGTCTCACAGAAGCAGAAGCCTGCGCGGCCACATTGGTGACTGCAAGGGCCGACTTCTACATAGAATGTTGCTAGTGGAATAGCAACATTCCATGTAGAATCTCAAATAGTAGCAACAGTGGAGGAGTGGCCTAGTGGTTAGGGTGGTGGACTTTGGTCCTGGGGAACTGAGGAACTGAGTTCGATTCCCACTTCAGGCACAGGCAGCTCCTTGTGACTCTGGGCAAGTCACTTAACCCTCCATTGCCCCAGGTACAAATAAGTACCTGTATACAATATGTAAGCCGCACTGAGCCTGCCATGAGTGGGAAAGCGCGGGGTACAAATGTAAAAAATAAAATAAAATAAAATTTAGGTGGAAAATTGTTTAGAACTGCAGATAGCGATGAGCAATAAGAGTCTACCAGTCTGTTTTTTTTTAACCAAAGTGAAAGTGTGTATATTTCACTTGGAATTAATCCAGGTGAAAGTCCCAGTATAATCAAAAACACACAAAAAAAACATACTTTGTATTTGTATTTACACTAGTATCAAAAAAGAAACAGCTCCTAAAGCAAGGTCAAGGCAAAAGTCAGGCTAAAAGTGCATGTACATGGAGAAATTAGGTCTTAGCTGCAAATTTGCTTTCCTTTAGTCCCTCCAGATCAGAAGATATGGGTTATGCAGTTCAATAGAAGAAAACTGGCAAATCTCCACTGAGTCCACCCCCCCCAACTCTCCCCCGGTGGGAACAGGCAGAGAACTTCTTCAGTTTTACACCATTCATTGGGGCAGGCTACCGGTGCGAGGAAAGAAAAAAACCGTCAGTCGCACATGCTCTCTCTACTGACACTCAAACCGCTCGGAGAGAGAAAACAAACACCCATAACGGCACAAAGTGAACAAGGAGCTGTGAGGGGAAGGTGGAACTGTACCCAAGAGCAGAAGGCAAATTTTCAGCAACAACGAGCAATATGTCATCTGCAAAGGGTTTAAAAAAAAACACTGTGTGAGCAGACCCCCATCGGCACTCAAGACTGGATGTCTGCCCACCGACAGAGGAGCTCATCATTAACACAGCCCCAAAGGGATGTGAGGGGAGTGGGGGAGGGACCTGGTCACCCAGGTGCGACACCCCGGGTCTCAACTCAGTCCAGTGCACCTAAAAACTCTGAGTGCTGAGAGGAAATAAGGCTGTAAAAATAGAAGTGATTCCCAATAGGCTTATCACCCAAATTCTTGACCGGGACTGCACAGGCTATAGCCAAACTCAGAGGTTAGTGTTCTCAGTGTCTACCTGTTGGTCAGAGTGCATAACCCATCTGTGTTGGTCTGGAGTTATGCTATGGAAACGACTGTTTATTTTGGTTTAAAGAATTAAAAAAAAAAAGTTGGATCAGTGGACTTCTTTTGACTATTTGGCCCACTGGCAGTGTCATACAGACCTGGATTTGATTCTAAGCTTCAGTTTTTCCCTCCCCTGGGTTGGCAGGGAAGACCGTCCCAGTCCCTGTTACACCTAGTAGACAGATTTAAAGCACAGAGTCTCCGACTGTGATTATATGGAGATGCTGCCACCCTAAGGAGGATCTGCAGCTGCGTTGTTTGGATTTATTTCACTAACAGAGGAAAGCTTGGTTTTACCCCCATTAGGGTTACCCCTGACACAGCCTTTGGGTGAAATGTGGCCACATCAGGTTACCGTTTTAATAAATTATTTGCTATGTGACCTCCATCCGGGATCTGCTTTGTTTCTTGGGTTATGTCCTTGCTATATATCATCTTCCTTAAACCAAAGTTCAATCCAAGGCTGTTTACAAAGTAATCAAATACATAAAAAGCCACAATAAATTACAATAGTTACATCAATAGTCTGAGAATACTTAATTATGTTTTTGTTTTGAAAAAAGTTCTCATTTCTATACACTTGTTTTTCTTTCTATGCTTTTTTAAAGGATCTGGGTCCTATGTGCCTCAAAAGGCAGCATTGGGGAATTCAAATTTTGAGAATCCAATTTAAATATAGCCACCAAAGCTGTTCTCACACATTTTAGTTACATAGTGTGCCTTTTGTTACATAGTGTGTGAGACAAATATTTAAAACATCTGGCCATAAGAGGAGCAGGACCTGTGGCCTGGAGGAGAGAAAACAGTAGTACTAGAGTGAGAGGATAGGAGCTCAAACACAGGCAGTGACTCAGCTGTTTGGGGAGGCTAAAGAGGGGTGGGGGCAAGTTAAAATCTTTGGGGTGGGGGAACACCTATGTAAGCAGTAAATGGACAGCGGATCACTTTTGAATACAGTAGGGAAGGACCCCTCAACTGTGTCGCTCTGATGCGACTGCTCTAGCTACTTCTCCCACCCCCACCCAGTACCTCTGTTACGGACAGTAATATTCACACTCCAGAGAATTATGTGCCAAAAAAAATCAAAACAATGCAACAAACTAAGAGTAGGATTTGTAGTATTATGTGCTGGTACTTTAACACTTGGTTCTGCTAGCGTCCCCCCCCCCCCTCCCCAGTCCAGCCTTTGCTTATTAGCCATGGGAACAGTAGTGTTCAGCAGCACTGTAACAGAAATTCTGTTGTTACTCTCTCTCTCCTCCCTCATCCATCATTACCCCATCTCTTTCACTGTATCTTTCTCTGCCCCACCCCCAATGCCAGCATCACTTGTGGCTTTCTCTCTTCCCTCCCACCCCCTGCTCACCATCTGAAGGTTTTCCTGATTGCCAGAAGGCCAAAACCATCAGCTATAAATCTAACGTGAGGACCACGAGACCAGTTTCTTGTGTGCCTCGCCACTAGCTGTGCCGATCTTGCCCCTCCAACAGAGGAAGTTTGCATCAGAGGAGGTGTGACTGTCAGAGCTGGCAAGCAGTGCATGTAGGAAACTGATCCCATGGTCTTCATTTTCCTTTTAGTGCTGTAGCCTGCTGCAGACATCAGAGGACACAAGGCCCTTCAATGCTGAAACCGACAGAGGGGGTAAGGTCATAGCTGCAGCTGGGGAGGCTTAGCTTCCCCAAGCCTCTTCTACGGGGCGCCTATGAGCTCAGACTATGAGAGGGTGCTAACAGGAGCGTGGAAAGTGGCAAACAGGAATAAAAAGGTTGAAGGAGAAGGGGTGGGAATACAGTATGGACAGGACAATAAAGAAGAAAGTTAAAGGAAGAAAGTGTCTGAGAGGGAATATGTAGCTCAACCGAAGTCATCACAGGACACCTGATGTATCAGATGAGAATGTCTGCCTCCAAGTAATCCCACTTGCTGTGGTGTGGCTGTCCAACATATATTTATGTTTATTAAGCATTTACTATACCACCTTATATATTTTGATGCACTTCACTGTCACAGTACATGCATGCTGCAGAATGCATACCTCAAGTCCTGCCCGTTGTCATCGGAGGCCACGTCTTCTATATGGACTTGGTCACATTCCTGGTATAGAAGGAAAAGAGTAGTGTCCTTAATGAAGAACTTGCATCAATGTGAAGACACTGGAGGCAATTTTTGAAGCTTTTTTTTGCACTCTGTATGTGGAAACAAGTGTTTTGAAAACTGCCTACCCCTCTGCACGTTGGTTATAAAATCCCCCTCACATACATACACACACACACACACAAAAAACCCCAAAACAAAACATAGTGCAACTATTCATCTGAACCTGAGAAGCAGAAACATTCATGGGGATGGGGCTGAAGTCGTGACAAACAAGGTACATTGCATTTTCCAAGGTACACATTTTACAGCTGGGGGAAAAAAAAAAAAAAGTATCCACACCCAAAAAATGTTGTGCAGGTACCTTTTTACTTAGCCAATTTGCAAACATAGTGTGTTTGCACTTCGAAAATGAAAGCAAAATTCGTGGATAAAACATGTTCATAGTATAAAATTAGTCTTCAAGAAAATATATTCATAAGCCTTCTCGTTTGTTACTTCATAACGAAAAAATAAAGCCCTATGTTGTAAGTTTATTCAAGGTTCAAGATTCAACTATATTTAATATACCACCAATCAGTGATACCTAAACGATTTACATAATTCAAGCATAAAATATAAAGGCATCACAGAAAAGGAGATGGAAAGACACAAAGGAACTGGGTTACAAATCATCACTTATGGAGATGGGATGGGGGAGGATGGGAAGTAATTAACCCTAAGAGAAACAAAAGGAGGGGAAGGGATGACAGCAAGAGAGACAACGCATAAGTGATATGTAGTCCAGGGCAGTGGCGTAGGAAGGGGGGGGGGGGCGGTCCACCCCGGGTGCACGCGCTGGGGGGGGGGGGGGGGGGGGGGTGTCGGCTCGCTGGTTCCCTGCTCTTTTCTGCCCCGGAACAGGTTACTTCCTGTTCCGGGGCAGAGAAAGCAGGGAAGAAGCAGAGCATTGCACTGGGGGCGGATCGACCCTCCCGCTACAAGGTAGGCTTCATTTCGGGGGGAGGGTGCGTTTTCGGGGGGGGGGGGGGGTGCGCCGTGCCTGCCCCCGGGGGGGGGGGGGGGGTGCGCAGCGGCGACCCGCCCCGGGTGTCAGGCACCCGCGCTACGGCACTGGTCCAGGGCCACCTACATGGTGAGTGTCAAAAGACTTGATAAAGAAGTATGTTTTCAGGGCTGCCTTAAAGTTCTTGCAGATCTGGAATGATGGGAACGTATATGTAAATGTGTAGGGGTAATGAGCAAGTGTTGCTAAGAAGAACATAGAGATTTTGCAGAAGTACAGGGCAGAAGAAGTGACCTAAACAGAAACTGAGGAAGTCCAGAGTGCAAAATCTGATGTACAGTGCACAGATTTCAACAGAGGGGTAAACGCTATCATATTTTTGCGCTCTGTGAATACGGAACGGCCATATTTTGAATTAGCTGTAAACAACAAATCTGAAAGAGAGGGAGACTGTGAAAAAACAAATTACAATAGTCGAGACAGGAAATAACTAAGGCACGTATCAGCAGGTGAAGGGACTGCAGGTCAAAAAGTGAGCAGGCGGCTCTGATCTGTTTCAGGGTAAAGAAATGCTTTTGAACAGTGGAAATATGCTGAGAAAAAGTAAGATGATTATCAACCATTACACCAAGAATCTGAACAGTGTCCTTCAAGGGAACAGGTAAACCACAAAGGGAAGGGGAGCATGGCAGAACAGATGGACCAACTTAGGAGACATTTGGCTTCAACTTCTTTGAACACAGTCAATTAGAAATCTTGCTCAGTTTCAATAATTTGGGAAGAACAAGATTTGAGAGGAAAAAGCAGTTGGACATCATCTGTATATATGTAGAAGGTAATACACAAAGACTGTAATAGAAGTGCAAGTGGAGACCGAAAAAACATTAAAGAGATCAGGTCCCAAAACAGATCCCTGTGGATCACAAGAGAGAGAAACACTTGCAGAAAGATCTTCATCATTTCACCTGAAATACCTTACCAGATAGATAGGATCAAAACCAAGTTAGTGCAACGTCAGCGATTCCTACAGACTTCAAACGGTTAAGAAATATCTCATGATTAACTAAGCCAAAAGCTGCACTAGGATCTAGGGAAATAAGGACCTCCCCCTACCATTATTAAGAGTACGATTAACGAAATGCAATAAGTGACTGTTCAGTACTAAATTGTATGCGAAAGCCAGTCTGACAACGGTGTAAAAAAATGTTAGTTCTGTCAAGAAATGATGTAAGTAGCTGTTCTACAATCTTCTCGGTAACCTTTGATACAAATGGGAGTTGAAAGACAAATAGTTCAAGGGATTTGATAGATCCAAAGAAGAGTCCTTGAGAAGTTCAGATACAGTGGCTGTTTTCCATTTAAGAGGAAAATTTCCAGAGGAAAGGCTAGTCACTATCAAGGAAGCACTAATTTGCTTCAAGAAGTACATGGGAATCGGGTCAGTAGTTGTAGAAAAAGACAACATAAGCACTGGATAGTCTGCTGCACAGAGAAAGACGTTGCACTGTGTGGGACATGTACTTGACTGTGCTAAAGAAGATGGGTCTATAGTAGTAGGCGTTTCAGTCCTTTGTGTTGACAGTGCAGAACATACTTCAACACTGTGCTTTCATCAAGGTTTCTTTGCTTGATGTAGGTAGCACAGTAGAGACATGCAGCTGCTTTTGATTGGACTAGTATCCTATGCACCATCTGTGCTAAGGTGGCGGCACCGTTACTGTTTTAAAGTGCAGCTTAGGAGATGCCTTATATTCAAGGCCTGTGCGACTGAATTACAGACATCAGCACTTTAGGTTGGAATGTCTCACGTGAGACTCTCTCTGAGCCAGGGGATCCATGGCACCGTCCCTTCATGACTGAACTTTTGATGTCACTGGGCAGGCAAAATCCACAGAGGAGGATCTACCTAGAAGCTGATTTTAGCTCTTCCTTCTGTGCAAACAGCCTCCTTTCTGCTTCATAGAGGCAATAGAGGATAGCAAAGCCAATCCTTTTGGACCTGCAGAGACATTCTTCCACAGAACTTGAACTCAGCCTGGTTATAATCTGAGCCCAAACAGTCAAGACACCTAGGGGTGGGTGTCGAAGTTCTGAATTGTGCACGACAGAAACTTTAACATAGCTCTGTGCCATGGGACAACAGTTCCGTTCTGTCACCATGTGATAATGTCATTCAATTGTGTGCCTGCTGACATCCTGCTTTGTCAATGGGGGGAATGAACATTACCATAACCACGCACAAATTTCTGGATCAAAGATGATATTTTTTTGTTTAGTTTTATGCATTAGACAAGGAAATATGGTGGCATGAAATACTCAAACATCTACTTTTTTTTTTCTTTTGACTACGGCCCCTATGTTTCAGATCCCTTACTAGAGTCCATTTTTTTTTAACCATATCTGGTTAATTTGAATTCTGCCATGAGTAATTTATAAAGCATATAATATTTCATATTTATAAATGCTCAACAATTCATAACTGGTGCCATGAAGGATCTCATGCTCTCCACATTTGTGAACTCTGCTTCTCCTACCCAAGGAACAGGTCAGTGAAAAGCATAACCATTTCCTGCACAGGTGTCACTGTGGCAAGTCTCAGAAAACATTACCAACCTGGAATCAAACTAAATCCTAATGTAATTAATTTTATATGTAGATTTTCTATATTTTGTGACAATCATCATTGGCACAAGAGCACAGCTGATGTTGGTATTAAAACTAAATGCTTACAGTGATCTTTTAGATGCTTTTAATTAGCAGAAAGTGTGTTGACTTTGAGTCTCAAGGAACATGTTTACAGAAGAATCCTTTCCTATTAATTCTGCCCAGATTAAGTGCTCTCTGTATAATGTCAAGGAAAATCATCTGTACGAGATTTCCTACTTTAGAACATACTGAGGTCATAACAGACTGGTTTAATTTAATGCAGCAATGCACTCTGAAGTCAATCTTTTGCATTAATATCTTTTCTTTAACTGAATTCGCAAAAAAACATCTTTTGTATACAATCTGATCATTAACTCTCCGGGAGAATACTACTACCTTATTGTACTACCCAGTTTAGGTAGACAACAAAAAGTAATCAACATTCAGCAATCCTTTCACAATTTCTGCAACTGAATTCTCCCAGCTAAAGATTTTAAAAGAATCTATAAGAGGGATTTGCTATTTAATCTTTCCCTCTCACTCCCTACATTTCCTATCAAATACATTTCCTACTAGCAGTCTAATTCTATGTACTAATCACCTCCTATTTCTCTTCCACTAATTCACTTTCCAATTTAACTATTTCTACACGTTTTCTTCCCTTCCCTGTTAACATTCATCCTTTCATTTAATCCCAACCATTCATCTTAATTAGCAGACCGTGCATATATGAACCATTTCCCCATACAATTAAATCTACTCCACAGCATTCTGAATGACAAACTGTTGCAAACTTCCATACTGAGATGTACCACTTTTCCCATAATCTAGCATGGTCTCAATATGTACATTTACTACATTCAGTTTTACATTTTCCCTATAAACATTACAGATTAGGTTATGTACCTTCAAGGATCTTTCAGACTACCCAGTGCAATTTCTTCTTAAGAACCGTACACAAGGTTTCAAAAATCCTCTCACCTACGATGAGTGGAATTTTTCAGCAGGTGATGTACTAATATCTTTGGTCCCAGCCAAGGCCACTGAGGATAGCGAGAGGGTGGCAGCATCAGAAAGGAAGGGGTTAGGGAGAGAGAGGACTACACCTGAGTGAGGAAACTGGAGGTGTGTACATGCCAGGGAAGAAATGCAATCATCCTCTACTTTTGTCACTCACCAAATCAAAATAAATTGTTTGGAAGAAAAGGGAAATGGCACAAGAAAATACTGAGGCTGCAGATTGCCTCTTATAGGGCAAAATGAACATAATCCCATCTCTCTCTCCTTGCTAACTACTTTTAAAGGAAAAAAAAAATAAAATTACGCAGCACACTTCCTCAGCACAACAATTACATCGAAAACTTCTTCAACAACCTGGACCTAATCCCGGGTGGATGCCCAGCTGACCGCATCTGGTCAACATTTACTCTCCTCACCACTGAATCAGTTACAAAAACGACTCATAGGTTTGCCAACATCCACTGCAAACTGGACATATGTCCCAGTCATCTACTCAAATTCGCCCCTGACCGCTTCATATTAGACCTCACATCCCATCTAAACTTCATGCTACAACAAGGTCTCTTCCCCAAGGAATAAGGCAACATCCTACTCACCCCAATACCAAAAGACGCTAAGAAAAACACAAACGACCTAACCAATTACCGCCCAGTTGCGTCTATCCCACTAGTAGTCAAACTGATGGAGAGCTTGGTGATCAAACAGCTTACGGAATACATGGACAAGTTCTCAATACTACACGTCTCACAGTCAGTACTGAAACTGTTCTAGTCACGCTCTTGGCCAAATTCAAGCAAGAAATAGCCACAGGTAAAAGTATACTTCTCCTTCAATTCGACATGTCGAGCGCATTCGACATGGTAAACCACAATATACTACTAAGACTCCTTGGCCACTTCGGGATTGATGGAAATGTACTTAACTGGATAAAGGGTTTTCTAACCACTCGAACTTACCGAGTAAAATCAAACTCAAACATATCAACACCGTGGAAAGCTACCTGTGGAGTACCTCAAGGATCACCATTATCACCAATACTCTTCAACATGATGATGATCCTACTGGTAAAGTCCCTATCCAACCGAGGCCTCAATCCGTTCATCTATGCAGATGACATCACAATTTACATTCCCTTCAATCAGGACTTGACAGAAATAACCAATGAAATCAATGATGACCTGAACATCATGGACTCCTGGGCAACTTCTTTCCAACTGAAACTGAACACTGAAAAAAACACATTGCCTCATCCTCTCATCTCCACATAACAAGTACAAACCCATAACCATAAATACCCCAGAACACTCCCTCCCTACCTCAGACAGCCCAAAAATACTCAGCGTCACAATTGACTGCAACCTTACCTTTGAGAGCCAAGTAAACTCCGTAATAAAGAAAATGTTCTATTCAATGTGGAGACTTAAACGAATAAAACCTTTCTTCCCGAGGGAAATCTTTCGAAACCTAATACAATCAATGGTCCTAAGCCATGCAGATTACTGCAATGCATGTATGTGGGATGTAAAGAACAACTCACAAAAAAACTCTAGACCGCCCAAAACACAGCAGCCAGGCTGATATTTGGTAAATCACGCTTCGAAAGTGCTAAACCCCTCCGAGAAAAGTTACACTGGCTCCCAATCAAAGAACGGATCATCTTCAAAATCTGCACCTTTGTCCACAAAATTATCTACGGCGTAGTCCCTGGATACATGACAGACCTCATAGATCTACCAACCAGAACCAGAATTGGATCATCACGATCATACCTAAATTTACATTACCCAAATTGCAAAGGACTTAAATACAAAACAACTTACGCATCCAGCTTCTCCTACGTAAGTGCAAAACTATGGAATGGACTCCCCAAAGCTGTAAGAGTAATCCATGACCATCTAAACTTCAGAAAATCACTAAAAACCAACCTCTTCAAAAAGGCTTATCCAACGTAAATCCCCACATCCAGCAACACAGCACAACCAATGATCGTAGTGGCCAATATACAATCTTCATTCCCTTCGACCTTCATGGTTCCTGACACACACCTGTCAGCATTCGTTGTCCAGTTAGGGTCCCGGGTCCAGTCCGTAGAGGCAGTGGGTTCCCAAGAATACACAATCCACACGAGTTTATATATAAGGTATATTGTATTTCCATATATAAGCTCACAGCACTTAGTACAGGTAAATATTACAATGCTGTATCGGTGTGTGTGTAGATGGGAATCAAGGAGAGAAAGGTAAGGATAGGGGTGTTCAGAGGAGAAGAGAGAGGGACAGCCTCGGGGTAGGGCTGAAGGGGAAGGGGGGCCAGCACCAGGGGCTCTTGGTGGCTAACAAATGCTGACAACACCTACCTCACTTGACCACAATACAACCTTGTACTTGTTACCAACTGACTGGCGAACGCCTTTACGGTATTATGTAAGCCACATTGAGCCTGCAAATAGGTGGGAAAATGTGGGGTACAAATGTAACAAATAAATAAATAAATATATTGGAAAAAAAAAAAAAAAAGAATCTCATCACAGTGGTCCATGCCATAATAGTATCATGGCAACTGTTAACACCAAATACACTGGTCAAATTAAAAATGCTGTCAGAGGGTTGCAAGAGGAATCACCAACGGAATCATCTAGTCTGCCTAACTCAAGACTCAAAGATGCAGCAGCCCCATCTTTGAGTCTTGAGTCAGGCAGACTACATGACTCCGCGATTTCCACTTAAGCAGTGTTGTTGGATCGGGTGCTCATGTTTCCCCTGAAGAAGCCCCTCCGGTGAAACGGGTCCGTTGGGCGGGGAACCACATTTCCGATGCTGCATTGAGCTAAGTGGTTTTTATGTACTTTATGTCCTTTGAGTTTTTTGGCACACAGTGGATTTAGCATATGTCTTAAAAAATACCTTAAAAAACATTTTTTCCACATTAAGGGAGGTGGTTGGGCTGAGACCAATGACTGATCTATGGTGATCCTCTAGTATGAGGAGTATCAACAACTGTACTATAATGTCACCTATCTGAGGTCTCTTCCCTCCTTCCATTCATTGTTTGACATCTCACACTCTGTAAGAGTAGATCCACAACATATAATATTACTGGATACAAATACTGCAAATAAAATAAAAATAAATAAATAATATAAAAGATGACGACCTGTTCTGCACTCACTACGCTGTGACCCAGATGATTTGCCTTGCCTGTATTGTTTTGCTTTCCTGAATCACACTTGACCTTGCAGTGCTCTTGCAGCAAGGTCAAGTGTGATTGCTTGATATTTTGATATTTGCTGATAGTTTATTTTTGGTGTTGCTGCTCAACATATCTCAGTTCAATGTGTATTACACTGTACCAGCTTCACTGTTATACAATTGTTTCTGTGATTGATAAGGCTTCTAATGAAGGCACGCCAGACAAAACATGGCTGTGTCGAGCTTTTTGACACTTGGCTTACAACATTTTAGAAGCAATACATACTTGATTATCTGTACTAGCTTTGGTTTCCTCTTTTTTGGTTTCCTCACCCTTATAGCCAGTAAGAAGAACAGGATGCAAAGGAGAAATTAAGCCTTACATGATAAATCTTCTTTCTGTTAGTATTTCCCACTATTCCAGAACCTGTAGGATAGTTGTGTCCATCAACCAGCAGGTGGAGATAGTGAATTGAAAACTGAGCTGACACACATCTCTCTTGGCATCTAGTCCAGCTCCTCATATCGTCTGACCATATTGCTGATGACCAGGCTGGTATTGTCTGCTGTCTTGAAAATTGAAAGACGTTTGAAGACAGCTTTTGGCTTATCCTCTGGTAACTGTTGTGGCTTAGTTTCCCCCAGTTCTTTAACCAAGTTACTGAGATCTTCTCCAAATATCCACTTGCCCCGAAAGGGCAGTTTAACTAGATGTGACTGACGCTGTATCCGTTTCCCAATGCTGCAACAGCCAAAGACACTGCGGGCCGAAACCCGTAACATGTCATAAATAGCATCCACCAAGTAGGCCAACCCTGCTTCCAGCTGGGCATTATGGCATCCATCTTGTAGTGCCAAGTGCTGATGCCACTTCAGGCATGCTCTTGCTACAAACAAGCTGACCACTGTCCATTGAAGACCCAAAGAGGCCACTTCAAGGCTTGTTTTAGCGAGCCTTCTAGCTTTGTGTCCTGTAGATCTTTTAGGGCAATTCCTCCTTCCTCTAGCAAGGTGGTCTTCTTAGTAGTAACCAGGAAGCCCACCTGTGATGCTGCAATTTATCTCTCTCCTCCAGAACTAATGGGTAGAGGTGAGCCATAGCTCTTCCCACTCTCAGCCCCGCATCCAGTGAGACCCAGTCTGCTATAATCAGGTCCTGAATGTCTGGAAGCATCAGGAAGGCCTTAGAAGGACCTCTAAACCCCCTCATGGTCCATGAAGATGGAACTCCTGACGCCGAAACAGGAGGGCTCCTCAATGGAAAGCTCTGCCAGTGCCTCAGAAATACGAGTACTGAGCTCCTCTTAATTAAACAACCTCAGTACTTTCAGATCATCTCCCTCCTCTAACAGTTCCTTCAATGATGGCTCCTCTGAATAGACCAAGGCCACATCAGGTAAGGAGGGAGAAGCAAAGATAACCTCATCTGCCCAATCCTGGAAGTGTCAATCCTAAAAGTCTAAATGAGATCTCTTAGGAGCCGGAGGGGTAGCGGGGCAAGAAACTGAAGCACCTTGCTGCAACTCTAGCACCTTGCAACAACTCTGTCTCTGCTTCAGTAAATAGGCCTGGTGTAAGGCCAATATAAATTCTGGAGAAAACAAAGATTCCAATGCAGCTGATGCTCTGTCGGGCTTTGAGGCTGTAAAATGGTGGCTGTGCTCCATGCGTGATCAGCCACAGGCTGCTTATCACTGTTAGTCGTCCCCGTTAGAATGGCACCCATTCCCATGCTCTCCTGCATAAAACTGCGCACCGGCCCTGCCGGAGAACCTGAAGACCTCGGCATATTCAGATGCTGTGCCGAATCTGAAGATATGCTGTCGCCAACCATTTCCTCTGCATTTTGCAGGATTCCCAGCTTGTACACACTGCAATGCACTGACACCAGCCAGCGGATTCCACAATGGAAACATCACTTAACTGCCTCAAAGGGAGTCATCATTCACCCCACTATCTCCAGCATAGCACGTGTCCCAAGTGATGAGTCAGGATCCCTCCCCTGGACCAAGTGGAACCGAGTCAAACTTTAGTTGGACTTACTACTGCTGCCTGCTTCCCCCAAGCTCTCAGTCTCCAGAAATCTTACTACAAATGAGAAAGGCTTCAGGACTGATACTCTGTCCAGCACTCTCCAGCAAATCTCTTTCCTTTTCCTTTCTTTCTTTTTTAATTTAAGGTTGTTGTGCTGGAAAAGGAAAGCTCCATAGGAAACAGGAGAGAGGTGAAGGTAGGGAAGTAGTAAATTCACAGGTCACCAGAGACAGGGATCTGAAGACCTCCAGATATGACACTGCAAACTCAAGTCAACCGCAAAGTTGGGGACCAGTTCACAAATTGGAGGAGCAAAGCACTCGGAACCAGAGCTGAAAAGTGTGTCCATTTACCTGCTGGGGATAGAAAATACTGAGGAGCTGGACTAAATGCGAAGCGAGAGATGTCTCAGCTCAGTTTTCCATTCTCTATCTCCACCTGCTAGTTGATGGACATGACTATCCCACAGAGATTGTGGAATACTGGGAAGCTACGTAATGGAAACATTTCACTGTTCCTATTCTCATTTCAACTAACAGGAGAGATGAGAAGAAAATTGTACCAAAAGGACCCATGTTGCTTTCTACTTCTGCAAGAGACAATGATCTCAATTCGCTACATTTTCTTCTATGCATTCATCTTTGCCACAGAAAAATGAAGTACAACATGACTGATATTTAAGTTTTATACCTCTAAGTCATTGAAAAAGAAATGTGTGTCGGCCACTTCAAAAATCATCTCTTCCATCGCCAAACCAGAGCCCACTACAACTGTTGGATCCTAAAAGTAAAAAAAAAAAAAACACACACCACATCAGAGTTGAACATCAGGAGAGGATTAGCAGATAAACATCTATTTTTCACCATCAATTCCCCAGTATATATTTATATAAAATATTTATAACCTGCCCATCCAGTTCTGGGCAGGGAACAAAGTAACATACATAATTACATTTTACATATAAAAATTTAAAGCATACTCTAGTACACATATTAGAATAAAATAAACTCTTGCCTTAAATATATGAATACAATTATAACATGCAGGAAAGTTTTCAGATATTTCACTAGCATAAAGAAAATACTTTCTGAGACAAATCTCAGAAATATAAAAGTGTAAGCAGTCCCTATCACAAACAGCTCATTTAGGGGTCCTTTTACTAAGGACCATTATATTCCTATGAGTGTTTTATCATTTAGAATGCACTAAATCTGTTAGCGTGCTTTGGTAAAAGGCCCTCTTATTAAGCCAGTATCACATGGCGCTTATTTACTGGGCTATGGGACTGATTTTATATATGGTGCCAAAAAAATCAATGCTTTAAAAAGCGTTATTCTACAAGCCGCGTTTAAAGATAGACACGGTTTATAGAATAGCGCTTATGTCCAGGAATCACGCCTAACTTTTGGTGCAAATATATGCACCTAAATTAGGCATGTATCCCTTTTATTCTATTCTATTAATGCGTGTTCATTTTAGGAACACCCCCGTTCCACCCATGCCCCTCCTATGTCCTCACTCCCTTTTTCAGATTGCGTGTAAATTTTAGGCGCAAGATATGCAAGTAAATGACAAATAAATCTAATTAATCCCACCAAATACTTGTTGAAAAGCCAATTATTGGCACTAGTTAGTTCATTATTCAATTACATTGTGCTCCCAAATTAGAACATGCAATTTTTTGGTGACTTTTATAGAATTAGGGGGTATGTTTATCAACAGCTGTAAAGAAGTATGAAAAACGGGTAACAATACTTAAGTACTTACAAGACTCATCCAGCCACTACAATTGTTAAGGATTCCTGCACATTACTCTGCATTATTAAGCTAATTACTCTGTCTATAATTTTCTGATTTGTGAGATACTTTATACAAGTCTATCCTGAGGTTTTTTTTTTTGTTTTTAAGATTTTGCATTATTCATCACCATTGTGGAGAGTTTTGATTAGAAATGGAGTTTTTCTAACTGATGGTGATTTTTGTTGTCGTGGACTAATTTATTCATGATTTACAGATTGGGTTTTCTTATGCAATACTAAACACTTATTTACATCATTTATAAACAGCTAATCTAAAAAAAAAACATTTTCCAAAGTGGTTCACACTAAAACATGAATAAATTATTGATCATTAAAAAGATAATATGAAAAGATAAGCATCACTCAGCAAAGGCTAAGTTAAATATGCATTCACCTTCATAGAAAAAATAAGATAGTCACATTCCATCTGAATTAACAATAGCAAGGAATTCCACTTTTACAGATAAGCAACTTTGTTTTCTTCAAGGAGAAGCAGAATACATTGGCCTCAGAGGTGGGAATCCATAGCTACAATTTGCCTTCTAATAAACAGAGGTAGCTATAGTAAAATGTGATATTTTACCATAGCAAACTTACTGTGCAAATCACTAACTTGCCGTAGCTCAGTACAACACAGTGGCGTAGCCACAGGTGGGCCTGGGTGGGCCAGGGCCCATCCACTTAGGGCTCAGGCCCACCCAACAGCAGCACATATTTAGTGCTAGCTAGTGGGGATTCCAAGCTTCGCCAGCTGAAGACCTCCCCCTGATGGTGCTGAAAACACTGCTTTCCACTTCAGTAGTCTAAGCTTCCTAAGCTGCTGATACTGGCCTCATTGCATTGGGGGAGAGGGGGGGGGGGAGAGGGGGGGGAAGAACACTTGGTGCCCACCCACTTCTTGACTAGGCACACCCAAAATCTGCTGTCTGGCTACGCCCCTGGTACAACAGCTTGGCGACTCATGCGGTAAACTGAAATTTGCTATATAACTGCCAGGAAAAAAGTGGAGGAGTGGCCTAGTGGTTAGCGCGCCGGTCTTGAAATCCAGAGGTGGCCGGTTCAAATCCCACTGCTGCTCCTTGTGATCTTTGGCTAGTCACTTAACCCTCCACTGCCTCAGGTACAAACTTACAAGCTCATTTTCAAAGCACTTAGCCTCCCAAAGTTCCATAGAAACCTATGGAACTTAGCCTCCCAAAGTGCTTTGAAAATATGCCTCTTAGGTTGTGAGCCCTCCTGGGACAGAGTAATACCCAGTGTACCTGAATTTAACTCACCTTGAGGTACTACTGAAAAAGGTGTGAACAAAATCTTACATTAAAAAAAATATTGGGACCATGCTCTCTTCTAAAGTGCCGGTGCTTGAAAAAATGACCTCTAAACCTTTCCCCCTGCTCCCCTTCCTGACATTAATTACCTTCACCTCTTAACCAACCCCTCTCCTTCCACTGGCACCTCTCAGGGATCTCCCTGGAGAGTAGAGGAAGGGAGAGGGGAGGAAGGAGGAGGCAGGAGTGATCCCTGGATGCCTCCTACTCCAACAGCTCTAGCATAAAATGGGCTGCCTCAGTCCTCCAGCAGTGGTCTTGTCATAATACTGTAGGGAGTCAGGCTGAATACAGTAATCAGAAATACAGGCTACTTTAGAAAGATGCTTTTCTTCTCATTAATTTATATTTCACAGTGCAGTGATGGAAGTATTCCTTATATGAAAACATTTAGAAAGCTCCAAAGAAATACTAAAACAAGCATTTCTTCATAGTGCAGACACTGGAGATAAAAGCAACAGACCTGATGAATTGAGCTAATCCAGCAAAACGGTATCATCTTATGTTTTGGTTTCTTAATCTTTATTAACAATGATATTAAAAAGAGAATTTATATGCTCATCTATTCAAAGTGATAGAAAACCAATGAGAAGATAACTGGGCACACTGGATGGGACAACTGGCCTATTTTCCATCATTGATTATGCTACTAAGTACTTTCCCAAGTACAGCCTGTGGCTCGCTAGGAGTGAGGAAGTGAACATCAGGGTCTCAGGACTGTTTTCTGGAGTTCTGTTGAAAGTGATGGATTGTTTATTTATTAGGATCTATTTACTATCTTTCTTGAAGAAATTCATCCATGGCAGTGTACATCAATCAAAGTAAGCCAGACATAGGCAAGAGACAACTACAGCAGTAAAAAAAATAATCAAAGTATCCATTATGGCCTACTATGCTTCTTACAATGTCAACACAATACACATTAAAACATCTTAATAGACATCAAAGCGTGTAAGCGGAGGTGGAACATATAAACAGATAAGATAAAGTAACAGGAGTTAGACAGAAATAAGGGTGACTTAAGGAAACACTGCATGTGGAGTAGCTGAACAACTGCTCTACATTATGTGGTGTGGTGAGGTGAGGTGAGGTGAGCAGGCCTACAGAGCTTGCACAACGATAGCTAAGAGACAGGGTAGGCATATTGGGTCATTTTAGGGCAAAGTACAAGTGCTCCTCCAGAATGGCTGACGGAAAAGTCCCAATATATTCAGCACTATCCTTAACTCTATCACAGACATCTGTTCCAGGCAGACTGCTATGCTTACTAGTCCTTACATCTCATGTTTCATGCTCGAGGTCATTGTCTATAGACCTTATTTCCCCATGATGGTCTGAGGCAGACAAAGTGTAATAGGAGTTAAAGTTAATGTGCTATGAGGTATGGTGTTTCTTGCTCCATCTTAAAAAGGATCTTTTTTTTTCCAATCAGAAAACCATCTGTTAAAACAGCAGCACTCTAGGTGTAAACCACAATAAGATGTCCTCATCTGTATGTTGCATACACTTCCAGCATTAATGTAGATACGGTTTTAACAAAGAAGAAGTCAATGTAAACACAGAAGAACACAGTCTTCGCAAACTCAAAACAACAAAGAACACAGCGAAGGTGACACAAAAATAGGGTCTTGAGACGATGTAAAGACAGTCCAAATTTGTGTCATGTTCGCTGGTGACATTATTAGTTTGGACTCATCAATAAATTTGGACTGTCTTTACATCGTCTGAAGACCCTATTTTTGTGTCATCTTCGCCGTGTTCTTTATTGATATGGTTTAAACACCAAACAAATTATTGATAACTTACCTTCCCATACTTCTGGGCATATGTTCCTGTCAGCAGTGAGTGAAAGATGATAATAGTTTCATCTAAGTCCCATAAAAACACACGCTAGTAAGACAATAAAAAAAAAAAATATATATATATTAGATATACTGAAGTTAATGATTACCAGCTGTAAGCAACAAAGCTGTACTGCTACCACTGGGTCAAAATGACATCTCTTAACCATGAGGGTAAAAGGTTCCATCTAAGCTCCCATAAAAATCAAACTGGAAGGATCTTATTGTTGAAGTTCCTTTTTCCCCCAATTTTATTTATGAATTTCGTACAAAATACAAAAATAAATGCAAACAGTTCTACAGGATAAATGTAATATCATAGGAAGTCAGAATTCTCAGACTGGTTGAAAGCATTAAAGTTAAAGACAGGAATGCTCCCAATAATGTTGTGTGTCATTAACAGGAAGAAAATCTATAAAACTGGACATAGTATTATTTAAAGAGTAATAATCTTAACTAATCTTGCACAAAAATATGAATTTAAGCTTGTAGGCATGCCCCTCCTCTTGTACATTCCTCTTTTTATTAAAAGGATTATTAAAAGGAAAGAGAAGGTGAAAACCACCAGGAGTGTACAAAGTCCATAACATTTTTTGAAGTTGTAGTCCTTTTAGTGGTTTTTTATTTTTAAATGGGAGAGAATTAATGGAATACGTGACCCAGCTGTACTACTTTCTGTAGGAGCTTCAACAGCGGCAAGTGACAGAATTATTAGGTTGCAATAAAAGCAAAAGCGACTCAGTTTACAAATACAAACAAAATCATACTTTGAAATATCTTTATACAAATGCAAGAAGCCTCAAAAATAAGATAGGAGAGTTAGAACATGTAACACTGAAAGGGCAAATATCTATATAAATAATTCTCACCTCTAATTCTGAAGCTCACTGTGTGGCAGGGAAACACTGAAGCCCTGTACTGTTGTAGCCTGTCAGCACCACTCACTCTCACTCATACATACGACCTCAGCCACGCCCCATCCGGACATAATTGCAAACCAAACGTTCTAATGAAGCCCCCAAGCTCCACCCACTTCCGTGAAGGGTTCGTAACTTCGTGGTGGTGAAGCCTCTCCACTGACCATGTCTCTCTGTCACGTCCTCGCTTCGAACGTGATGACGTCGAGGGCAGAACAATTTCAGTGAATGAAAGGAATGCAACGGAAAGGCAGGAGTAGGGAAACACGCTCCCCTACCAACAAGTTACACACTTCCCCCTCCCTCCGATTGCAACACACCCCCTCCGCGTTATTGCCCCCTGGACCCCCCTGCCGCAACCCTCTGCACACCACCCTTTCCTCCGAAAAACCTGCCCCGAAGCCTTCGCCTACCTCTGCTGATGGAGACGAACTTCTTGCCTGCGGGACGTGGCTTGATGGAGTATCTGTCCAAGTCTCTGTGCGTGTGTCTGACATCAGACGGACAAACAGAAACTTCAACAGATGCTCATTCAACAAGGAATGCCCCGCAGCCGAGAAGAGAAGTTCGCCTCCGTCAGCAGAGGTACGCACAGGCTTCGGGGGAAGGTTTTCCGGACGAAAGGGTGGTGTCCAGAGGATCGCGCCACGGGGGGGGGGGGGGGGGGGGCAGGCACTAACGCCAAGGGGGAGGGGGTCAACTCGGTGGGAGGGGCGTGAAGGGGGCCTTGAACTGGGAGGGAGGGGGTCTGCAACTCGGGAGGGAGGGAGAAATGGAGGGAGGGAGTGGGGGTATGGAACTCAGCAGGGAGGGAGGATGGGTGGGAATTTCCCTTGCTAGCGCCCGTTTCATTCCGTTTCGAAACGGGCCTTTTTTTTTACTAGTAATAGATAACTTGGAGACCTGGTGAAATGAGAAAACGGAGACCTGGTGAAATGAGAAAACCAATGGAACACTGATACCAGGGTACAAATTGTACTGCAATGATAGGGTGGATCAAATTGGTGGAGCAGTGGTACTAAATGTTAAAGAGGACACAAAGTTAAAGAAAACTCACTGCTTAATCTTTATGGATAGAAATTCCATGTGTGAAAGGAAAGAGAATAGTGATGGAGGTATACTATTGTCCACCTAGCCAGAATGGACAGATGATGAAATGCTAACAAATTTGACAACACAATCATAATGGGTGATTTCAATTATCCTAATATTGACTAGGTAAATGTCATATCAAGGCATGCTAGGGAAATAAAGTTCCAAGATAAAATTAATAACTGCTTCACGAAGCAGACGATTCAGGAAACAAGGGGAGCTATTTTAGACCCACTTCTTAGTGGGATGCAGGATTTTGGTGTGAGAGGTAATGGTGTAGCAATAAGGAAATCTACTATAATAGCATTTAACTTTCAAAATGGAAACTATGATAAAATGAGGAAAATGGTTGAAAAAAAACAAAAACAAAAACTGAGAGGCATAGCTGCCAAGATTAAGAGTCTACATCAAGGATGGATGCTGCTCAAAAATACCATCTTGGAAGCACAGACCAGATGTATTCCACATTATTGAAAAGGCAGAAGGAAGGACAAATAACCCAATGACATGGTTATAAGGTGAGGTGTAAGAGGCTGTTATAGCAGCCCCCCCTTCAAAAAAAAAAAAAAAAAACTTTCAAAAAAATGGAAAAAGCATCCAAATGAAGAAAACAGGAAACAGTATAAGCACTCGCAAATTAGATGTATAGCACTGTTAAGGAAAGCGCGGAGTTTGGAAAGAAGCTTGCTGTAGAATAAAAAGTTCATATCAAAAACTTTTTCAGGTACATTCAAAGCACGAAGCCTGTGAGTAAGTCAGTCGGACCATCAGATGATCACTGGGTAAAAACGGCACTAAGGGAAGCCAAGACATGGAACAGACTAAATGAATTCTTTGATTTGGACACTATAAGGAAGATACTAGAAATGGTATTTTAATGGTGATAATTAATGGTGGTAATGCTTCACCTTAATTTGTTATGTAAACCACATTGAACCTGAGCTTTCGTGGGAAAATGCAGACTAGAAATGTCACAATAAATAAATAATTCAGTGGTATTAAATCTCAGTTAACCTTGAAGATTTAATAGGTCAAGCTGACAAACTAAGGAGAAGCAAAACCACCTAGTCCAGATGATGTTCACCCCCAGAGTGCTGAAAGTACTCAAAAATTAAACTGCAGATCTCCTATTAGTAATTTGTAAACTATAATTAAAAATGTCTACAGTACTTGAAGACTGGAGGATGACCAATGTAACACCAATTTTTCAAAAAGGTTTCAGGGATGATCTGAGAAAATATAGACTTGTGAGCCTGACTTTTGTACCAGGCGCAATGGAGGGTTAAGTGACTTGCCCAGAGTCACAAGGAGCTGCAGTGGGAATCGAACTCAGTCCCCCAGGATCAAAGTCCACTGCACTAACCACTAGGCTACTCCTCCACTCATTCCACCAATAAGAGCCAACCTCATCAGTGATGTCACAATGGCTTGATTGCCCGATACTTGGCTCACTTCTGATATTGTGATGTCATAAGGGACAGGGGGAAAGGGAAATGGGACTTGATATACTGCCTTTCTGAGGTTTTTGCAACTACATTCAAAGCGGTTTACATATATTCAGGTACTTATTTTGTACCAGGGGCAATGGAGGGTTAAGTGACTTGCCCAGAGTCACAAGGAGCAGCAGTGGGAATCAAACCCAGTTCCCCAGGATCAAAGTCCACTGCACTAACCACTAGGCTACTAACCACTAGGCCACTAACCAATAGAGAATTGTAATTCTCTTCTTCTCCCCGCTACTGTAACCCTTACTCACCACTGCACTCTTTTCCTACTACTTCTTTGTCTTTTTCTGAACTTCAAACTACTCAGAATATTTTTCTTGATCGGCAGGATGGCAAGTACCTAATAAACTTGGATCACAGAAATCCTTAGTGGACAAAACTGACCTTCCTGGGATGTCATGACACTTTACAAATTTGAAGGAAAGATCTGATTCGTTAAACACAAGGCTCCACAACCTACTTCATTTCACTCTGGACAGCATGTTCTGATTGACACTTCTTAAATTTGCATGGGCCGCATAGCTCCCTGCAAATGGACTTTACACTCTAGAAAATCCAGATTGTTTAATTCCAATATTTCTGTATAAAAAGCCCTAATGCAAAAGATACAAAAAAAAAAAAGCTTTAGATTAAATGATTGTAAGGTAGCACAAGGAAGGCTCTCATACTTCCAGCTCACTATCCTCCGCTGATGAAGAATCCTGCTTTTTCCCCTTGCCTCGATTTTTTCCAGTCATGGTCTTCCGACTCTGCTCATCCAGCTCTTTGCTGGCTGCTGCTCTTGGAGGAGATGGGCTTCCAGGAGGATCACCTGGAGATAAAGCAAACATTTATTCTAGGTGTAAAAATTCTGTTTTTAAGTTTGAGGCAGCTGTGGTAGAAAAGTTGCGAGCTGTGGTAGCTCAAGTAGAAAAGCTTAGGAGAGTTCATGCAAGTTCTAGCAGGCCCATCTGACAGGATGACAATGACAATGTATTTTAGAGAACATGATGGAGAAAACAGCAAGGTGCAGCAATTGTAGCAGGAAGTCTGTCTGGGAGGAGCCACGGATACAGGACATGGGGGTGGGGGGGCATTCATGTGAGGAGTAACTTGGGGGAGCGTGATGTAGCATCAGGCAGGAGGGCATGACGGACTGATCCTCAGGGGCTTAGTCAAGATCGAGAGGCGGGGCTGGTGGTTGGGAGGCGGGGATACAAAAAGTAGCAAATATGAGTTATCTTGTTGGGCAGACTGGATGGACCGTGCAGGTCTTTTTCTGCCGTCATCTACTATGTTACTATGTTACAATGTATTTTATTTATTTTAGGATGTGCTTTACATCCTGGTTGTCTATTTTGTGCCAGATTCTACTCTGAGCAACTGTGCTTAGACCCCCTAAGTTCCACTTCTTTTATACTCCAATTACTTACAACACAATTAAGCCCTCTATACACTAGAGATATAGGGGGTATTTTCAATATGATGTCCGATTTAGGACATTTTGGGGAAAATGTCCAAAAATCCAGTAGAGAACATGGCCATTTTGAAACCAGAAAAAAGTCCAACTTTTTGTTTCAAAAATGACCATTTGCTCAGTACATCTATCTTTTAGGACCATTTTTTGGGGGGGAAAAAAAAGTCCAGGGGAAAAATACACAAAAACAAGCGCCATTGGGATGTACTGGGGGAGGGGGGGAAGCATTCTTAATACATTAGCCCCACAGACATCTCCAGCAGAGCAGTGAGGCACCCTAGAGGGCACTGTAGTGGATCTCACATAAGGGAAAGGGAATGGGGCTTCATAAACCGCCTTTCTGTGGCTTTTTGTAACTACATTCAAAGCGGATTATATAGTATATACAGGTACTTATTCGTACCTGGGGCAATGGAGGGTTAAATGACTTGCCCAGAGTCACAAGGAGCTGCAGTGGGAATCAAACCCAGTTCCCCAGGATCAGAGTCCGCTGCACTAACCACTGGGCTACTCCTCCACTCCCAGGTACACATCTCACCATTACCCCCTTACATTGTACAGTGAGCCCTCCAAAAACCTACTGTACATCACTACAATAGATCTTATGCCTGCAGGTGGCACCTATACGTAAGGGACAGTAGGTATTTTGTGTTTTTTGGAGGGCTCACATGTTCCACCACAAGTGTACCTGTTAGAGTGGGATATGGGCCTGGGTCCCTTTCTCTACAGTCCACTGCACCGACAACTAGGCTACTCCAGGGACTACCTTGCTGCTCTAATAGGAATGGCCATCATATCTGAAGCTGTCAGAGCCTGGTATATACTGTCACTGTCATATCTTAGGGGGCTGGGAGGGGGTCAGTGACCACTGGTCATTTAGGGCACCTTTTGGTCACTTATTCATGACTGAAACAGGTCTAGCCAAAAATGTCTTAATTTTGGCACTAGACATTTTAATTTTGTTCCATTATTGCAGAAAAACGTCTATCTTTTGATGCCGCCTATGTCCCGCTCGGAACACGCCCCCAACATGCCCCCTTGAAATGTGGATGAACTGTGGAGCAAAATGTTTAAGATCAGGGTGTTGAAAATTGCAACTTGGCTGTTTTTGAGAGAAAAACGTCCTTCTGCCACCTTATGATGTTTTTTTGGACTTTTTGGTTTTCAAAATGAGCCCCACAGCCTCAGAGAATGTATTTTTAAAATACTGGTCTAAGTCACACAACAAGATTAACAAACTGTGTATGCTATAGCTCCAAACACGAGCTGATAAATAAAATCAAGCACCATCATCATAAAAAGTTCTTTTCCCATTCTGCTTTTCTGGTAAGTAAATTATATACAAGTATGTGAGCATGTCTAAAATTATGTACAGTGGAACCATCAAATACCACTTGTAAGCTCACAGATCGCAAGATCTGTGGTTGCTGCTGAAGACAGCCAGAAGGAATGTGTGCGTATGTGTTAAGGGGGTGGGGGTGGGAGCTCAAGCTGGAATGCTGGATGCAAATCAGGTTTGGCAATCATTTTGGAGGGCAGACATGATGTAGTGGTTTCTCCTGCCCTCAAGTACACTTAGAGGCATATTTTCAAAGCACTTAGCCTTCCAAACTTTGGAAGGCTAAGTGCTTTGAAAATATGCCTCTTAGTCACTCTTTGTGGCAGAATATGTAAACCTCACACGCATATTCATTGTGAGTATCAGATGTTTAACTCTGGCTAGAGCAGGGCTTCCCAAACCTGTTCTGGGGATCCCTCAGTCAGCTGGGATTTAGGATCTACACAGTGAATCTACAAGAGAAATCTGCATGCACTGGAGACTCAGAATATGACATTTGATATCTTGTATATTTGTTGTGGATATCCTGAAAAGCCAACTAGGTTTGGGGGTGCCCGGAACAGGTGTGGGGAGCCCTGGGTTAGTGGGTATTAAAAGACCATTGGTATAGTGAGTGAATGCATCCCTTGGTAATTTGCGTTTTCCTTACATATAGGTAGTAACAGGACTATGAAGATGAATGGTTAGAAAGACAAGGTTGCTTTAGACAGAAAGATCACTAAATCACTGCTACATGTTGCTGTACCAATATGATTAATCTTTTAAATGTATAGGCTTACTTGAGTATCCCTGGTAGGACATATAAATAGCTTTTAACTTCAGACTATAGATGTGGGATTACTGCTTATCTATTAAAAGACCCGTTTAGCTTCCATTAAGAACAAAATCCGGAATTATTTTGTTTGGGCCATATAATAGATGTAAGCCCACTAGGGACAGAAAGTGCCTGCTTATAACATGTACAGCACTGTACATGTCTAGTAACACTATAGAAATTATTATTAGTAGTAGATGGTCCCCTTGTATAGTTACCTTTAACTAAATGATGCATTTTGACCTTTGGTTAAATTTTGGAGGCTAATGCAAATGTGGTTCCAGAACTTTAATTTGCATGATTAAAGAAAACTGGTTTCCTATCCTCCTCCAGCATAAAAGAAATTACAGAACTGTCATCTCTCATCTTCACTTCAATTTGCAATCCTCTCACCTGCAGCAAGCACTAGATGCCACTATTACAAAGCTAAAGACTGCCACCTGTTGCTTCTTAAGAGAACTCATAATTACTGGTCTATGAAGAGTCATTTTGGTACTCATTATTGCCACTTCTACTGATACAGTTAATGGAAGACTAAGGGCCCTGTTTACTAAGCAGCTTTATAGGCGCGTTAGCATCTTTAATGCGCGCGTTAACTGTGTATGTGTCTACAATATCCCTATAGGTGCGTGTTAATTGTAGGCGCATTAAAAACAATAACGCGCCTTAGTAAACAGGGCCCTAAGACAGCTTCTCAGCTGGGGCTGTCCTGTGTCTTCCAGTTATCCTCATTATAATCTCTTGTGCTACCAGATGTATGTAGCATTTTACAGCCAAACACAAGGACAATCCCTGCTTTTTAGAGGTTCACAATCTAACAAAGGCAGGAGAACAGAAAAGAAGCACAGACAAAAAAAGTGTGAGGTCAGATCTTGGAATTTAAAGGTAGGGCCAGCTATAAGGAGTGAGGTAATTTCAAAGTCTCAGACCTGGAATAGTAGGCAGAGTTCAAACGAAGAACTGTGCTACGAAATTAAATGGATCAACAGGAAAATCACTGCCTCAGAAACAATAAAAACAACAGCGGAAGGCAAGTGTAGAAGGGGGTTAAGTTTGGAGAAACCCAGAAATAAATGTTACTTGCAGTTTAAGAGACACTGCCTTCTTTGAAATCAAAAATTAAAGTAAACAACAGTGTAAGAATCAAGATTGAACTGTTTATCTTACAGCCACCCCAGCTGACAAACCAATCTGAAGGGTTCTGCAGGGATATCTTGGCTACAGATAATCCTTAAATTTTAAATTACATTACATACAGGTCTAGATTTCATAGGCCTATTTGTGCATTCATGAAGAGATTGGAAACTGAATATGAAAGGATTCCCCCTTCTGTCAATGACAAACTTGTGAAGTGATCAAATACACAACACAAAATCACTCAAACTAGTTAAAAAATGCAAGAGGATTGTAAGAAATTGCAGGAGATAACTGATACTGGAGAACTGGACACTCAAATGTCTAGTGAACACGTGAAGCATGATACACACCAGGGAAAAAACTCTGACTATACATGCACAATGCTAGGTTTCAATGAGGATTGTTTTGCTATTAATGATTTCTAACTAGCTTGCAGCTACGTCTGGTAAAAGCGTGTAATCCAGTGGTTCCCAAACCTGGTCCTGGAGCCACCCCAATCAGTCATGTTTTCAGGATACTCACAATGAATATTCATGAGATAGATTTGCATGCAGGAGGCACTGCATACAAATCTTTCTCATGAATATTAATTGTGGGTATCCTGAACACCTGACTGGCTGGGGTGCCTCCAGAACCAGGTTTGGGAACCACTGGTGTAATCAAATGAATGTAAATTAAGCAAAGATACTTTTACCTGTAGCAGGTATTTTTCGAGGACAGCAGGCTGATTGCTCTCACATGTGGGTTGACGTCCACGTCGGCCCAGGACTCGGCATTTTGCAAGCAAAATATAAACAAAGTTTTGCCAGACGACTTCCCGCCCATTGCGTGAGTGTGCCTCCTCAGTTTAATCAAAAAGCATAAAAACAAATAAACAACAACTCCAAAGGGGAGGTGGGCGGGTTTGTGAGAACAATCAGCCTGCTGTCCTTGGAGAATACCTGCTACAGGTAAGTATCTTCGCTTTCTCCGAGGACAAGCAGGCTGCTTGATCTCACATGTGGGGTATCCCTTGCAACCAGGCTCACTCAAAACAATGAACATTGGTCAATTGGGCCTCGCAACGGTGAGGACATAACATAGATTGACCTGAAACCATAAACCACTAACTGGGAGTGCAGCCTGGAACAGAACAAAAATGGGTCTAGGGGGGTGGAGTTGGATTCTAAATCCCGAACAGATTCTGCAGCATTGACTGCCCAAATCGACTGTCGTGTCGGGTATCCTGCTGAAGGCAGTAGTGAGAAGTGAATGTGTGGACTGATGACCACGTTGCAGCCTTGCAAATCTCTTCAAATGGAGGCTGACTAAGTGAGCCACCGACACAGCCATGGCTCTAACATTATGAGCCGTGACATGGCCCTCTAGAGTCAGTCCAGCTTGGGCATAAGTGAAGGAAATGCAATCTGCTAGCCAACTGGAGATTGTGCGCTTTCCAATGGCGACTCCCCTCCTGTTGGGATCGAAAGAAACAAACTGGGCAGACTGTCTGAAGGGCTTTGTCCGCTCCACGTAAAAGGCCAATGCTCTCTTGAAGTCCAAGGTATGCAAACTGCTTTCGCCAGGGCAGGTATGAGGACGGGGAAAGAATGTTGGCAAGACAATTGACTGGTTCAGATGGAACTCCGATACCACCTTCGGCAGGAACTTAGGGTGAGTGCGGAGGACTAATCTGTTGTGATGGAACTTGATATAAGGTGCATGCACTACCAGGGCCTGAAGCTCACTGATTCTACGAGCTAAAGTAATAGCCACCAAAAAAACGACCTTCCAGGTCAAGTACTTCAGATGGTAGGAATTCAGTGGCTCAAAGGGAGCTTTCATCAGCTGGGTGAGAACGACACTGAGATCCCATGACACTGGTGGAGGTTTGACCGGGGGCTTTCACAAAAGCAAACCTCTCATGAAGCGAACAACTAAAGGCTGTCCAGAGATAGGCTTACCCTCTACACGCCGATGATAAGCACTAATTGCACTGAGGGGAACCCTTATGGAGTTGGTCTTGAGACCAGACTCTGACAAGTGCAGAAGGTATTCAAGCAGGGTCTGTGTAGGACAAGAAAGAGGATCTAGGGCCTTACTGTCACACCAGAGGGCAAACCTCCTCCATTTAAAAGAGTAACGCCTCTTTGTGGAATCTTTCCTGGAAGCAAGCAAGACTCGAGAGATACCCTCTCTGAAAGACCCAAGGAGGCGAATTCTAAGCTCTCAATATCCAGGCCATGAGAGCCAGAGACTGGAGGCTGGGATGCAGAAGCGACCCCTCGTTCTGGGTGATGAGGGTTGGAAAACATTCCAATCTCCACGGTTCCTCGGAGGATAACTCCAGAAGAAGAGGGAACCAAATCTGACGCGGCCAGAAGGAAGCAATTAGAATCATGGTTCCGCAGTCTTGCTTGAGTTTCAGCGAAGTCTTCCCTACTAGAGGTATGGGAGGATATGCATACAGGATGCCTGTTCCCCAATGCAGACCGCACTGGCCTTTAGAAGGGCAGAGAGTTCCTCTGCAAGTACCTGCTTGTGCTGGGAGCTGTAATGAGCTCCCGGTGGGCAATTTGGAGGTTTGGATTCCAGATTGAGGGTGTATCCTAACCGGACTATTTGAAGAACCCACCGGTTGGAGGTTATAAGAGGCCACCTTTGGTGAAAAAATATCAACCTCCCTCCAATCGATAAGTCATCCGGTACAGACACTTTTATTGAGGCTATGCTTAACTGGAGCCAGTCAAAAGCTCATCCCTTGTTTTTGCTGGGGAGCAGTATGGGCCTTAGACGCACGCTGTTGACGAGAACGAGCGTGCTGGGGCTGAGCCTGGGCAGGCTGCCGAGAAGCAGGAGTGTACCTACGCCTAGGATAGGAATAGGGAGCACTCCTCTTCCCTCCAAAATACCTCCAAGATGAGGAGGCAGTAGCAGAAGGCGCCTGGTGGGAGAGAGAATCCATAGCATCATTATGCTTCTTAATCTGATCAACAAGATCCTCTACTTTTTCACCAAATAGGTTGTCCCCTCCGGCAAGGAACATCCGCCATTCGCTGCTGGACCGAATGATCCAGGTCAGAGACACGCAGCCATGAGAGTCTGTGCATCACTATACCCTGAGCAGCAATCATGGATGTTACATCAAAAGTGTCAAACGTACCCCTGGCCAGGAACTTTCAACACGCCTTCTGCTGCCTGACCACCTGGCAAAAAGGCTCAGCCAGCTCCATAGGGAGTGCATCAACCAAGCTCGACAGTTGCCGTATCGAGTCCCGCAAGTGCACGCTCGTGAAGAGCTGGTAAGACTGAATTTTCGCGGTGAGCATAGCAGGCTGATATGTCTTCCTCCCAAAAGAATCAAGAGTTCTAGCTTCTCTGCCTGGGGGCGCCGAAGCAAAGTCTCTAGTACTCCTGGCTCTCTTGAGGGTGGAGTCCACCACCATGGAATTGTGGGGTAACTGAGACCTCATCAATCCAGGTTCACCGTGGATCTGATACTGGGATTCAGCTTTCTTCGGGATCAGAGGGCCAGACAGAGGGGCCGACCAGTTTCGCATAAGAACTTCCTTCAGTAACTTATGCAGAGGAACTGTCACAACCTCTTTAGGTGGAGAAGAATAATCCAGGACCTCGAGCATCTCAGCCCTGGGCTCATCCTCAACCTCCACAGAGAAGGGAATAGCTGTAGCCATTTCCCGGACAAAAGAGGAAAAGGACAGACTCTCCAGTGGAGATAGTCTCCTTTCTGGTGGAGGGGAAGGATCAGAGGGAATCCCAAAGGACTCATCAGAAGAAAAGTACCTGGGATCTTCCTCTGACTCCCATGAGCGCTCCCTGTTCAGTATCGGATAAAGCCTGTGTTAAGGTTCTTCGACAATGAACCTGCCTTGATGCCGAGGAACGATGTCCTCTATGGCGATGTCGAGAGGCCGACACCCAGTCCGACTGTGGCGAAGCTCCCTCCACCGACGCCGAAGGGGAGTCGACCTGGGTGGCAGCTGACGCCGATGCCACAGGCGGCACCACGGTCAGGGACCTCACCGCAAGTGAAGGGCCAGACACCGCTGTAGCAGACTGTACAGAAGGCGCAAGCACCCCCAGTACCGAAGCTGACTGGTGCAGCAATCCCTCCAGAAGTTCTGGAAACAAGACCTGGATGAGCTCGAGAGCCGCCATCGGAGAAGGCTGCGGGGTTGATGGAACAGGCGGTGTCAGAATCCGTGGAGGCTCGGGAGCAGGTACCGGGCTGCTAGGAGACCAACACATGAGCACCTCCTGTATTGAGGGGGAGCTATCATCTCGGCGCTGACTCTCTCGACGCTGTGGAGCTCCCGGTACCGTGTGTCGAAGGAGAACGATGACGGTGCTTCTTCGCCTTCGCTCGTCATCAAAACTCCTCAGTACCAACGAGGACGACATGGAATCCTCACTTCTCCTTGGGGCTGGGTCCAATGAAGGTCAGTCCCAGGGGGCCTGCATAACAGGAGGCCTAGAGACAGGTGGAGACCCGCTTGACGCCTCACTGCTCCCAGCAGCCATTACCTCTCTTCCCGACATCGATGCTCCTTTCGATGTCGAAGGACCGGACCAAGCCCCAAAAAGCTTTTCTCGTTGGGCTTCTCGAGACGCTTGGGTCCGTTTCTTCATACGAAGACACAGACTACAAGCGGCTGAGCTATGATCGGGCCCAAGGCACTGGATACACCAGGTGTGGGTATTGGCACCTGAGATGGTCCGCTTGTACCGAGTACAACGCTTGAAGCCGCTGGGTGTCTTCGATGACATGGAAGGAAAAGCGGCTTCGGCGAAATCAAAAGACGCGACTGTGCCTGTTAAAGAAAAAAGGGCACAAAACAAAAAGGGGAAAAACCCCGGCCGCGTCGAAAAGAAAGAAAACTTAGAAAAGGGTAAAAAAACAAAAAGAGAACTACGGGGATAGTTAAAAAAAAAAAAAAAAAAAAAGAAATGACGCTAAAATAAGAAGAAAAAAGCGAAAAAAAGTCTGTTCCTGGGCCAAAACGAGGAGAACACGAAAATTCCTGTTACCTTGTCGCAGACAAAAAAGAACTGAGGCAAGCTCACGCGCAGTAAAACTTTGTTTATATTTTGCTTGCAAAATGCCGATTCCTGGGCCGACGCAGACGTCGACCCACATGCAAGAACAAGCAGCCTGCTTGTCCTCAGAGAAATGGGCGTTACCGCTCAGGGAAAGGACCTTGGAGACACTGTGAACAGTACACTGAGATTCTACTGAACAACAGTGGACAGAAAAAAAAGCAGAGAATGTTAGGAATTAATTGTAAAGAAACAGAGAACAAAACTAAGAATATGTCTCTGTATAAATTGAGGGTAAGGTCAAATGTTGAGTACTGTACAAAATCTTGGGTGATCTCTCTCATAAAGGCTACAGCAAAACTAAAAAAGGGTGAAGAGAAGGACAACAAAGAAGGGGAATAAAACACCGTCTTCAACCAGGAGAAGACTAGGAAGGGAGAAGACAAAGGTTTACAAACTCACGAGTGTAGTAGGACTAAGGACATACCAGGTATCATATTTAAACAAATTTGAGTGCATTATTTCAGTTAGAGCATAACTAAATTGTGGAGTTTGTTGCTGGAAGATGTGGTCAAGGCTAATAGCATAGGTAGGTTCAAAGAAGGATTTGGACAAGTTTCTGGAAGACAGATCTACTGACAACCACTGGCCAGGCAGACTTAGGGATTGCCACCTTCTTACTCTGGAAGTGAGTAACAAAATGATCTCCATTAGGATCTTCCCCAGATTGGCCAGTGTTGACAAGAAGATGCTGGGAATTGGCAGATTATTAGTCTGAATAGGCAAGGCATATCTTACGATCTTATGGAGCTGGAAGTAAAAAGGAGGTCATAACAGTTAGATCAATAAAAGGAGAATATAATCATTAAACAGCATACTTATAACCTCAAAATTCACAAAGGAGTCGTGTATCTGAAACCCTAAAGTCCCATTTTTGGAATGTATTTCTAGTGGCTCTTTTGGCACGTTGTGGCTTAAAAGTTAGCATCATGATACACCATTTTCCTTTCCAGTTATGAATCTTTGCCTGCTTACCAAGTAATGAACAAAATTAAAAACCAAGAATGATATTTTTGCTCCACAGAATGGCCCTAAATGAAAACATGGATGCTTGTTAATACCATTAGAGGTCTGGGAAAGCTTGTGATAATTACCAGATGAGAGTCTCTGTGGGGTCTGAGCAGTCAACACAGTGTTTGGTTTTCCAGTTTGGTATGTAGCAGTACTCAATGTAGCACTCTCTGTAGTGCTACTGGTTGACACTGTGACTCCAAAGCTGGAGCTGGGGTAGCATTGCTGGTATGGGCTCTGCCCAAGAACTGTGTAAGTGGGATACTCCTAGAAAAGGAAAAAAAAACAAACACCACAACACTGTAATCCACAATATACAAAACATTTCCTTAAACAAGGTGACTGACCTATTACCTAATAACCCTGGGTGGCCCAGTTAATTAGAAGCAGAGAAAAATAAAGGCAAAAAAGACCATATGGCCTAGCCAGTCTGCCCATCCATGCCATCTACTAACCCTTCCTCTCGCCTAGAGATCGTATGTACAAGCTCTCTTGAATTCAGATATTGTTTTCATCTCCATCACTTCTACCGGGAGGCCGTTCCACAAATTCACTACCCTTTCCATGAAGTAGTATTTCCTCAGGTTACTTTTGAGTCTATCCCCTTTCACCTTCATCCTATGCCCCCTCATTCCAGAGCTTCCTTTCAATTGCAAGAGACTTGCCTCCTGTGCATTTATGCCATGTAGATATTTAAATTATATTTAAATGTCACTATCATATCTGCCATCTTCTGCCCAAAGTGTACATATTGAAATCTTTTTAGTGTCCCCATATACTTTACAACGAACACTGCTGACCATTTTATAGTTGCCTTCTGGACAGATTCTATCCTGTCTATATCTTTTTGAAGGTGTGGTCTCCAGAACTGTACTCAATATTCTAAATGAGGTCTCACCAGAGTCTCAGGGCATCAACACCTTTTTCCTACTGGATATTTCTCTCCCTGCGCACTCAAGCATCCTTCTAGCTTTTATCGTTGCCATCTCTACCTGTTTGGCCACCTTAAGATCATCACATACGATCACACCCAAGTCTCGCTCCTCTTTCATGTACAAAAGTTCTTCATCCACTAAGCTGTACCGTTCCCTCAGGTTTTTGCAGCCCAAATGCATGATCTTGCAATCTTTTTAGCATTAAATCTTAGCTGCCAAATTCTGATCCATTCAAGCTTTGTTAGGTCCTTCCTCATGTTATCCAAACCATTAAGGGTTTCTACCCTATTGCAGATTTTGGTATCTTTTGCAAAGAGACAAACCATGTCAGACAGCCCTTCAGCAATACCACTTTCAAAAATGTTAAAAAGAACCAACTCAAGAACCGAACCATACAGCACACCATTGGTAACAATCCATAACATTTTCTGCATCCCTGTGTGTTTCGGCAGATGTCTTAATCCATCATTCAACAGCAATATCCACCTTCCAGCTCTTTTTTTCTATATCTTTTTCTTAATTGCTTTTCAACAAAGGGACTGGAATGACCTGCCTAAATTTAGAAGGGGAAGGGAATAAAAATGTTAACCATCTCCTTCATCCAGATAGCTGTAAATGATGGTTCCAGGCACCACAGCCATACATAGATTCCAAATGTGAGTAGATGGAAGCCATCATACGAATCTTCCCCTACTCCTCAATTCAGAAATCCAAATTATATATGGAAGAGACAGGACACAGAAGTGGATCAACTGTCCAGAGTGAGCAAAAAAGAAATCACTAGAAAAATCAATCCAAACACATGCTCCAAACTCCAAAAAATTGAAATTTTTCTGGCTGCATTGTCATTATTTTATACTATGCTTAAAAAAAAAAGAAAAAAAAAACAAAACACCTCAGTGAAACACCAGCAAACTACAGACTCTTGTAGAAGCCAGCTGAACATACGAACTTATCTAACTAAGCTGTTACAAAAATCTATATGGCAACAAAGGGGAAATCCAGCACTGGAATGTAGTACTAAGACATGAAGCACAGCAAGTTTATATCAATTTTGATTCATTAACATTTACATTTGAGATATAATAGCTATACACATTTCTTAAGATGCTCATCATCCTCAGCCTGCCCTTTCCACTTATATTCCCTCTAAGGGGCTAATTTTCAAAGCACTTAGGCCCCAATGCTCAAAATATCACCGGATCAGCATGGTGAAGGAACTCCCTAATGCTCAGCGATAATTATACGCAAATCTAGGCACGGTTAGCGTTGAGCATTAGGGAGTTTGGGGGGAGGATTGTGTGTGGTGCATGTGTACGCAAGAGTTGTGCGTCAAGCACAGCTCTTAAGCGCATGCCCAGAACGCCAGAGGGAGAGGCGGGAAGGAGGAGGAAGAGCTGTCAGTTGGGTCAATTTTTGGGATTTGCACATGGAGTCCAGTAAAAGCAACCACAACTGACTGTCATAGAGCTGCCTTTAAGAAAGGTTAAATACATATATATTTTCTGTTTTTATGGGGGCTTCTTTGTAGACATTTTTTTTTTGAGATGTGTGAAACATCAGGCAAAATGAAGCTGGCTGCAGAGAAATTGGTGGATGGTCAAAAGCTGAAGAGAGCCTGTGTAAATGACAGCAGAACTGCCTTCTCCAGCACCCTTTCGCCAACTCAGAGCTGCCTTAGGGTTTGAAGTGGGAGGAGAGCCCTTCTTTGGTGTGTCGCCTGCTGAGCACTGGGGAGGAATAGCAAATGAGCTCATCAGTATGCATTTGCATGCTCATTGCGCTATTCCTTCCCGTGCTTGTTTGCTCCCACGCTCCAGGCCTCTGAACATCCTGTGCTGGTAAACGCAGGTGCTAGTCCAGCACTAATGGCCTCTAGTGACCGCATTAACTTTTCAGCACCGGGGCCCTTAAGACTTGCAAAGTTCCATAGGTTACTATGAGGCATATGGAACTTTGGAAGGCTAAGTGCTTTGAAAATATGCCTCTATGTAACACTGCAAATGCAAGTGTTTTGAAAATACGCCTCTATGTTATTACATGTACACATTTTAGTACCGCCATACTGGGAAAAGACCAAGGGTCCATTAAGCCCAGCATCCTGTCTCTGACAGCGGCCAATCCAGGCTTCAAGAACCCGGCAACCCTCCCCCCCCCCCCCAAAAAAAAAAAAATTAATAATGCTCAATGGACTTTTCCCTCAGGAATCTTTCCAACCCCCCCTTTAAATTCCGCAGGGCCAGCTGCTGTCACTACATTCTCCGGCAACGAGTTCCAGAGTCTAACTACAGGCTGAGTAAAGAAAAACTGTCTCCTATTTGTTTTAAACCTACCATATTCTACCTTCATCTTGTGTACCCTGGTTTTGTTGTTGTTTGAAAGTGTAAACAAACGCTTCACATCTGTCCGCTCTACTCCGCTCATTATCTTGTAGACTTCTATCATATCACCCCTCAGCCGCCTTTTCTCCAAGCTAACGAGCCCTAACCTTCTCAGCCTTTCCTCATAGGGAAGTCGTTCCAGTCCCTTTATCATTTTCGGCGCCTTTCTCTACACCTTCTCTAATTCCTTTATATATTTTTTTGAGATGCATACTCGAGGTGCGGTCGCACCATGGAGCGATACAATGGCATTATAACATCCTCGTGTTTGTTTTCCATCCCTTTCCTAATAATACTCAACATTCTGTGCGCTTTCTTAGCCACCGCAGGACACTGAGCAGAAGTTTTTAACGTCTTATCAATGGTGACTCCCAGATCCCTTTCTAGGTCCGTGACTCCTAATGCGGAACCTTGCATGACATAGCTGTAATTCGGGTTCCTCTTACCCACATGCTTCACTTTGCACTTGTCAACATTGAACTTCATCTGCCACTTGGACACCCAATCCCCCAGTCTCGTGAGGTCTTCCTGCGACTTGACGACCCTGAATAACTTTGTGTCATCTGCGAATTTAATTACCTCACTAGTTACTCCCATCTCTAGGTCATTTATAAATATGTTAAAAAGCAGCGGTTCCAGCACAGACCCCTGCGGGACCCCACTAACTACCCTTCTCCACTGAGAATACTGACCATTCAACCCTACTCTTTGCTTCCTTTCAACCAGTTCTTACTGCTCATAGTGGTATTTACTCCAGCTACCTTAACAGCACCTCTGGTTGACATGGCTTAGTATTCCCGTACCTTTTCAATTTTTGTACAGGAATTAGTAGCACCCTTCTATGATATAAAGTCTTTTGAGTCACAACTAATTTTGAATATTTTTAAGTTTAATACTATATTTGCCCACAATTTATTTCATTCATAGCATTATTTTCCATTTTTTTAACCAAATCTATTTTTTTTTGTAATACAATGGAGAGGAGGAGTGGCCTAGTGGTTAGGGTGGTGGACTTTGGTCCTGGGGAACTGAGTTCGATTCTCGGCACAGGCAGCTCCTTGTGACTCTGGGCAAGTCACTTAATCCTCCATTGCCTGCCGCATTGAGCCTGCCATGAGTGGGAAAGTGCGGGGTACAAATGTAACAAAAAAAAAAAAGGTTTAGGTTTTTAGGTTGGTTTTTTTTTTTTTTTTTAAACACTGTAAACCTTTAATTACTAGGATTGGTCTGGAGCACCATATTGTTTTATATCACTAATGCTGTTTTTATGTTAATTTCTGAATACTTGTGTTTCTTTGAGGATTAAACACTACTGTATCTTATTATTACATATATTTTATAGTATCCTTTTGTACTGCTTCCTTTTTGGGATTTTTGTTTTTTGCAGTGGCTTTCAGATTTCTGACATCATATTTGTGTTTACGCTTATAGTTTTAGGAGACATGCTCTCAAAGACACCACTATTTGGTATTTTACTTAATCTATACCTCCTCTTTTTTCAAAATTAAGAACATAAGAACAGCCATACTAAGTCAGATCAATGGTCCACCTAGTACAGTATCCTGCTTCCAACAGTGGCCAATCCAGGTCACAAGTACTTGCCAAACATCCAAACAGTATCAACATTCCATGCTACCAATCCCAGGGCAAGCAGTGGCTTTCCCCATGACCATTTTAATAGCAGACTATGGACTTTTCCTCCAGAACCTTGTCCAAACATTTTTTTAAAACCAGATATGCTAACCACTGCTACCACACTCTCCAGCAATGAGATCGAGAGCTTAACTATTCTGTGAGTGAAAAAATATGTTCTTCTATTTGTTTTAAAAGTATTTCCATGTAATTTCATTGGATGTCCCCTGGTCTTTGTACTTTTTGAAAGAGTGAAAAATCGATTCACTTCTACCCAATACTACACCACTCAGGATTTTATAGACCTCAATCATATCCCCCCTCAGCTGTCTGTTTTCCAAACTGAAGAGCCCTAACCTCTTTAGTCTTTCCTCATATACATCACATATTTCCAACAAGTAATTATTTGTCCTTTGCATCAATTTTTATAGTTTTACATTATTATATTTTATATATTTTTTTTATTTGTTACTCATTTCTTATTCTATGTTTCTTATTCAAACACTACTTGACTCAACTATGAAAAACTTAGGAGTTACAACTGATCAATTTCTTACCCTTGATAACCAAGTTTCTAAAGTGACATCAAGTGTCTTCAATTCATTATGGAAACCAAAGAGACTAAGGTCATTTATTCACAAAATCAGTCTTTTTTATCTTAGTCCAATCCCTAGTCCTAACAGAGTTGCAGTAGTCGAATTTTACCTAAACAGAACTTCAAGGCGGACTTCCCAAAGAATTACAAACCACTCAAAATACTGCTGCATGTCATATATAGATAACCGCACTTTGCCAAAGCAACTCCCCTTTTGTATGCCTTGCATTGCCTACCAATAAAAGATAGAATTATCATTTAAGCTATGCACTTTCATTCATCAAATTTTGTTTGGTTTGGCTCTATCTTATATGAACAATCTCACTACATTATCTTCACACAATGCCTCTACATCATCCAGAGAATATCTTACCCTGCATTTCCCTAATTGCAAGATGACGACATACAAAACAATTCATATTGCTAATTCCTCATATCATGGTATCAAAATTTGGAACTCTCTACCAAAAAATATCTGTCATTCCGAAACTTACTGAAAACTCATTTCTTCAGTTTAGCCTATAAAGATACCAGTATCTATGTAATAAAACCAAATCATGTTACCTTTCTCTGTCCCCCACAAATTCCATCCAGTCTCAGTTAATTACGTCCTTACACAATTCTTCAGGTTATAACTTGAATACCCAATTAATACACTTATTTGTTCTTTTCGAGTTTGTTATACCACTTCACGGTGTGTTTTATGATATATTTCATGTTTCTTATGATGCATTTTACTTGCTTGTTAATCAACAAGTACATGTTTATTATCTTTTTCTAATTCTCATGTAAGCCACATTGAACCTGAGTTTTTCTCAGACAAATGTAGGATATAAATGTCATAAATAAGTAGTGCCACGAATAGATTATTCTTATTTGGCTGAATGGTGACTTAACTTTGAATATGAATAATCAGGGCTCTACTGTGCTAAATCCTACTGAAATAAACACTTATCTCTGACTTCATGTTGCTTCTTTTATCACTTGTTATGTTAAAGCTCAATGCCTATTATTCATACTCTGTATTTGAATTTGGCTGAATAATGTTTTTCATTATTTATATTTGGCCGAATAGTAAAATATGCAATTTGATACAGCTCTAATTAGCAAACCCACTGATTATTCTCCTCTTCATGCATGTATGTTTAATTCTTTTTAAGCAATGTGTCTAATTCTGATTTACCTGGATAGAAATGGGAAAGGAATAAAGACGAATTATGGAGATTACCTGCTGGGAAATGCTGGAAACTGACGAGGCTGAAATATTGGTGATTGCTGTGGGGCTGGCACTGGTAGCTGAAGCTGTAAAATGAATTTAAACAGATAAATAGAAAACTACAGGCAATAAAACCTTCCAATAAAAAGGAAGGACACAAACAAGTGGGTGAACAGCATAGGTTTTTTGGATGAGAGTTAGAATCTTGGCTCCATCACTGATTCTGTGTGATCTTGAAACTATCTCCTTGTACCTTAGCTTGCCAATTATAATGGAGTGTCATTATTTTCCTCTTTGGAAGCTGTGTTGCAAATTTATTTATTTATTTTTATTATTTGTTACATTTGTATAAATTGAACACCAAGAGCAGGAAATGATTTTCCACCTAGATTAACTGAATATATATCATTGAATAGGTCTTACACCATGTATTTTGGAGTCTGCCTCAATAAAAACTTAGGAAAAGGTAAATTATTACTGTTATAATTGTTATTTTCTAGCAAAGTTTGGGGAAATAACTGAAAGATGCAATGTGCTATATTACGTATTCAACAAGAGGAATGAATCAAAGTAAAACTTAAATGAACTTCACACTTTAAACAGGGCATATAATCTGCAAGGAGCGGCAGGCACAACTCGTGCTACCTTGTTGGTTAGACAGGATGGATCATACAGGTCTTCATCTGTTGTCATTTACTATGCTACTATATGTTATGGGGCTGCATTTCAAAGGAACTCATGTCCTGTGAAGTGAAAGGATCACTGTTATATGTTTATTAGTGTTTGATATACTGCTCAATCTGGCGAACAGGTCAGAACAGTGTACAATAAATAAAACCAAAAGGACAAAGGAGTAGAATTTGAAAAACGTATTTGTTTACAAATAAAAGGAAAAAGTTAACCCCTGCATGGCTAAGGTTGTTGCAACTTATTTTTTGGCATCTTCCAACAAAATTATGTTTAAATCTTTTTTATTGGTAAACATCGACATAAATTTTTGACATTTGTCAACATAGTGTATAAAACCAAAAGTCATTCGAGAAACTATACCAGCAGGAAAAGTACAACTGCAAATATCATTTTCTCCCCTCCTCCCTCCCTATGCCACCTACCATTAGCTTGTTATATTCAATAATTTATAATGCAACTTCACAACATAACTTGTAACAACCTATTCAACTCTGTCAAAACCCCTCCTTACCTACCCCTTTAACCCCTCCCCCCCAGACATCGTCCCTCCCCATCCCTTTCCTCCCTCCCCTAACCCTCCCTCCCTCACGTCCTCTATCTTAAGTCTCTTCCAACAAAATTAACAAACCACACTAATGTATTCATCTTTCATGTATAGTAATACAAACCGTAAGTTTAATTTTGCACCACTTGTGCTTTCTATCAACAGAAGACTTGTCTTGAGATTTGATCACATTTACCCTTAATCTTGTACTGGGAGCGAATTTGTTAAACTTGAACTTCTCTGAGTGATAAATCACAAAGTCAAGGTAGGTTACAGGTAACATCAAAGGGAAAATTTGGCATCCTTTCTGACTTTATCTCACTTCAAATATAAATTATAGCAGGAAATCATATGGTTCACATACTGTTGATTCGAACTATTACCTACTAGTTTGTGCTTTGCATAATATTTGACAAAGGTATACTCTCACTTTATCCTAGACCCCACTCCATTATCCTTGCTCTTATCTTTTTTGCACTCCATCTATACCTCTTCCTCAGAGAGATACTCACCTTTTCCTCCTTCAGTTGACATCTAATCTTCCCTACAGCACCCACCTTCCCTCCTAAATGCATTCTACCCACCGAAGAATCCTCACTGCCTTCCCACCAGCTTACTGCTCCTGTCCTTTCCCCAGTTTTGACTTCTTGCCCCTTTTTCATCTCCTTTTCCTTCCTAAACTTTTATCTTTACTGTAATATTTCTTCTGGCTTTCCATTTCTTATGGCTGACTCTATCCACTCCCCTTCTAAAAGGAATCAAGGCAGTCAAAACAGTTTTTAAAAAATATATATGTTCTCCAAATAACAGAAAAACATGGAAGCCACCAATAAATCAGGTAAAAGAACAAGTCTCCCAAAATAATGTTTCCCCTTCCCCAAAGATTTACATGTGGTTAAAGCATCAGTACAAAGCACTTTGATTTTGCTTAGCCAATGATGGGTTAGTTTTTGGTCTCCTCTGGTTTGTACATTGTTTTGTTAATTAATTCTTTAGTTGTATTATATTATCTTTATACTATGTTACATAATTGCTTTTTTGTTCCTATTTTATTTAACCTGTTAACTGCGTAGACAACTGTCAGACGTGAGCAAATGTTCCCTTGGGGGGTGGGGGAGGGGGGGGATAGTCATCTACAAAAAAAAACTGGGAATATAACATTTATAACAGCTTGGGAATATAAAGCCTGAATTTTTATGAGACCACTGCCTGTTACCTAAAGAAGTGTAGAATAATAAACATGCCAATTTACCTTGCACCGGATAGGAATAGATAGCTGGGCTGGGATGGCTGATGGTTAGCCCTGTCATGCAGGTAAAAACACTGGGCTGACTTGGAGATGGTGTCTGAATTAAACCACTTTCAGTTTTGATACCCGGCCACAGTGCACCTGAATCAAATAAAGTGGACTAATTACAAACAGTATTGGTGGGATAAATTAGCATGCTTATCATCTGCATTTCCAGAATCCTTTATCTCGCCAGAAGCCTAACACACACTACCTGCTGATGTAATAAAATGTGAGAGGCTTAGAGCAGTTGAGCACGTTTTATGCAGTTTTCTAAGCTATTATGGCTGTCAGATACCAAAAGGAGTTTAGCACGCAAGAAAACTGTGCACAAGGACTCGTGTGCACTGCTTGTTTAAATTCAATTTATTGGTGATTAAAACACGGATGCAGAGTAGTACATACACTGAAGACTGAGTGCACGTTTTCTAGCACTGGGGCTTTAACACATGGTCTGAGGAGTAAAACCCATATCCAGCTCATTTTTCCGCAGCTAGGATTGGTAAGGAATTATCTGTTTCTTTTTTTTTGTGCAAGTGTGAAGGACCACAACTTTCTTGCTTTGTACAAATGGATGGGACAAAAGAAAAAAAAAATCCAGGAGGAGGATGAGTAGCTGAGGTGATCGCATTCCCGAATGCAGGGTACATTTAGAAAGTGTCATGGCTGTGAAATTAACAGTAAAGCATGTAACTGCATAAATTTAAATACCATGCAATAATGTTTATGTGCAGAATAGCATGCCAGATGTGCAGATGCACAAACATATGCGTATTCAACTCTGGATGCCAATACAATTTTATGTGTAGAACACAGGTTCCTCTAGTAACACACACCTGTATGAGCATGCTTGCCTAGCAAACAGCATGCTCTCCAGTGTTTGCACTTTTTTTTTGGCATGCAAATTATTTGCTTATAATTTGGCTACAACACTGGGCACAAAAATGTTAACATGTGCATGAGGAAACCATGTACAGAGCTTCAGCACACAGCTCTAACACACAGATTACTACATTGGTTCAGCTGTATTTTACTACTAGTGGAGGAGTGGCCTAGTGGTTAGAGCACCGGTCTTGCAATCCAGAGGTGGCCAGTTCAAATCCCACCGCTGCTCCTTGTGATCTTGGGCAAGTCATTTAACCCTCCATTGCCTCAGGTACAAACCTTAGATTGTGATGAGCCCTCCTGGGACAGAGAAATATCCAGAGTACCTGAATGTAACTGACCTTGAGCTACTACTGAAAAAGGTGTGAGCAAAATCTAAATAAATACTAATAAAGAACCTAGTTAACCCAGGCACTGGGAAATGAGTCAAAAAAATCTGTAATGTAATTAGATATAAGGCACATCTGAATGTGCAGTAAGGCAAGTAACCTTGTCCTAAGGTAGATGTCCTCTGGTTCAGGCTCTGCTATGGAGTTTATACAGGTTTGTCGTAAGAAAATCTATCTTTATGACCATCAAAAAAGTGGGTAACAACTTTAAAGTAGGTTTTCATTTCTGTTCCAAGACCTAAAAATGGGATTTTATCACCTTTCCTCTCCTAACATCTAATTTAACTTGTTTGACGCATGCTTTGCAGGTAGTAAGGAAGGGTAAAACACTCATGCACTCGTTGAATCTTCCAGTTATGTCCTCTCAGTAGCCATTTTATTAGGAAAAAGATTACACTCAGAATGGAGAAAGTTCCCTGCTTCCTAAAGTCCTGAGAAGATTGTTTCTAACTTGGTGATTTTCCACTGTTGCTGACTCCATGAAAAGGGGAAGTCACATTTACCTCAACCAGCTGGCAGGGCAATGACATTTATTAAATCTTGGCTTTCCTGAACTTTGCAAAGGTCTTAGACACCCAGAGTATCAATGAACAGGAATACAGAATTGAGGTTCATATCTAGAGGCAATTAGCATTCATTAACCTCTGTTTCCCTCCTAAAGCAGAAAGTTAATACCTTCCTCTTTGGGCTGCTATAAAGAGATCCCCCCCCCCCCCCCCCGCATCAGAAGAGGCAGATGAACAGAAGGGAGGAGAAAGTTCAAATGGGAGTGAGGATGGAAAAGGAAGGACAAAGAGAGAACAGATGAGTGTGAGTGGGAAGCCGGGGGACTGGTACTTAAAAGGGGGGGGGGGGGGAGAGATGAAAGGATGACAACACAAGAGAGGACAAAGGGAGTAAATCTAGAAAGAGAAACAAAGGAGAGCCAGTGTAAGGTGCAGGAATAGTAAAAATGTAAGGGATGGGAGGTTGAGGAATGCGGTTGGCGGTGAGCACTAGGGGAAAGGGAAGCAGGAAAGGTGCCTGTGTGGGGGGTGGTGGGGGGGGAGAGGGAAGAGAAGTTGAGAAGATGAGGTCATAAGGCATAACACAGCTTCCTACCTCACAATACACACATACCTCCTTTTCCCCACCCCCACATACAAACACATTCTCAAGAATGACACAAATACATATACACCACTCACAGATGCGCCTCATGCAGCCCTACAGTCTCTGCTACCCTAACGAGTTGTCTCTTCAAATCCTCCCCTGCAAAAGCTGTGCATGAGTTTGCAAATGTTAGGGGAAATGTGCTGTTTTGTCACCTTATGTATGTACTTTTCAACTTGTCATTTTTGTTGCCCTTCTCTGTACCTTTTTTAGGTTCTGCTGTATATTTTTTTGAGATGGGCTGGTCAGAACTTCTACGCTATGCTCAAGATGCAGTCACACCACGGATCAATGCAGACACATAATATTCATTGATTCTCTATTCCTTTCCAAGTAACTCCAAACATTCTGTCTGCTTTTGTGACAATTGTTGCATAGTGAGATGAAGATTTCAAGATATTGCGTACAATGACTCAAAGATCCTTTCAGGGTGGTGGCTTCACAATGTGCACCTCTATTCTTTTATGGTGACAGAATGACAAAAGTAGTAGTTTGAATAAATAACCTCATTCTCTTTATAACAGTAACTGATAAAAACTTTTTAAAATGGTAACCATGTTAGTCTAGTTCACAGAAATTATAGAGGCAGGTGACACAAGGACTAGAGTCCACTGTATCAGATGAACGAAGTTCAGGAGGTGGGTAAATATACATGAAGCGGCTTGGGGGGGGGGGGTAGGGAGGAGGAAAGCTACAGAGCATAGAGCAAGTATTGAAAAAGCAGGGCAGGCTGTTGAAACAGTTTGATAATAGCAGAATAGTTCAGTTAACTGACAACTGTGATGAGTGAGCAATGCGTTCACTGATAGGCTTAAGATCCATCGTCTGGTCTTGAACCCAGAAAAAAGTCACAGTCTTGGATTATCGGTTGTCCATCTCATCTTACCATCTTCAGGAACTCCAATTACCCTTGTAGGCAACAGTCAAATATATTGATGTATCTATCTGGACTTTCAACTAACATTTGATACTCAAGTCACCTCAGATGTAAGTTTGCATACCCACTTATGTGATTTAGCCTGTTTGATACTTCTCCATGCTTGTATTACTTCCAGAGTCAACAACTGTAATGTGATTCATGCCTGCAGCTCTATAACTATTTGATTAAATGCATACAATCTAGTAAAAAAATACCACATGCAAAGAAACATGGCCATGTCAATCCAATACTGATTCATCACCATAGGTTGCCCATAGCTTTCAGAATTCAGTTCAAAATTTTTGCCTTGGCATATAAGGTTATTTACACAGACACTGATTACACCATACATTCCAGCTAGAGCTCTTCAACCTGTTAAGGCAGTGGTTTCCAAATCTGGTCCTGGAAGCACCCCAGCCAATCAGGTTTTCAAGATATAAACAATGAATATTCATGAGAGAGTTGCATGCACTGCCTCCACTGCATGCAAATATATCTCATGAATATCCATTGTGGATATCCTGAAAACCTGACTGGCTGGAGTGCCTCCAGGACCAGGTTTCAGAACCACTGTGCTAAGGACTTCAGGTTCTCTATTTCTTTTGTTTATTGTGCCAGCCTTGAATCCATTAGGCAATGGCTGTACAACACCATTCTGGTGTCTCTGCGTACCAAGCCCTCTCATCTTAATTTTAGGTCAGGTTTGAAGACCCCTGGATACTTAAAGCAACAGAAACTCATTGCCTGTTTCCTTGTTTTTAATCCTATTAGGCACTCTTTGCCAACCCAGGAATAAACAACTATTTTACTGTCTACTCTTCTAACTGTCCCTGTCTTGTCATCAGTGGTATTCATTTTTCACCTTTCTTAATGTTATTTTTATAATATATCTTTATTAAATATCTCAACAAAGTTAAAAATACCAAGACATCAGCGTCAAAAACAAAGACTGTGTCAAAACAGAGTATGTCTAGTTGGAGAGCATGAACTGAGGAAAAAGATTCAATTAACAAATCATCATTATCAATAATATTCTAATCTCAATTTCAGAGACTAGTTTAAGAAAATGAACTTGAAACTGTAGTGTTTCGGAGTGCCTACGTCAGGAGTCACAAAATCCTATCATATTGCTCTTATTGTGAAATCTTAATGCTGGAATAAATGAGACATGTCACGTTGCTTTCAACATGAACAATATCAGTAGTTAGATAAATGAAATGCTATGGAAAGCGCAGCACATCAATTAGTTATAGAACCAATTGGTTTTACTGAAAGGCGGTCTACTAAGCTTGAATAAACAAAGACAGAATGCCTTCTGTCTAAAAAAAGGCCTTGTTTCAGATGCCTGATTAAGCAGGGCATCATCAGTAATTAAGCCAATAATTGAAGGCTTATGATGTAGAACGGTTTTTATTGCAGCTTTTTGTTTAGTTTTGTTGTTTTACTGTAAAAAATATAACTTCTATATATTTTTATATGAGGGGGCAGTATATCAAGTTTTTATAAATAAATTCATGACTTTGCTGTTCTAGAGTTCTACAACCAGAGCAACAGTCAACACTGATCATGTTCCAGTTTGGGAGAAAATCTGCATACCCTGTCAGCTTCCTCATAAGCTGGCCCTTTGTAAGTGGCATATATTTATGAATGGTTGCTTGACTCACCAGGCTGCATATAATGACAGTGTGGTCTCTTATGGTTAAATTTGAATCCTTGCTCTTTACACACTCCCTGTCACTGCAAGCCCTGTGTTCCCACATCATTCACGTTAAAAATCTACTTTATGAAAAAACAGAGAGAATTTACTCTTAGGAATATACTTGGCCATTTATAATAGCATAAGAACATAAGTGTTGCTATACTGGGACAGACCGAAGGTCCAACAAGCAAAGGACCCTCTTTCCAACAGTGGCCAATCCAGGTCACAAGTACCTGGTGAGATCCCAAAACAGTAAAACAGATGTTATGCAGTTTATCCTAGAAATAAGCAATGGATCTTATCCTAGAAATAAACAAGTCCATCTTAATAATGATTTATGAACTTCTCTTTTAGGAAATTATCCAAACTTTTTAAAACCCTGCTAAGCTAACTGCTTTTACCACATCCTCTGGCAACAAATTCCAGAGTTCAATTAGACAATTAGTGAAGAAATATTTTCTCCAGTAGCAGCAAATGGGGAAAGGGCGAGAGCAGAGGAAAACAAAATCATCATGACGCATCCTATTTTCTCAGTATTCCTCCTCACAGGAAAGGCTGGAGGACACTAATTTCTATCTGGCACTTGAATTACCCTTTATAGGAATAAAGGCCAGAAAATGGTCCTTAGCATAATTTAGAAAGCTGGGAAGAGCATGGCCCCTGCTTTGTTCAGCAATCCAATTTACATGCAACACTCACACATTTGCACTCAGAATATTCTGGGAAGACGACTCAGGACATCTGTAGGAGAATAATCAAAGTATTCTATGTTAAAAAAATAAAAGGAGAGGAGGAATAATATTACTACCTAAACACAACTGGAAAACAGATACATAAATAAAGTGATTCCCACTATTGTGCAGAGGCACACCAGTAGACAGGATTTACACTTGGAACCGGACTGACTGTAGAATCTGCTTCTGTGACAGCTGTTACATAATGACATTAAGGTTTCAGCATATTATCCACAATGACTCAAAGATCTTTTCTGGGTGGTGACTTCATATTTTTTTTTTACCTCTAGTTCTTTTATAGTGACAAAATGGCAGGAAGAGAAATTAGGTCTTACCTGATAATCTTATTTCCATTAGTCCTTCCCACTATTCCAGAACCTGTGGGATAGTTGTGACCATCAACCAGCAAGTAGAGATAGAGAACTGAAAACTGAGCTGAGACATATCTTGTCTTGGCATCCAGTCCAGCTCCTCAGAATTTACATAGACAAGCAGTAAGAATAAAACTCAGAATAAACACAACAACCTTAAACAACTTGCTTACCTAACACTAACCAGATGAACAAACATGTGTGGACCTCTCTCATCTCTGAACAACTTGTAGAGAACAAGAGCTACGCAGGAAGCAGCACCAAGCAAGGTGACAGTTGTTATTTGGTCCATTACTTCACACAGACTAAACATCTCAGAAACCTCGAGTGGGCCTCTGGAATAGTGAGAAGGATTAATGTAAAGAAAATTATCAGGTAAGACCTAATTTCGTCTTCTGTTACGTAGCTTCCCACTATTCCAGAATCTGTGGGATGTATAAAAGCAATCCCTAGAGTTGGCGGGATCCTGGTGCCGTCACCCTGAGGACCAAAGACCCAAAACAGTAGTGTTTGGCAAAGGTATGCAGGATTGACCACGTTGCTGACTTGCAAATATCTACCAGAGACAGTAAGGTAGTGCCCAAGATGTCACTGTACACCTCATAGAATGAGGCCGAAAGGCCTGAGGAGCCTGCTGCCATGCAAGCAAATAAGCTGACGTGATAGTCTCATTCAGCCATCTAGCAATTGTGGCCTTGGAAATCATGAAACCAAGACTCCATTTAAAAAAAGCACAAATAGTCTGTCCGATTTGTGAAACTCGTTCGTGATTTCCATATATCTAATGAGGACTCTACGCATATCGAGAAGCTTCAAGGAAAAATACTGAGCCTATTTGTCCTCACTGCAAAAGGATGGAAGCTCCATAGATTGATTGAGATGAAATGCACTTTCGGAAGAAAGGAAGGAACTGAGCATAGGGAGACCCCTACCTCCGAAAAGTGGAGAAAGGGACAAGAGAGCCGGATGCTCCAAAACCCTAGGTGAAAACACAACAGCCACCAAGAATGCTGTCTTTTGTGTAAGATCTTTCAAGGAGGCCTTCCAGAGTAGCTCAAAAGGAGGCTTCAGCAGAGCCTGAAGGACTAAATTAAGGTTTCACTCTGGACACGGCATAAGAAAGGAATGCCTTAAGAGGCCCTCTCCCAAGAATCGAATGATATCCAGGTGAGTCGCAAGATATATCTTCTGAAGTCAGCCCCTGAAACAAGCCAAAGCTGCAACCTGAACTTTTAAAGAACCAATGACAATCCTTTCTGAAGGCCTGTCTGGAGAAATACTAGGATGTGCGTGATCTGAGCAGAGAAGGGAGAAAAAGTCTGCGCTCAGAACAGTAGCCCTTGAATGTCCTCCACACCCTCGCAAACGCCATGGATGTAGAACATTTCTGAGCCTTAAGCAACGTAACAATGACTGAATCAGATTAATCTTTTCATCTCAGCTGAGCCGTTTCAATGGCCAAGCCATAAGACCAAAGGGGCACAGATCCTCCATGAGAACTGGACCTTGTGTCAGTAAGCCATGTACCTGCAGAGAATGGAGAAAATCCCGTCCAGCAGTCAAATCAGGTCCATGTACCATGGCCAAACCGGATTTACAATAATTATTCGATCCTGGAGCAATGTGATACTTTTCAACACACGACCTACCATAGGACAAGGAGGAAAGACATACAGTAGATGTATCTCGGCAAGAGCAGCAGTAAGGCATTGATCCCCATTGAACCCGGTTCTGACGGCTTAAGAACATGGGCACTTTGGCATTCTGTTTTGTCTCCATCAAGTCCAGAAGTGGAGAACCCCATCAGTCCACTATCAGCTGAAAACCCTGGATATATAGCTCCCATTGTCCTGGGTCCAAGGAGTGCCTGCTGAGAAAGTCCACTTCCATATTCAAAGACCCAGCGAAGTGAGCTGCAGACAAGCAGAGATTTTTTTCTGCCCAATTCATAAGGGAGGCCGCCTCCAATGTCATCGGACAGCTATGGGCCCCCACCTTGCTTGTTGATATAAGCCACCAACGTCGCATTGTCTGAGAAACTTGGACCGCAGCCCCCACCAGAAAGGGAGCAAAATCATGCAAGGTATTACACACTTCCCTGAGCTCCAAGCAATTTATCAACCACTGAGACTCCTGTTCTGTCCATGTGCCCTGTGCCAGATGGAAGTTGCTTGCTGGCATTCGTCATCACCACCTCCCATTATGTTTAACATGTTCTTATTGGAAAAGGAGCTCCGATGATCAAATTCCTGGGCAACAACCACCACTACATACTGACTCTGGCAACATAATCCAAAAAGATGAAGGTCGTACATCTGTGACATCAGAGACTAGCATCTGAGAAGAGACTCCTATAAAGGCCGCATATGAGCCCTTGCCCATGGCACCACTTCCATTGCTGCTATCACAGACCCCCAGAACCTGGAAGTAGTCCCAGACACTGGGTTTGCCACGACTGAAGACAAATCTGTTGAACCAGCTTAGGCCTCCTGCGTTCTGTGAGAAAGATCCTCTCCTTTGCTGTGTTAAATAGAACGCACAGATACTGCATCATCTGCGATGAAGTTAGTCTGCTTTTCTCAATTACCCAACCCAATGACTGGAGAAGACAGACAACTTTGTCTGTTGCAGCCACGCTGCCGAATAGGACAATGCACGAATGAGCCAGCTGTCAAGATACGGGTGAACTCTGATTCCCTGGTGACAAAGGAAGGCTGCCACCACCATCATAAGCTCGGTAAAAGTTCTTGGTGCTGTGGCAAGACTGAAGGACAAAGCACTGAATTGGAAGTGACGGCCTAGCACCGCAAAACATAGAAATCTCTGATGCAGTGGACATATAGGTATATGCAAGTACGTCTCCTTGAGATCAAGGGCGGTGAGAAATTCTCCCACTTCAATTGAGGCTATGACTGCTCTTAGTGTGGCCATTCAAATCCGGGACACTTGAGACAGCAGTTTACACCTTTGAGATCTAAGACTGTATGAAGGGTGCCTTTCATCCTTGGGACAATAAAGTAGATAGAATATCTGCCTTGTCCCTGTTCATCCTGGAAAGTGGAACAATGGCCTGGAGTGCCAGCAAGGAAATCTTCGGTAGCCTGAACCTCGACCCTCTTGGTCTCTTTCAATAAGGAGACTGCAAGAAGAGAGGAGTCACCAGGTGGGAGAACTCCAACTTGAAACCTTTTGTAAGAACATCCAGAACCCACTGGTCTGACGTTATTTTGGCCCACTCCTCCTCAAACTCCTGACGATATCCTCTCACTAGAGGAAGAGAAGAGTGGTTCAGCCTTGCATCACTGCGAAGCTCTGGAGACATTGGGCAGCCTAGTTGACAGAAGAGGACTTCCTGTCCGCAAGAAAAGAAAATTGGTGTGCCTGAAAGAGGGACTTCTGTTAATATTGCTGATGACCAGGCCTGTACCGTCTGCTGTCTCAAAATCAAGAGCCCACTGGAGACGGACAACTAGAGACCTTCAGCTTACCCTCCAGCAACCGCTGTGGCTTACTTTCTCCCAGTTCTTCCACTAAGTTACTGAGATCTTCTCCAAAGTCACTTGCCTCAAAAGAGCTGTTTAACTAGACATGACTGACAATGCATCCACTGCCCAATGCCACAACCAGAGTGGCCGACGTTCCGTACCTTAGAAATAAGAGCTCCTCTTTATGATACAAGCTCAGTACTTTCGGATCATCTCCCTCCTCTAATGGCTCCTTCAATGATGGCTCCTCTGAATAGACCAAGGCCACACCGGATAAGGAGGGAGAAGCGGCAGCCTCATCTGTCTACTCCTGGAGGTATAAACGAGACCTCTTAGGAACCAGAGGGGCAGCAGGGTGAGAAACTGAAGCACCATGCAGCAACTCCGACTGTCCTTGCTTCTGTCAATAGGCCTGGTGAAGAGCAATATAAACTCCAGAGAAAACAAACATACCGATGCAGCTGAATGCTCTGTCAGGCCCTGAGGTTGTAAAATGGTGGCTATGCTCAACGCGTGACCAAAAATTGCGCACAGGGCCTGCCGGAGAGCCCGAACTTCCCAGCATATTGAGATGCTATGCCAAATCTTAAGACATGCTGCCTCCAACCGTTTCTCCATGTCCTGTGGGATTCCTGGCTTACACATGCTGCAACACCCTAATGCTGGGACTCACAGTGAGATCAATGCTGAACTGCCTCCACGGGAGTTGCCATTCATCCAGACTGTCATAAGCAAAGCAGAACTGGCAGCCCTCTAAGTGATTCTGAGTCAAACATTTGTCACACTTACCACTACTGCTTCCCCCAAGCTCACAGTCTGCACAAGTTTTACCCCAGATGAGGCAGAATCAGGATTGATTCTCTGTCCCATGCTCTCCAGTAAACCTCTTTCATTCTTTATTTTATCTTTTTTAAATGCTTGTTGGGGACTTCCGGTGACGTCATGACCGCGAGAGGTTGAAAGGAAAATCTCTCCGGCTCCTACCTTCCCCCTAGAGCCTTAAAAAGCATATAAAGTTGACTACAATTCTCCAAAGATCGCGGAGCAAGGAGTTAAAGGTCTGGCGATTACCTCTTTACATTTCCTGACATTGAAATGGCGGCGAAAACCAGCCTAAAAGACAGACTCCGTGGCAGGGTAGGAGAAGAAAAAATGGCGCCGCCTGCAAGCCCGCCCGGACCGTCGGTCGCATCGGCATGGATAGCCGAAATCACTGCAGAAATGAGGACGGTGATGGAAGACCTACTAGATAGCCGGTTAGCCCCTATAGACGCTAAATTAGAGCGAGTACAGACGCAGCTCATGGAGCTGTCGAAAGACTGTGTAGCATTTCAAACGCGAGTCTCTGAAGTGGAAGACCGTGTCGCGGTGGTCGAAGGGTCGCAAAACCAGATGCAAGATCAGCTGAGGGCACTGGAAAATAAAGTGGAGGATCTAGAAAATAGATCGAGAAGGAACAACGTTCGTCTGGTGGGGCTCCCGGAGAGTATCCCGGAACGGGGCCTGGAGACCTTTTTGGCTAATTGGATGTATAAAGAACTACAACTCCCAGAAACACTGGGGCCACTTCGCATTGAGAGAGCCCATCGACTAGGACAGAAAGGTGCAGGAGCCAGTAGGCCAAGAGTAATCATCTTGAGATTTCTGGACTATGCCCAAAAGCAAGAAATATTGCAAAGGCTCAGAACGGGGAACCCCCTGGTCTTTGAAGGTGCGACAATTAGATGTTTTCAGGACTATTCCGCTGGTGTAGCAGCAAAACGGCGCCAATTTTTGGAGATATGCTCTAAGCTGTTCCAGAAGAAAATAAGATTTGCGCTGCAATACCCTGCAAAACTGCGTGTCACCTATAAGGGAACCACTAAGACATATGAAACAGCAACAGCCGCCCAAGAAATTTTAAAGCAGCTGGAAATAGACATGCTTGAGGACGGTTGAAAAAGGAGCGGAGCTGCCAGCAGATGAAGACAGACCAGAACATGGATGGACTATGATATGGAGAGTTGGTATACCAACGGGCGCCCACGGGCGCACGAACTGATCTAAAGAGATGTGTTATGTGTGAGAAGTATGTGGAGAGTTTGGCTACGGGTTATGTTTAAAGGTTAATTTTGTATGGTTCAGAAGGTTAATAGGCTCTGATTAACATAGAAATGTTTAATAGAAGATGTAACAAATAGGTTTCTTTAAGATCCTGTCCGGGGAATAGTTGGATCTGGTAAGAGGCTTCTGGGGGGAGGAGGGAGAGACATAGGAAGTTATGGTCCCAACAAGTGGGTCCAGATTTAAGGGTTTGGGGAGAGGGGGGGGAGGAATTGGGATAGGGAGGGGGGGGGAGGGAGGGAATGGGAAGGGAAGGGGTAGGATTGGATCTTGGTCTTTGGGAGAGGGGAGTGACCGCGGAGAGACAGGTCCCTTTGTATATTTGCCAAGATGGGAGACAGATAGATAGGCTGGAGTTGATGATGGATGGAGTCGGGCTGGGGTTACATGCTCAGGATGCTAACCATCTAGTAGTTGGCAGAGACCGAAAGGGGAGGGGACAGAGGCTGGGATGTCCCCTCTCACAACTACCGCAGTTTTTTGAAATACATGTCATTTTATTCACACTAGAGGTATGGTAAACATTGTAACTTGGAATGTAGGTGGGATAAATTCACCCATAAAACGCTCCAAGATTTTGCAACAATTAAATAGACAACACATAGACATAGCACTGCTACAAGAGACGCACTTGTCGCAGATAGAACATGCCAAACTCAGCACGTGGTGGGTAGACAAGTGTGTAGCGGCGCATGCGCAGGGGAAAAAAGGTGGAGTGGCCATTCTGATTCGTAAAGGCGTAGCCCTGGAGATGCGCCCTCTCTTAGTAGATGCCTTGGGAAGATATGTTATAATGGAGGCCACGGTGGGTAAGCAAAAAGTGCTCATTGGTAATATTTATGCTCCTAATAACTACGACAAAAAATTTTTCCAAACGATAATTAACTTCCTCCTTAAGCAACCACACACAGAGCTCATAATAGGGGGAGATTTTAATGCAGTCTGGGACCCCTCACTAGATAAATCAGTATCAGGTAATTCCACGACCTATTATAATAATAGAGGCCTACTGAAGATGAGCCAACTATTAGACCTGACAGATGTCTGGAGGGTGCTTCATCCGGGAATGAGGGATTACACACATCTGTCCCGGGCTCACTCGACACAATCACGTATTGACTATGTTCTGGTTTCTAGCCAGATGTTTGGGGAAATTACAAAGGCAGAGATAGGGCCCTATGTGATATCTGATCATGCATGGGTCCATGTGGAGTGGAAACCACGAGGCCAGGTCCAAAGAGACAGCAGGTGGCAATTCCCCATAGAGTTCTATACAGACCCCGTCCTAAAGGGGCGTCTGCAGGCCAGCTGGGTGGATTACGCGACACAGAACCATGAACATCAGAATGACCCGGTCTTATTCTGGGAAGCCGCAAAAGCCGTGCTTCGGGGGGAAATTATTAGCCATGTACATTATGTCCGGATCACCAGAGATAGGCAGATATTGCGGCTGAGCAAACAGCTTTGTCATGCGAGGATGCGGTTTGGGGACACACATGCGGCAGATGACAAACAACAGGTGTTGGACTTACAATCAGCACTGAATGAACTTTTACATAGACGAGCACGCAAATCGCACATTTATTATCGATACATGCTTTATAAACATGGTAACAAAGCAGGCAAATTGCTGGCCAAGCTTCTTAAACAAAAAGGGGGAACTAATCATATTTTGGCCCTTCGAGGGACGGGAGGAGGCCTTAAAACCGCAGACAGGGATATCTGTAATATCTTTCAGACCTTCTATAAAAATCTTTATGCCCCCCCAGAGGAAGAGGGTCTAGTAAGCCAGATGTACTTAACTAACCTTAACCTCCCTAGGCTTACCCAGCGAGAGCGAGAACAACTTAATCAACCATTTACGGAAGAAGAGGTGAATATGGTCATAACACAGAGCCCTTTGTTAAAGGCCCCAGGACCGGACGGTCTAAGGGCTGAATTCTATAAAATGATGGGAGAGGTCATTGTTCCGGATTTAGCCAAATTTTTAAATCAAATGATAGATCAGAAAGCAATGCCATCTGACTTGAACAGAGCACAAATAATAGTCCTACCTAAACCAGGGAGAGACACATTGGAGCCGGCATCATGCCGACCCATATCTCTGTTGAACTATGACACTAAGTTGATGGCAAAAATTTTGGCAAATAGATTGGCTAGAATACTGCCCCGTCTGGTACATGAGAGCCAAGTGGGCTTTGTGGGAGGTCGAGCTGTAAGCAAAAATCTGAGGGCGATTTTAGCTTCGCTAGAACATGGGGAACGCAAGGGCTTGGCGTCTTTGTTGATTAGCTTTGATGCCGAAAAGGCCTTTGATAAGGTACATTGGACATTTCTTTTTGACACATTGGGAAGTTATGGCTTTTCCGGCAGATTATTGAGGCAATTCAAACCTTATACGCCAACCCAAGCGCCTCGATATGGGTCAATGGGGTAGCTTCGCCGGGCTTTCCTATTTGTAGAGGGACTAGGCAAGGCTGCCCCCTATCCCCCCTCCTTTTTGTATTGGTGTTAGACCCCCTTATTCGAGACATTATGGCAAATCCCTTGATCAAAGGAGTGAGAATGGGCACACAGACATTTAAAATTGCAGCTTTCGCAGACGACCTTTTGGTTCACTTGACCTCCCCGAAGATATCTTTAGAGACGCTGCTGGAGACGTTTCAGGAATACGGAGACTATTCAGGCTTTAAGATCAACTTGGATGTCTGAGGCGTTGGCAGCCCCAACAGTGGGCAAAGAGGAGTGGGGAGACGAGTTTCCTTTGCGTTGGGCAAATCGCTCTTTTAAATACCTTGGAATCCGACTTACAATGCAAACAATAGAATTACATCGGTTAAACATTAATGCCCTCTTAGATTACACTAGGGAAAAACTGGACTCTTGGAGGGGTTTACCACTGTCCTTGATGGGTAGGATTCACTTGATACAGATGGTGATTTTTCCGCGCTGGCTATATGCCTTACAAACCTTGCCCATACGCCTAACGAAGACAGATCTGAAATGTGTAAATCGTTTGTGCAGTCAGTTCTGTTGGGCCGGCAAGAAAGCAAAGCTACAGCAGGGCTTGCTGGTGGGGGGCTGGAAACAAGGGGGTATAGGGTTTCCAGACCTGTTTCTATATAACCAAGCCTGCCTGTTACGACACGTGAGAGATTGGCTTGACTTAACACAATACTATACGCCTACACACTTCGAACAAGCTTGCCTGGCACCACATGACATGATTGCACTATTCCACTTACCCCGTACTGAAATACCCCCACATTTGAGGAAAAGTGTATTGCTTCATCCTCTCCGCTTAACATGGCAGTGGTGGGCTGAACAATTAGGGGGACATCCAAATATTTCAGATCAAATCCCGATTGTGGGGAATGCAGCATTTGAAGCCGGGATAGACAACCCAATATTTAAAAGCTGGGGGCAGCGAGGTATTAAAAATCTGGAACATCTACTATTGGAGAGGGGGGATTTATTGCCATTTGCTGTCTTAAAAGAGAAGATAGGGTCTGATTGGGGAAATCATTTTGCTTATTTACAAATTCAGCACTATGTGCAGGCAATGCCTCAGGAAGCTTTGAGAGGTCGCTTAGGAGACAAGATACAGGAGTTCTTTAGGGAACTAGCGACGGAAAGACATGCGATATCTGATTTATATGGGGCCCTGACCCGTAAGAGGCCGATGCAACAGTATGAGAAAATTAAAATCAAATGGGAACAGGACCTTGAGACTTCACTGGCATCTTGGGATATAGTGGCCTCATTGAAAGGGATTAGACAATTAGTTACGGACGAAAGATTGAGAGAATGTGGGCATAGAGTTATATTACGGGGATACATGACCAAAGTACAGCTGGCCCACATGCAGAGGTCAGAGAGTGATATCTGTTCTAAATGCGCTGAGGGACCAGGCACGTTTTACCATGCCCTTTGGAAATGTCCTAAGATACGGACATTCTGGCAACGTGTCCGTGGTTTTTTGATACGATTAGGTGTTAAAGTCCAGGGTACTGAGAGGCAATTTTTGATAGACCAGCCCAGGGCTTTTGCCCCCAATAGAGCGCCGGCGATTCTTCTAGGTAGGAAGCTGTGTGTTGGTGCTCGTAAATGCATTATGCAATATTGGACTTCCCCGGAGGCACCCGCCTATTGGCACTGGAGGAACCAGGTCCACCTCCTGGCCTCTTGGGAAGCTCGAGAGTCCAAAACCTCAGTTAAACGTAGACGGCGCTTCCTTCAAATTTGGTCTCCTTACTTACAGATGTTAAGCCCACGTGGGAGAAGTCTGCTCGTTAACTCCAGCTGGCTACCACAGGATCTGTTGGAGTCTATTGCGGTTACTCCCGTTACAGATGTGCCTACCCGGGAATGGGTGGTGAGGGTGGGGGGGGGGGGGGGGGGGGGGGGGGGGGGGGGGGGGGGGGGGGGGGGGGGGTGGGGGGGGGGGGGTGGGGGGGGGGGGGGGGGGGGGAGGGGGGGGGGGGGGGGGTGGGGGGGGGGGGGGGGGGGGGGGGGGGGGGGGGGGGGGGGGGGGGGGGGGAGGGGAGAATTGGGGTACATTAAGTTCAAAGTATATAGACCTAGGAATGCAGTTCCAAGGCCCAGGTTGGGGGATAGACAATGTTCCCTCTGCTCTGGAAAGCGATGTAAACTAGATCTGATCGAAATCTCAGCATTATAGTCCGATGTACCAAGGTTGCTAACAGGCACCTACTTTTATATGACAGCTTTCGTATGCATTGCATCAAGCTATTACATCGGTCGCTTGAGCGTAGCAGTAAAGATCAGCAGCAGGAAATGTTCATTTAGTGGGCCTTCCTAGATGCCGGAGGTATAGGAATGGGGCCATCAGAGAGAGAGCCCTTTGCCTTTGCACTGTATTGTTTTGCTTTGCATTGAAGAGTTTGCTGCAGATTTTTATGTACTGCAAAATGTTTTCTTCCATGTTTACTTTGTAAATTAATAAACAGATTTAAATATAAATGCTTGTTGGGCTGGAAAGGAGAGCTCCACAGAAAACAAGTGAGAGGTCAAGAGAGGGAAAAAGGAAATTCGCGGGATACCAGAGATAGGGATCTGAAGATCTCCAGATATGACTCTGAAAAGTCACCTGCAAAGCTCAACTGGGGACCAGTTGACCAACTGACCAAGGAGGAAATCACTCAGAAGCAGAGGCTGAAAAGTGTGTCCATTCATCTGCTGGAGATCGAAAATACTGAGGAGCTGGACTTGATGCCAAGAGATATGTCTGAGCTCAGATTTCAGTTCTCTATCTCTCTGCTTGGTTGATCTATACAACTATCCCACAGGTTCTGGAACAGTGGTAACCTACATAATGGAAGTAGTAGTTTGAAGAAATAACTTCATTATAGAGGCAGGTGGCACCTTACAGATGAGCTTTCGAGGACCAGAGTCTGTAGTACTCTGTTCCGTATATATACTTAAAATATGTGAAACTTAAAAATAAAAATCAAACAAAATAAATAACTGCCATTGTTAAAATATGATGAATGGAATGCGGCATTAAAAATAATTTGACATGGATTTTGAGTCCCTGCTTACCAAAAGGAGGTAGACCATAAGGTTGTGATGCCTGAGGATATACAGTATAGGGCTGTGATTGCTGCAGTGCCTGGTACTGCGATTGGCCAGAATACGTCATCATCGTCTCTGCTACAGGTACAGAAAGGATATGCGTGTATGGCCTAAAAAACAAGAACAAAATAAAAACAAACGTTTACGTTTAGCAGCATTTATTCAGAAAGACATGGAAATAACTAGAGAGCACACATATTGCAGGTATGATAAATGCCAATGAAGATTAACTAGTTTTAGATTAAAAAAACATTCCGAGAGAGAGAGAGAGAAGTACCACCATCCAGCAGTCCCTGGTGATACTACAGGGCAGGGGTTCTCAACCCAGCCCTCGGGACACACCTAACCAGTCAGGTTTTCAGGACACCCATAATGAATATGTATTAGGTAGATTTGCATATAACAGAGGTAGAGCAAGTATGTTTATCTCATGCATATTCATTGTGGATATTCTGAAAACCAGACTGGCTAGGAAGGAAACCTGTTTTTTTGAAGATATATATATATATATATATATAAAGTTTTACACATACAACTATCAGAAGGTTAATTGTAAATGACATTATCTTCTTAAAGTTAGTTCCTTGGAACCATCCTAAAAACTTTACAAATATCCAGTCTTATAACAATATCCATACTGTAATAGTAGTTTTGTCATTTGTTACACTTTCAAACATGCATGCTCCTGGGGTTAAAGGAAACTATGTGAAAATCTCTTAAAGTACCTTTTTATATTGATAATGACTTTACTATTTGCCTTGTACATGATACTTGGTGAAAATATCTTGACACATCCAAAGTTAGCATTTCTCCAAATAGGTTAATCTTGCACATACCTTGGAGGAATGAACATTACTACCAAGGGAATGAAGTTATTTCTTCAAACATAAGAATAGCCATACTGGGTCAAACCAATGGTCCATCTAGCCCAGCATCATATTTCCAACAGTGGCCAATTCAGGTCACAAGTAACTGGCAGAAAACCAAACAGCAGCAACATTACATGCTACTGATCCCAGGGCAAAGCAGTGGCTTCCTTATGTCTGTCCCAAAAGCAGACTATGGGCTCTTTCCTCCAGGAACTTTTTTTTTTTTTTTTGAAAAATCTTGTTTATTGAAGACAGATTCCAAACATACAAGCCATACAGAACACAATTACTCGTATTATGTCCTCCTAAAAATGTTAATATATAAACAAACTGGTTCTAAGTTCTCTAAAAATAAATGTTTACTACAACAGTATTTGTATGTTTAGTCCACTACCATATATCGTGTCTGGTGCTTTTTCAACTCCCCCCCCCCCCCCCCTTCTACCCATCCTCCCCTGTTTCCCTCCCTTCCGCCCTCCTTCCCTCCCCCCATCTTCAGGAATTAAGCAGTCTACTCCGAGCCACCGGAGTTAAAGTGTCCCAAAAAGGGGCCCATGTTTGGCAAAAAAGGTCTCCTTTTTTTGAAGCAAGGTCTTGTATATCTCTACGTTCCAGGGAGCACATATATATTATCATCGCAGATCCTCCAGGAACTTTTAAAACCCAGATATACTAACTGCTGTTACCACATCCTCTGGCAAATGAGTTCCAGAGCTTAATTATTTGTTAAGTAAAATAATATTTCCTCCCATTTGTTTTAAAAGTATTTCTATTTAATTTCATTGAGTGTCTCCTGGTCTTTGTACTATTTGAAAGAGTAAAAAAAATCTATTCATTTCTACTTGTTCTACACCGCAAAGGATGTGGTAGACCTCAATCACATCTCCCCTCAGCCGTCTCTTTTCCAAGCTGAAAACCCTAACCTCTACCGCCTTTTCTCATATGAGAGAAGTTCCATCCCTTTTATCATTTTGGTTACTCTTCTTTGAACTACCTCAGTCTTTCCAATTCACTGTTAATACTTGTCTCAGCACCTGCACTGTTCCAAAAATAGCCTCTTGCTGGAGTTAATAAGGTGTAATATACATAGGCATTTTCTCCAGAAAAGGTTCTAAAAAAGTATTGTCTTTTGGAAGTTATTAGGTTCATTTACTATAGCTATTATGTTGTTTCTTAATTTACAGTTCACCATGGTTTGTTCTCAGTAAGAAGCAACATTAAAAGAAACTTGGATATTCTATTTGATTTTGTGTACATTGTGGAGCATGCAGATTGCAGAAGATGCAAGGTTATTGCTGCAAAAGTGGAAATGAAAATGTTGTCCTTGATACAACGGCTTCTTTACAGCAGTCTCACTCATTGGTAGAGCCTAAATATCATCCAGGGAAATGATTTTCCCCAACAGGATGAACACAGAAAACAGGGAAAGGTTCTAAAACACACTCTCACACACAAGTTCCTCCTGTTGTAGACAACCCACCACATGATTCTCAGTGATCAGAGTTAACTTACTTTGAAGGATACATTTGTGAGGTATAGTCACCAGTTGATCTGGATACATAATCATTGCATGTCAGAACTAGAAAGAAAGGGGGGAAAACAAAGATACTTTATACAAAGCTATAAGAAAATTATAACTATAGAGAAATTTCCAATTCAGATTATAAAGCCAAGTCAAAGATAGCTAACTAAAAAATGGCCCATAAGCAAATATTCCTATAATGGGTTATATTATCAAATGCATAAAATAGTGACAAAGTAATCAGTCAACTATTTGTACACATTCTGACACAAATGCTTTGTATGCCCCCACTCTCAATTGCCTACCAAGAATGTTGCCCGGCTCCTAACAAATCTAAAACCCTCCTCCCTGCATCGTCGTCTCATCCACACATTGAGACTCTGGAGCTCTGCCTGTCTCTTGGGCCATGCGCGTGGAACAGGGAGCATTTTTGAAAATGCTACCCTGGAGGATCTGGATTTCAGCTCTCTACCTAGGAGCCTAAATTTGGCTTCCACAACCTGCCTCTCATGTTTTCCTATGTCATTTGTACCTACATGTACCAAGACAGACAGCACCTACCCAGCATTATCTTAAATTCTAACTAGGTGACGCGTGACGTCCGCCATCTTCGCACAAGGCAGGCAAGTCACCAGGTGATACTCACGTCCACCAACTACCCAGCTATCTACATGCCTAACAATTGAAACACAAACTACAACAGCCGTCCTAACCCTTCCCTCCTGGGCAGAAGCTCCTGGAGACACAACCTCGGTGTGAAAGGACATTGCATCCCCTGGTGGGCTGGTTGGTCCTGGTTAGTTCTGGTTACAGGATTATTTCCAACTTCACCAGGGTGATGCTCTCTTTTTAGGCCTCCCGCCTCCAAGGCAGCAAAGGGGCTGCCAGACTGGAGGTGGGACTTTTCTACAATATACCTGTAGGCCTCCTCTATGTATGTCTCCCTCAGCTCCTTCAAGTCTGCTACTCAAGCCTCACTCTCTGAGAGCTAGGAGCTCTTTGCATCGAGCACACACATATAACTTTTCACCAACTGGGAGATAATTATACATATGACACTCAATGCAAAAGACTGGATAGCACCCCTCTCGCTGCTGGATTACTGCATCTTAGTATTATAGACTTAAGTAAAAATTCTTCAGGAACTAGGGATATTAGATGAAGATTATATGGTATAAAATGTAATTTATTTAGTGTTTGCTTCCCAGAAACTAATTCAATGTAATTACAACTGAGAATGTAATTAAAACTCTAATGAAAACATTCCCCTTGTTATCCTAATTAGAAAAATGACTACGAATGAAGAGTTGTGCTAGGGGGTGGATGGGAGCTGGGGATAGGAATGAAGAATGAACTAGGTCCTGCTGTGCCTGCTAGAGGCTGTTAATGCTGTGGTACAAAGTTCAAGTTTTAAAACTAGGAGGAAAAGGGTATAGAGACTAGTTGATAAAGTTTGCTTTTTATTTGTTCCTTTACATCTTTGAAGTTTGATCCTACTTGTTCTATGAAGAATTTCCTCTTGGCTAGTCTTATTTTGATTTTGTAATTGTTTCATGCTTCCCTCCATTTGGTTCTGTTCTCTTCGGTTTTGTTTTTCGTCCATGGTCGTTCTTGTCTTCTGCATTGAGTTTTTAGTTTTTGTAGCTCTTTGTTGTCCCAGGGGGCTGTTTTGTGTCTTTGACTGCTTTTTGTCTTCATTTTGTCTAGTATGGTGGTGAATCTTGTGTCCCATTCTGGTAGGAATTCCACAGAGTGGGTGTCTGGTGACCACTAGTTTTCATATATTGAGGTCCAGAATTTGGTTGTGTCAATCTTTCCATGAGATTCGTGAGGTGTAGGTTTTGGTGATGTCTTGGTTTTGTGTTTTTTTTCCAGTAAAGGGTCATGTTCACTTTGAAGTGGTCTGACCAAGAAGTTTCTGTCTAGACTTGATTTTGTATTTTGAACAAATTGTTGCTGTGAATCTATGTGCTACTAGGTCTAGTACATGGCCTTTGTTGTGGGTTTTAGTTACTCGTGGTCGTTTCAGGTCTCAGAGTTGGAGAGGAGTACGTGGGCATGTGGAGGACTCCATCCACCAGGTCCAAGAAGACTAAATCAAGGACACCTTTTTTTTTTTTTTTTAAACAGACCCCCTAAGTTAGGTGTTTGAAGGCTGACAAGGGAAGCAAGTGATCACTTGAAAAAGGCCCTTCAGTTTTAACAGTATAAACTTTGGAGAAAATGAATCCAAATTTGGGTGCCTGATTTGGGCTGACAAAAGATATCTCATTTTAAGCACCTAACAACAAGGTACCTAAGTGTATGCCTGCTAAGCAGTCATCTACATTTAGATGCGTTTGTCAATCAGTGCTGGAATTTAGTGCTGCGATTCATTCCCACCCACCCCCTTACCTGGCTCTTCCATTGACTACACCCAACTTTTAGATTCCTAAATTTAGGTACCTAGGAAAAATGTGTTAATGTACATTTTTATTTAGGAAGACATAAGAACCTTATTTGTTAAGGTAGGAGCCTAGATCTTTTGAATATTGGCTCTTAACCCCTGGAAATTAATCCCTTTTGAATAAAGATGAAAGGGCTAGATAAATTAAAGAGTTTTCCTCTCATACTGCTTTTGTTACATTGCGCTGTATGGTGATTGAATAAATACCATGTTCCATCAGAAGGGGGGGGGGGGTATCAGGCGCTATTTACAACAGCACGAGCAAAGATGGATCAATTGTGGACCCATATGGACTGAATGTGAAGATAGAATGTCCACATTTTTTTTTTTATTATGCTGGCTTTCTGATTGGTGGTTTTGAAGGAGGAGCTATGATACAATGATATAAATGAGTTGGCATTTTTTAACAGTTAGCTCGCCATTTTGAAGTATGTGGTGGTCTGAATGCAGGAATTGTTTCCCCTGATGCAGCTAAGCGAAACAGGGCTCCCTATCCGGTCTTTTTGGAGTTCTGCAGAAGATAAAGTGGCGACTGAGTAAAGGAAAATGGGACTTGATATACCGCCTTCCTGAGTTTTTTGCAACTACATTCAAAGCAGTTTACATATAATCAGGTACTTATTTTGTACCAGGGGCAATGGAGGGTTAAGTGACTTGCCCAGAATCACAAGGAGCTGCAGTGGGAATCAAACTCAGTTCCCCAGGATCAAAGTCCACTGCACTAACCACTAGGCTACTCCTTTGAATGAATCTGCAGTATTAAGAAGTTATTTCTGTTTCATTAGACTACATCACCCTACTTTGTTTTTTTTCACAGGTAGAGTTTTTTTGGCCAGTGATGACAGCCAGAGGGTCAGCTCACTGAGGTCTTTTTTCTCCACTTTTTGAATAAATTTTGGCTCTCATTATTGTGGTAGCTACAAAGGGGGGTGCTTGTTGGTCTTTTTGGAAACTTGGTGGCTATAAGATTTTTAGGATTAGAGTTTCCAGCTCTTGTGACTTATTGGTAATTTTCAAATGCCATTTATGTGAATCAACATCTATTTGTCAATATAAATTGTCACAAAGTTATGAAAAACACATAGCAAATGGAAACAGAGAACTGTTGCCAGGAGTCAGGGTTGGGGAAGAATGCTACACAATGCATTATTTTCCATTTCTAATACTACACACGTAAGGAAGAGAAGAAGAAACCATAAGACACAGCAAGTACCCAAAGACTTTCACAAGTACTCATGAACAGCAATTCTATAAACCAGGCACAAACATTTACAAGCGTCTCACACATGTAAATGTTACATTTACATGTATGTGGGCACATACTCGTGTATATGCCAATATTCCACCTGAGCGCTATTTGGTATTTATGCACCTATCTTGATAGTGTGTATTTGATAGGGGCTATACACATGGGTGAGACTTAGGCAGGGCTCCCACTTATGTGTGAAACTTACAGAATACTGTAACTTTTGTCATTTTCTGCCACATTCAGGCACTCATACTTACACCAACTCTATGGTGGCGTAAATGTTAGGCGTGTTGATAGCATCATTATGCTAGTATTACCTAGGAACTTTGGTTCCGTTAGAATTAGGGTTACCATATGTCCGGATTTACCCGGACATGTCCTCTTTTTGAGGGCATGTCCGGGCAACCGGGCGGGTTTTGCCAATCTGCCCGTTTGTCCACATTTCTGGACAAACGGGCAGGCTGGTGGGCCGTCCTATAGGACAGTCCGCCCGCCCACTTGCCCAGAAATCCAGACAAACGGGCAGATTGCTAGCCTCCCCTCCCCTTACTTATTAGTGCCCTGGTGGTCTAGTGACCTCTTCTGCCTTCGGGGCAGGAAAGAGCCCCCTCTTTCCTGCCCGGAGCGCTGCCCTGCATGCATCCTTCCTCTTGCTGAACCTCAGCGCCGATTCAAAATGGCCGCCGAGAGTTGAAGTGACCTTGCGAGACTTCAACTCTCGGCGGCCATTTTGAATCGGCGCCGAGGATCACAAACATGAAGGATGCATGCAGGGCAGCACTTCGGGAAGGAAAGAGGGGGCTCTTTCCTGCCCCAAAGAGGTCACTAGACCACCAGGGCAGTAGTAAAGGGGAGGGGGGGGGGCGACAGGGTATGTGACAGGGAGGAGGGGAAATGTGACAGGGGGTGGAGCGAGGGTGTAAAAGGGGATGGGGTGTGAAAGGGGTGGGGCATGTGTCCTCCTTTTTTGGGGACAAAATATAGTAACCCTAGTTAGAATAGGTATTTATCTCACAACTTCGGAGTGGCTATATGGAAGCACCCTGTTACATTACCCACATATTGTTTTGAAAACTCTACCACCATCGGATGGCTGTGGGTCCTGCCTTGCTTTTTGATATAAGACATCACCATCGCACTGTTGGAGAAAACGTGGACCAGGGCCCCCACCAGAAAGGGAGTGAAATTACATAAGGCATTCTGCATTGCCCTGAACTCCAAGCAATTTATCAACCACTGAGACTCCTGTTCCGTCCATGTGTCCTGTGCCAGATGGAACTTGTAATGAGCTCCCAACCTGATTTGCTGGTGTCACCACCTCCCATTTTGCTATCGGAAAGGGAGCTCTGACGGTTTCTAAATGTGCCCCTTTTTAGCACTTACTTTCGCTGGTTAAACTATGATTTACACCAAGTCCTGAAGATTCTGACTTCTGGTTGTTGGATTCATTGTGGCCCACCTGACTGGGGGAAAAAAAAAAGACAAAGAGTACAGGACAGCGATGCAAGGACAGCAATGGTATTGAATGTAAAGAAGAACCACGCTCCACATGACAAAACCGTACAACAAAACAGAAGAGAAGACCAGAAGCAACAAATGGTGTAAAGCTAGATTAGATGTTTTCTAAAAAGACTCGACACGGGCCATGTTTCGGCTTATATGGCCTACACCTCAGGAGTCTGTATACAAATCACAGTATGCAAATACTATACTGCAGTCTACACAGCTGCGATTATTGGTAATAAAAGTTTGCGACACATCCCTTCCACAACATTCTTTAAAGAGTATGCTTGAAGCTTTACAATTAATGGTAGATTTTGGACCTACATAGCTACTATGGTGTATTTGCATGGGAAAATTAGGTTCTTACCGTGATAATTTTCTTTACTTTAGTCATAGCAGATGCAGCCATTACAGATGGGTTGTGTCCATCAACCAGCAGAGGGAGATAGAGAGCACACTTTTTTCATACCAGCTTGCTCCACTGCCTCTCTTCAGTATTTGAGGCTTCCAAAGCAGTATGGCAAACTGCAATGGGAATAACATAAGCTTTCCTCACAGCGAACGATGGCCCTACAACAAAGGACATTAACTCAGAATGGAGGGAATGAAACATCCTCCCGGAGGGCATAAACTCATCCTCCACTGAGACATAACTGGAGGGAATAAACTCATCCTCCCGGAGGGAATAAACTCATCCTCCAAAACATGAACCTGGAGGGAATTAAGTCATCCTCCTTTAATTGAACAAGAATCCTGAAGACTGTTTTCCGACTTTCTCCCAAGGACGGAATCTCCAGGAAACACGAACAGAACCTGAAATAGATTTACAGCAGATAGCATCAGACAGGGAGGGATCATGGCTGCATCTGCTATGACTAAAGGAAAGAAAATTATCACGGTAAGAACCTAATTTTCCCTTCCTTGTCATCAAGCAGATGCAGCCATTACAGATGGGATGTATCAAAGCAATCCCTAGATAGGGTGGGAACAAGCCACACCACGCGCCAGCACTTGTGCTCCAAAATGTGCTTCCCTCCTGGCAGCCACATCCAGCCTGTAATGTCGGGCAAAAGAGAGCTTAGAAGCCCATGTTGCTGCACTACAAATCTCTTGAAGAGAGAGTGCTCCAGTTTCAGCCCAAGAAGAGGAAATTCCTCTAGTGGAATGCGCCTTAAAGGCATCAGGCGGAGGCCGGCCGGCAAGCAAATAAGCTGGAAAGATAGATTCTTTAAGCCAGCGGGCAATAGTGGCTTTAGACGCTGGAGACCCTCTGCGAGGACCTGATTGCAAAACAAACAGATGATCAGAGGTCCTGAAAGAGTTAGTAACTCGCAGATACTGTAGCAGAGTCCTGCGCATATCCAACAGGTGCAATTGCCCAAAAGATTCTGGAAACTCCTCCTCGACAAAGGAGGGCAAGAAAATAGGTTGGTTTAGGTGAAACGCTGAAACCACCTTAGGCAAGAAGGAAGGCACGGGCCGAACCGTGACCCCAGACTCTGAAAACTGCAGAAAAGGGTCTCTACAGGACAGTGCTTGGAGCTCTGACACCCGTCTCGCCGAAGTAATGGCCACTAACAAAACGGCCTTCAGTGTCAAATCTTTCTCTGAAGCATGCCGAAGCGGTTCAAAGGGAGCATCCTGAACGGCCTTCAGCACTAGCCCCAGGTTCCAAGCTGGACAAGGTGCACGCCCGGGAGGACGGAGCCGAAGCACCCCTCTAAGAAACCGTGCCACATCCGGATGAGCAGCTAAAGACATGCCTTCAACCTTGCCACGCAGGGAGGCCAATGCTGCCACTTGCACCCGCAGGGAATTATAGGCCAAGCCTTTTTGTACACCATCCTGCAAAAAGTCCAGAATCGGCGAGACAGGAGCCCGCAGGGGTGTGATCTCTCTGGAAGCACACCAGACTTCAAACTGGCGCCAAATCCTGGCATAAGCCACGGAAGTGGAACGCTTGCGGGCTTGCAGGAGAGTGGTAATTACTTTATTGGAATAGCCTCTGCCTCTCAATTGCGCCCTCTCAATCGCCAGGCCATAAGACCAAATCGGCCGGCGTCCTCCATGGTCACTGGACCCTGTGACAACAGGTTGGGAACCAGAGGTAACTGAAGGGGATCCTCTACGAGCATCTGTCAGAGGTCCGCATACCAAGGCCTCCTGGGCCAATCCGGGGCGACGAGAACCACTTCTCCTGGATGCAGCCGAATCCGCAGGAGCACTCGCCCTTATCAAGGGCCACGGAGGGAACACATACAGTAGGCCCGGAGGCCAGGGTTGAGCCAAGGCATCCAACCCCGCCGCGCGAGGATCTCTCCGTCTGCTGAAGAAGCACGGGACTTTGGCATTGGAACTTGTCGCCATTAGATCCATCACGGGCTTGCCCCACTTGGCACATATCTGCAGGAACACTTCGTCTGCAAGTTCCCACTCTGCTGGATCGATCTGATGCCTGCTTAGATAATCGGCTTGCACGTTGCTCTGACCTGCAATGTGAGCTGCCGACAGAAACTGTAGATGCAGCTCGGCCCAGTGGCAAATTTGTTCGGCCTGCGCAGCTAGAGCTCTGCACTGAGTGCCGCCCTGTCAATTTATGTAGGCCACTGCTGTCGTGTTGTCCGACATCACTCTGACAGCCAATCCTTCCAGGGTCACTTGAAAGGCCAGAAGCGCCTGAAACACCGCTTTCAACTCTAGGCGGTTGATGGACCACTCCGACTCCTCGGGTGTCCATAGACCCTGGGCATGCTTCCCCTTGCAATGTGCGCCCCAGCCTTTCAGACTGGCATCTGTCACCACTAGGCACCAATCGGGGAGCGCCAGCGGCATTCCTCGCCGCAGCATGCTGTCTGAGAGCCACCACTCCATGCTGAGTCAGGCCGCAGGGAGCCAAGAGAGTCTGCATTGTTAATCCTGAGATACCGGAGACCATCTGGAGTAGAGCATACTGTAGAGGTCTCAGGTGCGCTCTCGCCCAGGGCACCAGTTCCATGGTGGCCGTCATCGATCCAAGCAGCTGAACAATGTCCCAAGCTCGCGGGCGGGGCATCCTCAGGAGCAGATGGACCTGATTCTGATGCTTGCACCGCCTTTGCTTGGGTAGGTACACATACCCCGAGGCTGTGTTGAACCTGGCCCCCAAATATTCTATAGACTGCGAGGGGGTCAGGTGACTTTTGGCCAAATTGACGACCCAGCCCAGAGATTGAAGTACTGAGACCACTCTGGCTGTTACATGCTGACTCTCTGCAGCAGAGTTTGCTCGAATGAGCCAGTCGTCCAGGTACGGGTGAACCCGAATATCCTCTCGCCTTAGAAAGGCAGCTACTACCACCATAACCTTCGAAAAGGTGCGGGGAGCTGTGGCGAGGCCAAAAGGCAAGGCCCGGAACTGGAAATGCCTTCCCATCACCGCAAACCTCAGAAACTTCTGGTGCGGGGGCCAAATTGGAATGTGCAAGTAAGCTTCTTTCAGGTCCAGAGACGTGAGAAACTCTCTTGGCTGTACCGCCGCAATGACGGAGCGCAGGGTTTCCATGTGAAAATGCCGCACTCTCAGGGACTTGTTTAATTCTTTTAAGTCCATAATAGGGCGAAAAGACCCTCCTTTTCGTGGCACCACAAAGTAGATGGAATAGCGGCCGCAGCCGTGTTCGGCGGGAGGTACCGGGAACACGGCCCCTATCTGAATCAGACCTTGTAAAGTCTCCTCTACCGCCGCCCGTTTGGCGGCAGAACTGCATCGGGACTCCACAAACACGTCTCTTACAGGGGCGTCGAATTCTATTCTGTAACCGTCTCTGATCAGGTCCAAGACCCACTGATCTGAGGAAATGTTGGCCCACTCCTCGGCAAAGACGTCCTCCGATGACAGGACTTGAGGAGAGGGCCGGCGCACCATCATTGAGAGGGTCGCCCCTGAACTCCAGGCCTTGAGCCAGTGGCTGTGGAACGTTTGTCCGAGCGAAAGGAGTTCCTCTGCTGAAAACGGGCACGAGAAGTGAACCCAGCAGAACGCCCCGGGTGGTACCTTCGAGCTTCACGGAAGCGAGGTCTGTAAGAGGAGTGGATCGCCGCACCCTTAGAGGAAGGCCGAGGCCTATCTTTGGGCAAGCGCTGGAGTTTAGCCTCACCCAGGCCCTTCACAATTTTCTCCAACTCCTCACCAAACAGGAGAAAGCCTTGAAAGGGCAACTTCACCAACCTTTGCTTAGAGGCCATGTCCGCCGCCCAATGCCGTAGCCAAAGAAGACGGTGAGCCGCCACTGCTACTGCCATGTGTTTAGCCGAAGCTCTGACAATATCATAAAGGGCGTCAGCAAGAAAGGACAAGGTCGACTCCATCCGCGGAGCCACATCTGAAAAGGGCTCCGCTCCATCACCGGGCTGTTCCACTACCTGTTGCAACCAAGCCAGGCAGGCTCTAGCAGCATAACTGCATGCAGACGCCCAAATAGTGAGACCTGCAATTTCAAATGACCGTTTAAGTGCTGATTCCAGTCTACGGTCTTGAATATCCTTCAGGGCAATACCTCCTTCAACAGGGAGGGTAGCTCTCTTTGTCACAGCTGTGATTAGGGCATCCACTTTAGGCATAGCAAAGCGAGCCATTTGCTCCTCACTCAGAGGGTATAATTGCCCCATAGCCCTGGAAACTTTCAAAGGTCCCTCGGGGTCAGCCCATTGAGCCGAAATAAGCTCTTGGATGGAGTCATGCAAAGGAAAGGCTCGAGCAGGCTTTTTGGTACTAGCCATCCTAGGATTCACAGAGGAGGCTGTGCCACTGGCAGGGTCCTCAATAGAGAGCGCCTGCAGGGCATCAGAAATAAGCGCTAGCAGCTCATCACGGTGGAAAATACTCACCACGGAGGGATCGTCCAGATCCTGAGTCACTTCTGCATCAGACTCTGGGCTCCTCAGACCATGAAGGCCTGCCAGAGTTCTCTGAATCCTCGCAGCCCGACCACGGGAGGGGGGAGGGGGGTGGTGCAGCACTCTCTGAAGGGGAATGAGCCCTTCTGCGCTTCATATTCTGCCAATTATCAGGGAATAACGCCTCAGAGGGCATACCCAGGCTAGAATCCACCGGGGGGGGGGGGGGGGGGGGGGGGGCATTAGAAGAGGCCCGTGCAGGGCTTTGTGGGAGAGCTCTTTTAAGCATGTATGCTTTATGCATTAATAAGACAAAATCAGGGGAGAAAGTCTCACCCTGGGCACCCGGATCTCTGGCGGGGCTAGTAGCTCCCATATCAGCCTCACTCCGATGCCTCCCCCCGGGCTCAGGACTCTTCGTCTCAGTGGAGGTCGCGCGCCATGTGGTAAATTCAAAATGGCGCCCGCTGCCAGCTCAGAGCGTGAAGAATCATCGCTCGCCATGCTCAGGCCGGCTCTAACGTCTGTACAGCACGATTTACAGAGCCCCGCTGCTGATCTGCGCTTGCCACACTTGGAACAGCGCTTTACTGTCTCCGCAGCCATCGCCGAAAACGGTGGTAAAATTCAAAATGGCGGTTCGCGCCAAAATCGCCCCGATCGCGGGCCCACCCTGGAGGAGTCAGAAAACACTCTTACCTCACTGGACTATCACAGCTCCGGTCTCACAGAAAAAGGCAAGGAAAAACCTCTATTCCAGCGTCTAAGCGCCAAAGTGCGACGCAACTTTTTTTTTTTTTATGCTGTGAGGAAAGCAGAGGTAAATAGAACTCCGGAGGCTCAGGTGAGTGGGAAAGGCAGGGACAGGGCGAACCTATGTGCCTGCATCCACTGTTGGTGGGGAAGGACAGGGAAAGCTAGGCAATGTGTCCACATCCACGGAGTTATGGGTAAGGCAGGGAAAGGGCGAACCTATGTGCCTTTAAAGTGAAGCTGCTATAGCCTCCAACATCCCTGCTAACAACTGGCAAAAGCACAGGAGCAACCTCCAGGCAGATTTTAGATGGAGCTCGAAGAAGCTGAAGCCATTCTGCTAGGGGAGATAGAGAATACTGAAGAGAGGCAGTGGAGCAAGCTGGTATGAGGCACTGAAAAAAGTGTGCTCTCTATCTCCCTCTGCTGGTTGATGGACACAACCCATCTGTAATGGCTGCATCTGCTTGATGACAAGGAAGTTGTGATTTGTATGCAGACTCCTGAAGCAGGCCATACAAGCTGAAATACAGCCTGTGTCAAGTTTTTGTTAGAAAACATCTAATAAACCCAGTTTTACACCAGTTGTTGATTCTGGTCATCTCTACTGTTTTGTTCTATGAATGTAAAGACCACACTTACAGATATATTACTATATCAGTTTTGTAACTTTTAGTCTAAGAACAAATAGAATAATTTAAAAAATCTTATATACAGCAAGAAATATCTCTATTCAAAGCAGCACACAGTAATCAAAAGCACACAGAAAATATATTAACACAAACATTGCTTCAAAACTAAAAATCATATATACACAAAACCTTAAAGCCATATTCTGAAACTCATAAAAATGAAACAGCAAAACATAAGAAAAAAATGTGTATCTACCTTGTAACCAGAAACGTATTGGACTTACAACTGTCCACAAAGAAAAAAACCCATATAGCTTTCTTTTATAGGTCTACTAGTAAAAAAGGCCCGTTTCCGAAACCAATGAAACGGGCGCTAGCATGTGGTTTGTTTTGTGTGTGTGTGTATGTCACAGAGTTATTTTTTGTGTGTGTGTGTGAGGGTGCGGTGTGTTTGCAGGTTGTTGATGATGGAGGTGGTGTGTCGGTGTGCGGTTGTTTCGTTAGTTTGGCAGCCAGTCTCCAGCGATTCCTAGGCAGGGAAGGAGTACTCCTCCCCCTTCCTTGGTCGCTGTTTGCTGCTGGCAGGGTCGTGGGTAATCCTTCCAGCTGGGCCGCAGCTTGTCCTGTTCGCCCACGTCCCAGATGGTGACGGGCATGTTGTTTTCCGGCTCCTCTGACTCCATGTCAAGCGATCCCAAATATAGTCTGTGCTATAGGCCCTCTGGCACTCTTCAGTACTGGCATTAGGCATTTATAAATTTCTCCCCCCCCCTCCCCCGGTCTATTTTTGCACATACCCACAGCAGGAATATTCTTCTCTCGTTCCAGCGGTGGTTCTGTGCTCTCCGTGCTGCACAGATAATGAGCCATTCTGCTGGGGAATGCTCCTCCCTTATTGTCACATAGTTTCCTCTGATTGGTCCGTCTTACGTTGCCTAGTATTGCCTGGGAACGGTGTTGTGATGGTCCTTTGTGTTTCAGAATGTTGAGGGTGTTTTTTCTGATTGGTCCGTCATGCGAGGGCGGGGCAGAGAGACATGGTCAGTGTTCTGGCTTCACCACCATGAATCCATGAACCCTTCAGTGAGTGACTGAGTGACTTCAGAACGCTGTCTTCAGAATGTTGAGGGTGAGTTTTATTATAGTAGATAAAGGAGTAACACTGAATCATATGCCATAATCCTCCATACTATCTTTCTTCTATAAGCCACCAAAAATGGAGGTGACACATTAATCAAGTGTTAAAATATACTGCTCTAAAAGTTCTTAGCATTTACATCCTGCAATAAGAAAAAACTAAGTTGCCAAATGTGTTTCTACAGCTAAAACTTAACGTGGAAGTTATCAGGTGGTGTATGAAAAACAATCCATGAAGCAGAATACTTTAACAAAATAAGAAAATAATGGCCAGCTTCAAAATAAGAGTGGTTTCTGTACGTTTAAAAGTTAAAATTTCCCATGGTGGGAATGACTGACAGGTAGATTGGCAGAAATTGTTACAAAAAAGGTCCTTTGGTTCATTTTCATCCACTTTATTTATACAAGTTTTAAGATTTCAAGGCAAAACTCGTTACATAAAACACCATACTGTTTTTTTTGTGATTGTGAGTTGTTATAGTGCTTTACAAGTTTTTACTTGAGAAGATTTGTTTCTCTTAGTCTTCCAGGATTTCCATGGCAGTAGTATAACCATACCAACATGTAGGCAATGTAGCTTCTTTTTAATGGTCCGAGTGCCAAAAATTTTTTTAGAGTAGGATGATTCAGTGATTACTAGTTGGTCTACAGCAGGGGTGGCAACCTTGGACTTTGAGGGCTGCAGTCTAGTCAAACAGTTCTCATGCATATTCACCAGGGAAATCCTGAAAACCCACAGGGTTGCTGCTCTCAAGGACCAAAGTTGTTTTTGTTCATTGACAAGAAAATTTCACTGCTAGTTTATTTTCCCAAAGGTTTCTAGCTTGATGGTTTGGTTTCCACATACCTTTTGACAGCTATAAATGAAGCTGGACGTTAGACACGTTTGGCAACTAGGGATCCAATATTCAGCCTATGATGGTAAGCAACTTTAGCTGTGGACAAATCTAACCCCAGTTTTTAAAAAGGGTTCCTGAGGTGATCTGGGAAATTACAGACCGGTGAGCCTGATGTTGGTGTTGGGCAAAATGGTCTACACTATTATAAAGAACAAAATTTCAGAGCATATACATAAGCATTGATTAATGAGACAAAGACAACATGGAATTAGTGAAATCTTGCCTCACCAATCTACTACATTTCTTTGAAGGGTGAACAAACATGTGGATAAAGGTGAGCTGGTTGACAAATTACCTCATGAAAGACTCCAGAGGAAATTGGAAATTCATGGGATAGGAGGTAGTGTTCTGTTGTGGATTAAAAACTGGTTAAAGGATAGAAAACAGAGAGTAGGGTTAAATGGTCAACATTCTCAATGGAGAAGGGTTGATAGTGGGGTTCCACAGTGGTCTGTGCTGGGACTTCCGTTTTTTAACATATTTATAAATGATCTAGACGTGGGAATAACTAGTGCGGTAATTACATTTGCTGATGACACAAAGTTATTCAAAGTTGTTAAATTGCAAGAGGATTGTGAAAAATTGCAAGACGACCTTACGAAACTGGGAGACTGGGCAATCAAAATGACAGATGACGTTTAACGTGAGCAAGTGCAAAGTGATGCATGTGGGAAAGAGGAACCCGAACTATAGCTACGTGATGCAAGGTTCCACATTAGGAGTCACCGGTCAGGAAAAAGATCTAGGTTACATCGCTGACGATACGTTAAAACCCTCTGCTCAGTGTGCGGCACTGGCTAAGAAAGCAAATAGAATGTTAGGTATTATTAGGAATGGAAAACACAAAATGAGGATGTTATAATGCTTCTATATCGCTCCATGGTGCGACTGTACCTTGAATATTGTGTGCAATTCTGATCACTGCATCTCAAAAAAAAAAAAAAAGATACAGTGGAATTAGAAAAGGTATAGAGAAGGGTGACAAAAATGATAAAGGGGATGGGCGACTTCCCTATGAGGAAAGGCTAAAGCAGCAAGGGCTCTTCAGCTTGGAGAAAAGATGGCTGAGGGGAGATATGATAGATGTACATAAAATAATGAGTGGAGTGGGACAGGTAGACGTGAATCACTTGTTTTCTCTTTCCAAAAATACTAGGACTAGGGGGCACACAATGAAGCTACAAAGTAATAAATTTAAAACAAAACAGAGAAAATATTTTTTCACTTAATGTGCAATTAAACTCTGGAATTCGTTGCCAGAGAATGTGGTAAAAGCAGTTAGATGAATTTGGTTTTAAAAAGGTTTGGATATCTTCCTATAAGAAAAGTCCATAAGCTGTTATTAACATGGAACTGGGAAAATCTACTGCTTATTTCAAAGATAAGAAGCATAAAATATATTGTACTGTTTTGGGATGTTGCCAGGTACTTGTGACCTGGATTGGCTACTATTGGAAACAGGACACCGGGCTTGATGGACCTTCAGTCTGTCCCTGTATGGCAATGCTTAAGTTTTTATTTAATATCTAAATATATATATATAGTGACCCGGAAGTTAACTGGTCATCACCCGATACTCAGACCGGTGCCCAGTTAACTTGGCACATAAAGTGGACAACTGTTTTGCTGTCCTAACTTTATGCGCTTACTTCATCAGTTAGCAGACTACGGGCCGTTTACTAAGGTGTATTAGCGTTTTTAATGTGCCTACAATTAGCGTGTACGCTAACCGTGTAGGCGCTTATAAGGATTGTAGGTGTGTACATGGTTAATGCGTGTTAAGTATGGCAACACGCCTGTAACGCTGCTTAGCAAACAGGGCCCTAAATACTGCCGATAACCATCCAAGTTGGCACCCCACCCTAACTCTGCTCACAGCCTGCCCCTAGCCTAGCCAGTTGGCAGAAGGCCAGTTAGAGGTGATATTCAGCGGCACTACCTGATTTAAGTGCCACTGAATATCAGCAGTAGGCCAGCTTAGTGAAATTTAACAGGCAGGAACCTCTCTTACCCACTTACTGCAATGTCAGGAACTCTTACAGCAGTATATTTTTAGCCTTGGATTAATATATCTCCATAGACCGCTATTAAATGGACTTGGAAAAATTCCGCATTTTTAGGTATAACTTGTCTGGAATGTTTTTACGTTTGGGGAGCGTGCCAGGTGCCCTTGACCTGGATTGGCCACTGTCGGTGACAGGATGCTGGGCTAGATGGACCTTTGGTCTTTCCCAGTATGGCACTACTTATGTACTTATGTACATTTGTGGTGGTTTATGGAAAGAAGATGGTATGGAGGATTATGCACAATTGTGAGAAGGTTGCTTTCTCTTGAGGGTTAGAGACAATTTAAGATGCAATTACCCTTTTATGTATGAGTTTTAACAAATTTAACATACAATATTTTTGTTCCTTCCTGTAGATTCCTTCATCCATGACACTTTCGTGGCTGATCTGATTGACCACCAACTATATGTGAGCATCTCTGGGAAAAAGTGACTTGGCTTCCTGTGAAGGACCGTATTGTTTTCAAGATCTGCGCATTGGTGCACAAAATCATCTATGGAGACGCTCCTGCTTACATGGACACTCTCATTAACTTGCCGCCCAGGAACTCTCGCAAGTCAGCTCACACGTATCTCAATCTCCACTATCCAGCTCTCAGTGGCCTCAAATATAAGACTGTCTATGCTTCCTCTTTTTCTTATCTTAGCACTCAATCCTGGAACAGACTGCCCCAAGTGGTCAAATTCACCCCAGATCACCCGACCTTTAAGAAGCGGCTCAAGACCTTCCTTTTCGGTAGAGCATACGCTGTGGGCCCTCCTGGTGTTACATCCCTCTGAGCCACAGCAGCCACATCGACAAATTGTCACCTTCCCCTCTCTCCCTCTCCCTCCTGTTGTTCCTCTTTCCCTTCTCTGACGCTAATTCCTGTATTTTGTATTAATGTTGCTTAATAGACTATTGTACGCCACACTGAGCCTGTCCATGGGTGGGAATAATGTGGGATATAAATGCCATAAATAAATAAATAAATAAATAAATAAAAGTGACTAAAGTCACCAGAAACAGAAAAAAAGAGGTTTTAATGAATTCTGTTGAAGCAAACAATTTGTAATACAACAGTCCGAATGCCATCCTCTTATTAGAAAAAAAATCAAAAAAAGTTACATCAGTACAAAACAGGTAACTTTTTCAGACTGCTTATGGACCCATGAAATGAAAACTCTGCATTTCTCAATATTTTCGAACCACCACTTTAGTCATCTTTTCCCAGAGGTTGTCACATATATAAAATTAGATCCCTGAGACAGGCTTGCGTTGAAACTTGTTTGGTTCTTGATCCATGGTTGGATAATATTCATATAAACTTTGGATGCTATATTGATGCTTTTTGCATAAATTGATACCTAGTATTGATTTTGCAGAATATACACCCCGTGCTCTTTTTTTGGCCTCAATATCTTTACCATACTGGACTACAGACAGCTGCTACCTTAATCCATGAGTAGCCATGTTTTCACTTTTCTCCAGGATCATCATCTAATTAGTTTTCTTCCTAATATCTATCAACATGGTGTTTCAATTCACCCATCATTCAACTGAGTAACTTCATCTTGATGAAGACAAAGCAGCTTCTTCAAGAGCTTTCCAGCAAATACATCTCCACTGAGCAAGAACAACACTTCAGGCACGCCCATGCTTCTGCAGCATTCCTTGATCTCATTTTTTCTGCAGTTTCCTGCTGCTTTTTCTCATTTTAAAAAAGTGTCTTGCTCAATATTGAAAGAACTTCCTTTTTTTTTCATGTTTCCCAACACGTTTTACCCCCCTGTTTACAAAGCCATGTTAGCAGCTGTCGCGTGGCAATGCTGACACATCCCATTCAAAGTGAATGGGCTGTGTCAGCATTAGCGAACTAGCAGCCGCTAGCACAGCTTTGTAAATAAGGGGGGGTGGGGGTTAATGTTTTACCTCTTTCCCTCCTAGTTTCTAGGTAGTTTTTCATATTTTCATTTTATTTCACTTTTTCAAAGTAACACAAGAAAATTAATGAAATCGATGGAAGATAATGCAATCAACAAAATAAATTAATCTACATTTTCATTTTCCATATTTTTCTGCATCAAACCCATTTTCCATGATTCCCCATAAGCTTAACATCAACATCCCTATTTTTGTTCTCTTCCTGAATGTCTTTCCTACAAACAGTTTATTTATTTATTTATTGCATTTGTATCCCACATTTTCCCACCTCTTTGCAGGCTCAATGTGGCTTACAATACATCATGAGTGATGGAAATATATTAGAAAATAGACATTTAGTGTTACAGAAAGATCTTGGGCAACAAGATAATGATAAAACATAATATTTGAACAAACAAGCAGATATTGTTAGATAGTTCTGAATATATGTGGGGGGGGGGGGGGGGTTGTGTATAGTCACATTGGTTGGTCTTTGTAGTAAGCCTTGTTAAAGAGATGGGTCTTCAGTAGTTTGCGAAAGTTCGTAGATCATTTTTAAGTTGCGCGGCAGTGTGTCCCATAACTGTGTGCTCAAGTAGGTAAAGTTTGACGCGTACATTAATTTGTATTTTAGACCTTTGCAGTTAGGGAAGTGCAGATCAAGGAATTTGCGGGATGATCTTTTGGCATTCCTGGGTGGTAAGTCTATCAAGTCTGACATGTAGGCTGGTGATGCTCCGTGAATGATTTTGTGAACTAGTGAGCTGATTTTGAAAGTGATGCGTTCTTTAAGTGATGAAACTAGAACTAGAAAATAAAACACAGTCTAACAAATAGTATAAGATTTATTCACTATTGTGAATAACAGTAATTGCCAGGCAATGGGAGAAAGTCACAATATAGAGATTACAAACTCCCTGAAATCAGGAATTCTTCAAAGTTAATGGGCACCAGAGAACAGATGAGGTGTGGAATGCCTTAATCTTAAGAAAACAGACGGTACTGATATCTCAACTTTCACACTGATGCCTAATTGTCCACCTGTTCCTGGATTTCTTCTGATGCCACCATGGACACTTGCAACATTTATCATCACTGATGGCAGACATCTTCTCATGTCAAAAGAAAGGCAAGAGCTTTACTCAATCAGCATAATAAAGTTTATGGTTTTGCTACAATATATTCTGCTTAAAAGCTTATTTTTAAGTTATATTTAAAACATGAAAGTTAATTCTTTCAGTTCCTCGCAAGTCATTTCTCACTTTGGATTTTGATTCACCTTTTTCAATGGTGTCAAAGGACAGCAACCTGAAGAAGAGATCAAACTACAATCAGAAGATGTCTCTTACAGACCTCCATGAAACATGCTAAAGTGTCTGGGAGAAGATCATGTTATTGCTAATTGTAGCATCTGCATAAGAATGTTATGAAGGACCACTGGGTTCAACATGGAGAGATTTCATGAACAAGTTGTGCTAAAGAAAAAGCCTAAACACACTGAACAATGTCAAGGCCAACCACCATGGAGCAACACTGAGCAAAGGAACAAAGGAAATCAACAAAAGATGCTTCACATTCTAGTTCTGTAGCAATAAAGTTATTGGTTATTCCTAAAGAACAAGTTTACTCTTCCAAGCTCAGGGCAAGCAGAGTCAAGGAGATTCAGTGCCAAAGGGCCACTGAAGGATAAGGAATGTCCATGCAGAAATCTGATGCACAGTTCTGTACAGCAGGGGGATACCATTCCAAGTAACTGCTGCACTTATCTCCATAGGTCTAGCTTCAGTCCATCATCTTCCTCAAAAGCACTCTGAAGGTCGGTCAGTTACCTGTTGGGTCCCATCAATTATCTTCAAGCAGAAACTTGGAAGTCATTCTGCAGAGGCAGCAACTCAATACAAGAGCAGCACTACATGTCCTGCATCATCCGGCTTGATGACTATTGTATCAATAGTCCCTCCTTTTGCAACTCATAATGCGTCAAGCAGCAAATTTTATATGATGGTGCAGGGCATGCTGAGTTGTAGTCAAATTCCTCTGGAGAGGGAAGCGTTTCCTTTTTGTTCATCAATGCTTGTGCCCTAAGTGTCTTCCTTCTGTGCTAAAAGGCAAATGGCTCAGGATTCAACAATGCAGCTTCAGTAGTCCTCTCTGGTCTTTGAGTATTGAAAATTCATGGGAGTCATCTTATGGAATAGCAGAGGCTAGTTGTGCAAACAAATATTCCATCTGATCTCCCCTGCTAACCACTCTCCTCCACAGCCTAGGCACAGTTTCCTGCTGAAGAACCTCTTCTTTTGCAATTATGTACATGTAATAGTTAATTTCAAATGAGATGGGACTTCTTTTAGGCCTTCTCAGTTATCTGGATTCCCTCAAAAGAATTAGTGGCAATACTTATTCAATATCTCTATCATAATGTACAGTAAAGAACGTGCGAGACCACACATTCAATACTTTTTGTCAACAAGAAGGTGGCTATCAAGTGTGTCCTGGTGGCTGAGGGATTTGATAAGATCTAGCTACCACAGTAATCTTTGGGTTTTAAATCTGCTTTACAAGGAGCCAAGTTTTCAGCTCATGTTGAAATGACTCCAGTTTAGGTGGAGGTGCTATCAGCATGTTCTGCTCCAAGACCTACTTACAAATCACTTTGCAGAAGGCACATAGTTTCACTAAGCATGCCCCTCAGCAGTCTCAGCTCAAGTTTAGTTTGCTTTCGGTACAAGGTAAGGCATCCATAAAATCTCTTATATGATTGATCAATGATGTTTTGAGTTCACTGAGAACCTCTGCATGGTTATATATGAATGCAGAATCTCAGAGCTGCTTAAACCAAGCCTACGTGAAGACATGCAAGGAAGCCTTGTTGACATGCCAAGTAGAGGCAGGAATCTTTTTGGAAAGAAGGTCAAGGAAAAGGATTTTTAAAGGACCACTACAATCTACTTAATATTTTTTCCTCTACATTACCGATAACTTCCAAACCAACCACCTTCTCCTAAAGGTACCAATTTAAGATCCCAGAAAGAATTTCTTTCAACAGAGGAAACAGTTCCAAGGTTTGACTCAGGCCTGTCATCAATGGGATTTCATATCCCACTGACAAAAAGGCAGATGCTCTATGCTAATCAGTCAAAACCTGGGATGCTTTTGGACTGAATTCATAATATACAGCCAGTATCCCAGACTGTGTACCAGAATCAGTCCTTCTAAGAGGGAATGAGGGAACCATTCTATATAAGTTCCAAACGATGAATGCTTCAGATAGGGATACAGATTCTGCCAATTTGCTAACTGCTTTCTGGAGAGAGTTTTGCCTCCTGTTAAACTCCAGGACCTACTTAGGCTAGAAATCTCCTTCCCCTTGAAGACCAGAGCAGTCAAAACTTGTATCATTGCAGAAGCATGTGTGAGGATTTTATTCCACGTACTGTACCGTTCCAGACATACCTCCTACAATATGGCCACCCTACTCCCCTTGCTATGTTTCTTGAATTAGAAGGAAGAAAATACTCAGAGCATATCCAAGTAACAGGAAAATTTCAGATTCTGAATAGAGGAGCACCACCTTCAGTACCATGTTCTGCTGTTTGGCTTAGGATTAGTTACCTAAGCTTTCACAAAATATTTAACAAAAGTGACAGTGTATCTATGCAAACTTGAGTGCATATATTTTACTACATGGACAACAGGCTGGTCAAGAGAACCTCTCAGGCAGAGAACTAATGTCCAGCATCATCCAGCTGAAGAATCTCCTGGAAAGCTCTGGAAGAGGCAGGATAGTTCAGTAGTTAGGATGATGTCACCTAACTGTGTTGTGTGCTTGGTGGACTTTGAAGAACATCTATTGCAGCAAGACACTTCATTATATCCAGGGTCAGTTTTATGAAGATACAAAATCAAAACAATGGGTCACTACACTTATCAATTAAATCTGCATACCAAAAAAAATCTGTAAGAACTAAAGAACCATATTTTATACATTAACTGAAAAAGATAAGCAAGACAAAAAGCTTATAGTTTTTTATGGTCCAGCAGTTTCCTCTTTTGGTGTTCAGTTCAATCTGGACTGGTCTCTACTGGACAGAACACCATGAGCCATCCTTCAAAATTAACTTTTTTTTTTAACTCTTTTTCCCATGTCATATTTAGCCCAGCTATTTCAGTGATAATACTTTTGCCAAAGACCAGAGACTACAGATTCTTCTGGAAATTGTTCCATGCACAACTCAACTCTGACCATTAGGTGTTGCTATTATGCAGCATCAGCAACTTCTTCTAAGCATCCCCCCACTTCATCCTTTCCTCCAGGACTGTGAAATCTGCCTCCCAGCCATGAGTGGGCCTGGGTGGGCAGAGGCCCACCCAGTTTCAATTTAGGACCACCCAGTGGCAGCGTGCATCATTAGACTAGCTGGCAGGAATCACCAGCTAAACAGTCCTCTCCAGAGCTTCCCTGAGCTGTCTTAACCCCGTGGCAGTTGGCAGCATGTTTCCAGTCACTAGAAACTGGAGAGCCCCCCCCCCCCCCACCTTGCATGCTGAGTTCATGGCACACCAAGGTATTCATTTTTACTGCTCTTTTTGGTGGGGGGGAGGAGAGTAGCAGGTGCAGTGTAAATGTGTGGGCCATGCCCACCCAGTCCACCTCCAGGCCCACTCAGAAATTGAAGTCTGCCATCGCTACTGCTGCCTCCACACAAAAAAAATATACTGGTACAAATTCCTTAAGTCTTGGGAAATACAAATGATACCTTTTTCTTAGGAATTTTGCTGTAACTAATTACTGTTTGCACTAAAACCATTTTTATTTAAATGAGAAGTGCCAAACTCATTTTGATGTTGGGCTGCATTGGGAGAAAAAAGGCTCTGTAACTGGGTCAACTAACTCTCGAAGGCGTGGGGGCCTCTTGGATGTTATGACCAATTAGGAGGTGGGTAAAACTACAGGGGTAGGTTGGCACATCTTTAATGCACTCAAGTATATATTTCTTACCCCCCCCCCCCCCCCCAGGAACTCACTCTGTCAATCTCTTCTCCAACCTCTCCTCCTCAGCACTCATTCACTCTCTCAACCCCCCTCCCCCAGCATAGTAAAAGCAGCTACAGTGGTATTCTAGAAACTGTCTCCATCCCAGGATTCCCCTCCTAGGCCAAATTCCATTGCTTGTCCCTCCCCTACAACCAAGTGAAAGGGCATCTGTGCAATCACACACAGGGATATCAAGGAGAAGCAACAGTGGGCAGGAAAAGGGAAGGAGGGAGCAAGTATGTGGTGGGTGTTTGACTCAGCTTCATACCACTGCCTCTCCCTACCTTTGCAGCCACAAGCTAGACTGGCAGAAAATTCCACAGCTACAGCCCCTCAGTATCATGATGTGCAATGTCTATGCACACCAGCTTCCACATAGCCTTCAATATCATGGTCCCTTGGTGCAAATGATGATGAATCCATCTTCTTCTTTGGGAGGGACTTGGATGATTACTAGTCCTGATATCGAGGGTTATTGAGCCAATGCTCCCTCTAAGCTTCACACCCTTTTTTAAACTGCCATACAGCAGGGTCACCAGGACCTTCACCACTTCCTCCTGTCACTGTTGCTTCTCCAGGCGAGCAGTAGCTTTGGAGGCAATACAATGTAAAGACACGCGGGGCTGCGGGTCCCACCGCTTCCACCATCACCTTCCTGTTCTGAGGCAGAGCCGGCAGCCATGCATACTCAAAGTACAGTCATGTAGTGAGGGCTTGCTATCCTGCCTGCTCTTGGAGAAAGGACATTCCACTTCACTGAAATGTCACAGAGAAAAAGGAATAGCTCCATTAGATGCAAAGCTTAAATAATGGTATAAAGCAATGGGCCTATGACTTTTCTTTCTTCTTTTTTTTTTAATACAGCAGATATTACAAAATCTTAATATACTTTGAGAATTTAAAGACTTTTTGCTGCTAAACGTTATAATCAGAAAATGCAGCCTTGCTCGTCAATAAATTTGTGTCCGGCAAAATCTTGGACCGTGCCTAAGCATCTTTTTGGGGATGAAAGCAGCAACACAGTAGGGTTGAAGACAGCTGCTGTTTTTCTCTATTATCTAGTATTTGGTAAAAGGAGAAAATGTGTTTATTTTCTTCAACAAAAAGTTGCACCAACCTTAAATTCTGCTCTGCTGATCCCTGCATCTTGGCTTTTTTCACCTGCAAAAAAAAAAACAAAAAACACCAGAGGCACAAAAATAAATTTTAAATTAATTCTTTGTCCTTGAAATTATCTCTTTACTCATATGACAGGCTTGAATTATAAGTTAAACCACTATATTATTCAATTAGGCCTGTGCTCCTTGGTTTTAATAGTGGAGTTTTTGGGCTTTGTGCTTTCTTCCACATTTTCAGGCAGAATCATGAATCAAGCAGAGCCACATGGTAGAAGGGAGGTCTTTGGCACTGGTCTACAAGAAGTTATTTTCAATGGACTTTAAAGGGATCTATCATGTTTTCTGCACCCCTCCCACCCAAACACACAATATTGTAGTTAACACTCACTTGTACTCATTAGGATCAAATGTTCAAAGACTTCCATGCAGTTTTCCCACATAATCATAAAATATTGTACCACTGCTGTATGATACAGTATAAAATGTAAAAGCAACTATTTTCAGACTGAAAAGGTCCCTCTGCTCTATCTCAGGCACATACGTGTTCCCAACATCTTAATGGCTGAAACTGTAGGATCTTCTCTGCACCAGTGCACACACATACTAGCAGTCGAAATTTACTACTGCTATATTCTACATAGGAATGATTTTATTGAAGAAAGAGTACAGGGAACACACTAAAGAACTTCCCATAGGAACCTACTACTACTACTACTACTATTTAGCATTTCTAAAGCGCTACCAGGGTTACGCAGCGCTGTACAATTTAACAAAGATGGACAGTACCTGCTCAAAGGAGCTTACAATCTAAAGGACAAAAAGTGCAGTCAATCAAATTGGGGGCAGTCTAGAGTTCCTGGATAGAGGTACAATGGTTAGGTGCCGAAAGCAACATTGAAGAGGTGGGCTTTGAGCAAGGATTTGAAGATGGGCAGGGAGGGGGCTTGGCGTACGGGCTCAGGGAGTTTATTCCAAGCAAAGGGTGAGGCGAGGCAGAAAGGGCGGCGCCTGGAATTGGCAGTGGTGGAGAAGGGTACTGAGAGGAGGGATTTGTCCTGTGAGCGGAGGTTACAGGTAGGAGCTAAAGGGGAGATGAGGGTAGAGAGGTAATGAGGGGCTGCAGATTGAGTGCATTTGTAGGTTAGTAGGAGAAGCTTGAACTGTATGCGGTACCTGATCGGAAGCCAGTGAAGTGACTTGAGGAGAGGGGTGATATGAGCATATCGGTCTAGGCGGAAGATAAGATAGGCATCAGAGTTCTGAACGGATTGAAGGGGGGATAGATGGTTAAGTGGGAGGCCAGTGAGGAGTAGGTTGCAGTAGTCAAGGCAAGAGGTGATGAGAGAGTGGATGAGTGTTCAGGTGGTGTGCTCGGAGAGGAAGGGGCGAATTTTGCTCATGTTATAGAGAAAGAAGCAACAGGTCTTGGCTGTCTGCTGGATATGGGCAGAGAAGGAGAGGGAGGAGTCGAAGATGACTCCGAGGTTGCGGGCAGTTCATAACATGCCTCCTTAGAAACCCAGGATATGAGATATTATATAACAGTATAAATATACTACAAATATAATAAATACAGATATGGTTAAAATATCTAATAACCTAACATAATCCTCCATTTTCTGCTGCGACATTCCAATAGCCACACTTATTGACATCTGAAAAAGGGAACCTTGTGGTCTCAAACGCTCATGCTCTACACCATATTTCTTGGCTAGTTTTGTAACAGGTTTCATGTTTATTTGATATACTGCACATCACAAAAATTATTTAAGTAGTTTACACTGTTTGGGTAAAAATAAAGAAGAAGACTGGTACAGACATTAAACATAGTAAACATAGTAGATGACGGCAGAAAAAGACCTGCACGGTCCATCCAGTCTGCCCAAGAAGATAAATTCATAAGTGCTACTTTTTTATTTGTACTGTCCTCTTCAATGCACAGACCGTATAAGTCTGGCCAGCCCTATCCCCGCCTCCCAACCACCAACCCCGCCTCCCACCCACCAGCTCTGGCACAGACCCTATAAGTCTGCCCAGCACTATCCCCGCCTCCCAACTACCAGTCCCGCCTCCCACCACCAGCTCTGGCACAGACCCTATAAGTCTGCCCAGCACTATCCCCGCCGCCCAACCATCAGCCCCGGCACAGACTGTATAAGTCTGCCCAGCACTAGCCCCGCCTCCCAACCACCAGCTCTGCCACCCATTCTAGGCTAAGCTCCTGAGGATCCATTCCTTCTGCACAGGATTCCTTTATGTTTATCCCACGCATGTTTTCATCTCCACCACCTCCCGCGGGAGAGCATTCCAAGCATCCACCACCCTCTCCGTGAAAAAATACTTCCTGACATTCTTCTTGAGTCTGCCCCCCTTCAATCTCATTTCATGCCCTCTCGTTCTACCACCTTCCCATCTCCGGAAAAGGTTTGTTTGTGGATTAATACCTTTCAAATATTTGAACGTCTGTATCACATCACCCCTGTTTCTTCTTTCCTCCAGGGTATTTAGACACTAAGGGGAGGACCAGCAGTAACAATATGATCAGTGGGCAGCGGTGGCAGCCAAAAAAGCAAACAAGATGCTAGGAATTATTAGGAAAGGGATGGTAAATAAGATCAAGAATATTATAATGCCTCTATCATTCCATTGTCTGACCACAACTTGAGTATTGCATTGAATTTTGATCACTGTATCTCAAACAAGATATAGTGGATTTAGAAAAGGTTCAAAGAAGAGCAACCAAAATGATAAAGGGGATGGAATGCCTCTCATATGAAAAAAGACTGAGGTTACAATTTTTCAGCTTGGAAAAGAGATGGCTGAGGTGGAATCAGACGGATGGACTCAACAATCCAGAGATAACCAGCGACAGACTATACACCCCAGACAATGGGCTCCTCAGTCCAATAGGCTTGCATTTGTCATCACTACCACCCAATTTGGGGGATCTAGAGGAATTCCTCTTGGAAAATGGGACAGATGAGTCTATCAGGCCCTCTGCTCCTTGAGACTAACATGAACCTTCCACTCCCAGGCAAACTCTTGCAACCTGGGCAATGAGAGACCGGAAAGTTCACTGATCTCATATGCACTCTCACCCAGGGCACTATCTCCACTCCAGGGTCACTGCCACTGACCTAACTGGAGATAATACCAGAGCCCAACTGGAAAAGAACACAGAGACTATCACACATGTTGTGTCTAAGAGTACTAGGTGCTCCAAGACTTGAGTGGGAACTGACTATTGACAAACGACTACCCAAGGCTCTCAGAGCTGGATCACTCTCACCATTGCTACCTGAGAGCCTACCTTTGTCTCTGTTCGAATGAGCCAATCATCCAAGTACAGATGCACCCAGATATCTTCTATGTGGAGAATGGCGTTGTCACCACAACGACCTTGGATAAGGTCTGAGGTGCTGTAGCCAGTCCAAAACGGTCAGTCCTGAATTGAAAATGCTGGCCGAAGACACAGGACTACAGATAAGCACCAGTTCAGCTTTCCAATGGCAATGGGGGCAATTCTATAAGTGGGCATCATATTTTAGGCATCCCAATGCCACATGGTGAGAGCGTGTTCTATAATGGCATCTGGGAGCCCAGTTTCCATTCCAGAATACTAGCATAATTTGGTACTGGGGTGCCTAAAATCTAGGTGCCTACAGTTACACTAGTCATAACTGTGGTACCTAATGTGGCAAAGACACATGTAACTTACAGTATTTTATAAGTAGCATGTGTAAGTGGCAGCACCCTTGCATTCATACACTCCCAACATGGGATCTGGTGGCTGAGACCATAGGGGCTATTCCCCTTACCGCTCCCTCAACTCCCTGGAGTCATGTATAACAGAATCTGACCACTCCTTGTCACAATGAGGCAACATGGAACTAATCTGCTGGCTCTTACAACCCCTACACATATGCCCCACAGGCACTGTTTCTGACAAGAACCTGGACCGCTGACCTGCCTTGGGACTCGTGTCACATCTGGACTTGTCCTGTTCCACCACACTGCCTAGTTACACCAGCTTCCCTGGCTGGGCACAGCTCCTTTTCTTTGCGCCTTTTTTTTAAAAATTTAAATTAAAAGGACCCTCAGCCTGAAAATAACTGCTTCACATGTCTCAAACCAAAGGCCTGGCAGAGCTCAGTAGAGGAGAGGGGAGTCAAGACAAAGACTCACCCTGCCAGCAAGGAATCCTGAAGGCTGCTGCCATCTTCAGCAACTGAGAGCATCCTATAGGATAAACTCAAGTATATGGAGGAAGCCACTGCCACTCCAAGTATAAGGACTGTGAACCAATCCCTAGGAGCACTGGCCATGGACTGTACCACAGAACATGTGGTGCTGGAAGAAAATAGAATATCTGTTCCAGAGGCCAACATGTTTCTGCAGAACTTATAGGAGGGATTAAACAACTGGAGTAAGGATTGGCTTGAAGGAGTTGAGGGTAGCGACAGGATGGTAAAGTTGACAAGTGGGAATGAAAACAGATGGAGAAAAGGATAGTAGACAGAAGCTGGGAAGAACCTGTTCGGAGTAATGGGCAATGGGCCATGAATAGACTTTAAAAAAGTGTGTGTGTGTGTGGGGGGGGGGGGGGGGGGGGGGAGTAGACAGTCATATGAGTCACTCTAAATGTGCATAAGCAGCTAGGCTGATCACATTAGAGGGGGAAGCCAACAGGCCAGTCGTGTCATTGGAGGGCTGTGTCGCAAAGTTTTATTTTTTAAACATCAAGATGAACCACTTGGAAGGATAGTGAAGATGACTGATTCACAGAAAGAAAAAATAAAATTCAAGAGAAGCAAACCAGAGAAGGTTCACAAATAAGTCCAGTATCATGTGCTGCTTTCAAATAGGAGCAACTGTGACAACTATGACCTTCCTCTGCTCTTCTCTTGGTTCTCCAATCTTTGGGATGACACTCTCCCTCTTTGGGATCTCTCCTCTGGTTTTGCCTATGGTATTTTCTAATTAGGGATGCTCTGTGCTCATCCTACACTTTTTTGAATTCAGTTATTGTTTTTATCTCCACCACCTCCCTAGAATGGGCATTCCAGGTATCAACCACCCTCTCCTTGGAAAACAGGATGGTCGATGCCTGGAATGCCCTCCTAAGGGAGGTGGAGACAAAAATGTGACAGAATTCAAAAAGGCATGGGATGAACATAAAGAATCCCTAATTAGAAAATGGATGGCATAAAAAACAAAACTTTAATGACTGGATGTGTGTTGATGTGCTGACTGGTGCTTAGACAGTGACTCCGGCTGTAAGCCAGCGCCAGGCAGACTTCTACATATATGGCAAGACAGATTAGGATAGGCTGCAGAGAAAATCAATGGCAACTCCAGAAGTTGGAACATAAGGACGGTGCCAGGCGAGCTTCAATGGTCTATGTCCCAAAAATGGCAAAGAAAGATCAGGATCAAATCAAAATCAATTCACTTCTTGTATACTGCTAACATCTCCTTTCCAGGATTCAGTGCAGTTTACATTCTAGGTGAGACAATTATTTTTATACCACGTTCACTGCCGATTTAATCATGAATTGATGAGCGTGACTGTTGGGTAGACTGGAATGGACCATTCTGGTTTTTATCTTCCATCATTTACTATGTTACCCTGACTCAAAGTTGTAGTAGAACGGCATTTTATTTCATGCTCCATTATGTTTCACAAGCCTCCATCCTTTTGACGTCTCTTTCCTCAGATTCATATTGTGCATTCCTTCCTCAGTCTCACCTGCCCTAATCTCTTTCTCCAGTATATATCTAAACTCTCTGTTCCTCTGACCCTTTATTGCTATTCATTGTTATAACCACTCCTTTCCTAACCATCTCTCTTATATTCAACCAGTATCTTTTTCAACTCATTCTCTGTATTTACAAAACATCCCGTTTTTGTCTCAGTATTACTGCCCCATCCTTTCTACTGCTCTATAAATGTTTTTTTTCCTTATACTGATTTACATAAAGCAAGATTTCATGATTGAATTCAGTCTCATTTCTTAAACAGCTAGGAATCAAGCACCAATGGGATAACTCAAAACATCTCCCCAGATAGCTCTTCCAGCTGACCTCACCTTTTCAAGTGCAGTGAACCTAGTTCAGTCCAGAGTTGCCAACCATGAAGCTCCAGAACTGTTCTTATATTGTACCATGCAACAAGAGAAAGTTAACTTCAGCTAACTAATCAAAGCACCCTTTGACCCAGTAATGCATGCTGCAGCTCAATATTACTTATTGCACTATACAAACCTAACCAATATGTTGAAGTCAGCTGAGAAGGAAGGAGGTTTAGATAAGAAAATAAGGTGGCTCAGATCACAAGCTAATCTCAAGATGCTCCAAAACCCAGAATATCCTAAACGGAAGTCTTTGCTGATTAAACATCATGAATGAATTAAGTTATGCTAAAATCATAAAATTTTCATTTGTAAAGACGTGCCTGCTATCATACATCTTGCAGCTCCTGGTGAGGCAAAGCTTTCTATTTTAGCATGCTTTTTACCTGCTTTAGGGACTTAATATCTTTCCATTACTGTCAACAAAAACTCGTTTATTCTTCTTTTAATTTCCTTTCAATGTGTTTGTTTAATTTAATACTTACCGGGAAAGCTATTTGATGCCTGCATGTTATTATCTCTATCCCTTTAGCAACTATGTACTTGCCTTACACATGGAACTGTAACCTATGACGCTTTGTAACCTGACTCATTGTTCATTTTAATTCAATATGATTTTAACAGTATTGAAGGAATATGGCATATATAGTTTAACAGAAGAAAAACTGGAAATAATTCCATGATCCAAAACTGGAAATTGCTAACTACAAGTCCACAAATCAAGAAAGAAATGCTTTCTTCCTTAGCGTCCCTCCGGACCGGACCAGGATTGGACTGATGGGTTGTGCTCGCCTACCAGCAGGTGGAGACTGAGAAAAAACTCTGACTCTAGAGAGCCAATAGGAGCCCTGGCCATGTGACCTTAGCCTCAGTATTTTCTCAGTCTCCCAGCAGGTAGGAAGTGAGCCCATTAGTCTCTCTCCTTTTCTCTTTAGATATTACAGATATTTGTGATAATTCTTCTGTGCCTGGAATCTTATTTAGAGGCTTGACAGGGTTTCCTTTCTCTTCTTTCTTTGACAGCCTCGGGGGTGTTAAACTCGGGTGTCTCGAGTCCACCCCCCTTCCTCCCCATCTCCCTGGCTTAGCAGGGAAGGGCCGTCCCTTTCTCTGGAAAGGTGTACCGTCTTTGGGAGAGGCAGCCACTTTTAACAGGCAGCTGCTTTAAAGAATTAAATCAAATAAAAGGAAATTCAAAGAAGCAGCCTTTCTTTCCCCAGACTTCTAACGAGCAGGCAGCTCCAGTGTTTTATTATGATTGAGGGGTTATAAAAAAAAAAAAAAAAAAAGAAGAAAATAATTCAGTGTCTGTGACTTTAAACAGCGATTTTTCTCGTCAGATTTAATTTCCTCCATTTTCTTGCGTTTTGGCGGCGGCAGTTTAAACAAATGAAAAAAAAAAAAAAAAAAAAAAGAAAGGTGCGAACCGTGTAAGCGCGGCCACCTGTTTTTTCCGATATGGCTTAAAAGTTCAAACAGCTGCTGTCGGTCAGCGTCGCGCAGTTCACGCAGCCGGAACGTGTAAATTTTGCTCTCCCTTCAAGGTTTCTTCGGGTCCGGTGCTGCCTCCGGTTTTTTCGGGGCCTTTTCCGCCGGCTGTTGTTTCTTCGCCGTTCCACTGGGCTCCGCTTGTTCGGAGGTGTCGGGCGCGCTGTCGACGATCGCCACGGGGCCAGTGGAGCGAACGGCGGCCATTTTGTTTCTCCCTCCATCTTATCAGTCAGGGATCTCTCTGCTGAACGTAAGGCTGAAGTTCATAGAGCAGTTCGGCTCCAAGATGTGTACACTTTTGTATGTGCTGAACGGCGTATTCTAAAATGCTCTTCACATCAGCAGGCAATATTTGGTTGAAAGGGGGCTCCTTTCATATATGGATATATAACAAGCTTTTCTTCTTTTAAATTTCTATGTATCACGGGGCTGTTAACATTAGATTTTTCTGGTGCTCAGTCATTTTTCATTGCCTGCTGGAAAATCTACATCTTATCATAATATCATAATTCATTTCAAGCATTTTCCTCAATAGCTGTAGTATTATACAGTGTTTTAAGAACTTTAGAAACTTTCTCTATAGGCATAGAGTAAATTTCTGTCTGTCTTTCTCATTCCCTGGTGAATAGGACTACATTGTCTAAGAGTCAATTGATTGATACTTTGCAATTCTGACCATAATATCTTAGTTCCTTTCAAGCATTTTACTCCATGCCTATGATGTTATATAGTGTTTTAAGAACTTAACAGACAATCACTCTCAATGGCTGTAGTGTTATACAGTGTTTTCTTTTTCCGACTTTAAGAAGCCTTCTCTAGAGGCATACAGTATATTGTTCAGATGCCATGGGGATATATCAGCTCTTTCATATTCTCTGAGGGACAGTCCTGTCTACCAAGCTCCCAATCACTCAGCTGCCTTAGCAGGCATGCTTTATTCATGTCTTCCCTTCTTTTCCAACTGCCTTGAAGCCTCTCATATTTCATTTTAGCTTTCTTCTGGTTTTTACAGGACATATGGTCACTTATAGAATAAAAGTCATCCTTTCACTTAAAGATAGTGGACGGTCCTCAAACCATCTACTCGTGTTTGTCTCTACTCTATCAGTTCAGCATTGGCAGATTATAAACATCCTGGTTTGGTCCAGTATGCCTATACATACCATCTGCTATCTCTTCCTCTTCCTTAGAGACCTGATGTTATATCAAGCTTTCTTGAATTCAGATACAGTCTTGTCTACACTGCCTTCACCAAGTGGCTGTGGCACAACTTCACTTTTTTCGTTACAGGTAATTTCCAAGTTTGTCCTTTTTCATTCTATGCGCCTTCACTCCAGAGTGTTCTTTCAATTGGAAGGGGATTCACTCACTTCCTGTGTATTTATGCCATAGGTACATAAGTATGGTTATGCTGGGTAAGGCCTCAAGTCCATCAAGTCCAGCATTCATATCTAATGGGCATAGGTACATAAGTTTTGCCATTCTGGGGAAGCTCAAATGTCCACCTTTCTACAGCCAGAACATCATTAAAGGAAAAAAAAAAAAAAAAAAAAAAAACCTCTCACGAGAGTATCGAACAGAAATCTCTGCTCCAAAAGCAAGGCTTTGCAGTAATTCTGCAAACTAACGCATACAATATTTGCCATGGCTGTTCACCACTAGGAACACTGGGGACCCTGGGCCTAGGTTCGGTGTTTTAACCTGAAACAAGCTCAACATTCATATCTATTGGGTGTGAGTCTGGTACTACTACTACTACTTAACATTTCTAGAGCGCTACTAGGGTTACGCAGCGCTGTACAAATTAACAAAGAAGGACGTTCCCTGCTCAAAGGAGCTTACAATCTACATCTCAGTGAGGGAGGACGCATGACCGTGGTACGTGGATTAGTGGTATGTGGATTAGGGAGATCCAAGAAATTACAGGCCGGTGAATCAGACGTTCATACTGGGACAATTTTTTTCTGTCCGGAGCATACTACCATAGCTGGTGGACTCCTATATTCAGAACTTACCCAACTATGGAACGCCATAGAGATAGGGTTGGAGTTTGTAGCCCTATTTAACTGGTGTCCTTGGTCACCCTTCCTCTTCTCCTCAGGATCCAGAGAATGGCTAGTTTTTGCTTATGCATTAACCGGTCATTTTCAGCAGTACTCTCTCTTCCGTTCTTTTATAGATCTAAGAGGATGTTCATTGCGCTCTTAGGGTCATTTCATTCTTACCTAGACGACTGCCTAATTGGAGAAAGTCTTATCAGCAGAGTTCTCAGGTCACGCACCGGGTGTTGCATTTCTTACAGTCTCTAGGTTGGGTGGTGATTGTAGCCAGGCCTCTCATTTGATCTCTCATTTGATCTCTCATCAGATATCTCTGATTTTCTCTTTGTTTAGTCAGGTTGGCGCACAGTCTTTTGTCTCCTCTGCAAACATCCCAGTTTATATTTTTCTTGGTGACCTTGGGCCTTCGGCCATTTCCTCGCTCTATTCTGCAGAATGCAATTTTACTTTCTAATGCCCAAGAAGGAATTTTCCTTCATCCTATTGTGAATCTCAGGGTCATCAATCGCGCTATTTAAGTGTCATCTAGTTATCTCAAGAACCTTAGTTCTGTCTTGGGATGCTTCGTGCAGTACACTTTTTGGCAGAAGCTTGTTTGTATATATTTTTTTTCTGGGGGACCTCAGCAATTCGTTTTACCTTCGGGTGAATTTTGTTTTCCCTACTGACAAACAAGGCGGAGAGAGCTATGTTGGTCCTTGCCATGGCAATGGGTTATGTCATCCGCCAAGGAGGAGTTAAGAGTATACTCTTGAGTTTGTACTCATTTTTTCTTAGTTGTCACCCTGCATTTAGGTGAATGGACTCTCATTTTTTCAGCCTTACTTCCTCACTGCGACACTTCAGGGCTATCTCTTTTTGCCTTCAGGCTCACGATCATTTCTTGCTTCTTCCGTTCAGCAACAGTCTTGACGGAGACAGGGACAGATGCCAACGTCCAGCAGGACTTTTTCAACCTTCTTTATGCGTTTCTTCCGTCATCTCACTAGGTGTTTACGCAGAACCAAGGCACCCTTCTACATCCGGACCCCCAGTCACTCAAACTTATGGCGTGGTTACTGGGTCCGCAACATCTTTGATATTTTCGCAGGAATTACTTCAAGTTTTAATTGCTTCCAGACGGAAATCTACATTAAAGTCCTATGAATCAAAGTGGCGACAGTTCACTCTGTGGTGCTCCTCTCGCCACTTCATTCCACAAACAGTATACATTTTGCATGTTTTGGAATGTCTTCTGCATCTTGCGAAATCTTGTCTGTCTTACTCATCCATTAGAGTTCATTTGGCAGCTCTATCAGTGATGCACGATACTGTTGACAACCGCACGCTTATGCAGCATCCACTGTCAAAGCGGTTTCTTAAAGGAGTCCTGCACCTGTACCCCCCGCTTCGTCCACCAGCTAGGTGAACAGACTCTTAAAGTTCTGTTTTCTAGTAGCCATAACTTTTTCTATAAAGTTTTCCTCTTCAAGCAGTGTTTCCTAGTAACCATTGCAGCAAGTAGATCTATGTGTGGAATACTTCTACGGTTGGTAACTTCTTTTCGGTCTGCTGTAGTTTAAAGTTTTCACCTTTCCCAATCGTTTTTTTCTTATTGGTTTTGTCCTTCTAGCCAGTAGGCGTAAAAGTTTGTCATTGTTTCTAACCCGCTATATCGCGAAGGATCAAGGAAATGAGAATGTCTATTTCTCTTCTCGCTGAGAAGGCAGTTCCACAGCATATTACAACATATTCCACAACTTCAGAAGCAGGCTCTATTCTTACTACGGCGATTTTTGGTGCTCTTGGTGCACATTGGTAAGTTGGCAACTTAGTCTTAGTTCCATTTTATTTTGCTCATTGGGACACACTACATGTTAGTTGTCGCCAGGTGGCCTATGCAGCATGAACATTTCTCTGCAGTTTTCATAGGGTCCCTCCCTTCAGATTACTGCTTTGGTACTTCCCATCAGTCCAATCCTGGTCCGGTCCGGAGGGACGCTAAGGAAGGAGAAATTAGATCTTACCTGCTAATTTGCTTTCCTTTAGTCCCTACGGACCGGACCAGGCCCCTCCCATGTTCTCTCTACTCTTTAGCTTCTTTTATTAAGTAGGAAGTGTATTCAGTAGGAAGTGTATTCATTCCTTTACGATTCGTGGAACAATACTATATATATACAGAACTTTACGTGGTCTATATCACTTCTCTGGTGGTTGCTGGTGAGCTCAATTGCTGGAATCTATCTATAAAACCTTAAATACGCCATACCACTTCTCTGGTGAGAGTTGTGGCTGAGCTCAGTTGCTGGAATATCTATAAAACCTTAAATATGATTTACCACTTTTCTGGTGAGAGTTGCTGGTAAGCTCAGTTGATGGAATATATATAAAATCTTAAGTGGGCCATACCACTTCTCTGGTGAGAGTTGCTGGTGAGCTATAAGACAAGTGAGCCATACCACTTCTCTGGTGAGAGTTGCGGGTGAGCTATATTATACGTGAGCCATACCACTTCTCTGGGGAGAGTTGCTGGTGAGCTATATTACATGTGAGCCATATCGCTTCTCTGGTGAGAGTTGCTGGTGAGCTATAGTACAAGTGAGCCATACCACTTCTCTGGTGAGAGTTGCTGGTGAGCTGTAATACATATCGGGCCATACCACTTCTCTGGTGAGAGTTGCTGGTGAGCTCTGATACTTGGCATTGCCGAGTGCTTTGTGGCTGCTAGGATTCCATACGGCACAGAAGGTCTTTCTTTCTTTCCTGCTTTGTTATTCAAATACTGAGGCTAAGGTCACATGGCCAGGGCTCCTATTGGCTCTCTAGAGTCAGAGTTTTTTCTCAGTCTCCACCTGCTGGTAGGCGAGCACAACCCATCAGTCCAATCCTGGTTCGGTCCGGAGGGACTAAAGGAAAGCAAATTAGCAGGTAAGATCTAATTTCTCCTTACTAAGCATCAAGATGTGTCAAGAGTCACATTGTGGCACTGCCAAAGAGAATCTGAGACTTTGATGCAGATGAGAAGTCCATTTCATAGAAATTACCTTCTAGAATATCAATAAAATATTATATTGTCACCATCTTAGTAATGGGGCAATAATTTTTCTTTTGGAAATTTCCTAGATTGCTTTTCTCTGAGCTTTGGTATTGGGACCTTCTTATTTGCGGTCTAATGGATAACCATTTTTATTGTATTGTGCTTTCTCTTGTTTTCCTGTATGTTAGTTTGATAATGGGGATTATGTTTATCATTTTCAAGTCTGATGCTTGATGTATATATGGTTAAAATTCAATTAAAACAAACATTAACTTTTGAATCCAAAATAGTCCACTGCACTAAATTCTTTAAACAGCAGCTAATGACCTTTGCTCCAACTTTCAAAGCTTTTCCTGGATCATGATCTACCATTACCCCTCATCAAAAGGAACAGAGATCAAACAAACTTTTTTCTTACTGAACGAAATGGATTCTTTTGGGCTCATTTTCGAAAGAGAAGGACGTCCAAATCGGTAAAATCGAAACCCGATTTAGGACGTCTCCAACTGCACTCAGTTGCAAGGACAACCAAAGTTCAAGGGTGTGTGTCAGAGGCGTAGCGAAGGCGGGACTTGGGCGTGCCTAACACTTGGACGTCCTTGACCCATAATCGAAAAAAACAAGGATGTCACTGACAAACACTTGGATGTTTTCACCTGGACGTGTTTTTATTACGAATAAGGCACAAAAAGGTGCCCGAAATGACCAGATGACCACCAGAGAGAATCGGGGATGACCTCCTGTTACTCCCCCCCAGTGGTCACTAACCCCCTCCCACCCTCAAAAAAACATCTTTAAAAATATGTCGTGCCAGCCTCAGATGTCATACTCCGGTCCATGACAGCGCATGCAGGTTCCAGGAGCAGTTTTAGTGGGTACTGCAGTGCACTTCAGACAGGCAGACCCAGGCCCATACCCCCCCACCTGTTACATTTGTGGAGGAAACAGCGAGCCCTCCAAAACCCATATCTAGGTGCCCCCCCTTCACCCATAAGGGCTATGGTAGTGGTGTACAGTTGTAGGTAGTGGGTTTTAGGGGGATTTTTTTTTTTGGGGGGGGGGGGGGGGGGGCTCAGCACACAAGGAGCTATGTACCTGGGAGCAATTTATGAAGTCCACTGCAGTGCCCCCTATGGTGCCCTGTTGGTGTCCTGGCATGTCAGGGGGACCAGTGCACTACAAATGCTGGCTCCTCCCACGCCCAAAATGGCTTTCATTAGGATGTTTTTGACATGGACGTCTTTGGTTTCGAAAATCGCCGAAAGTCATAAACGTCCATGTCTTGGTACATCCAAATTTAAGGATTTGGATGTCTCCAACAGTATTTTCAAAACGAAAGATGGACGTCCATCTTGTTTTGAAAATAGCCTAGGAATAAGAGATAGAAATGTAAACTGTTAGCCAACTGGAAAGTGTACATTTGCCAATGGCAGCCCCTATCCTGTTTGGGTTAAAAGAAACAAAAAGCTGGACAGAACTTCTACAGGCATTAGTCCGCTCCAGATAGGTCAAGGCTTTCTTGTAGGTCAAAGAATGCAGTCTACTTTGAACTTTATGGTCATGTGGTTTAGGAAAAAAGGTTGGAAGACTACTGACTGGTTAAAGTGGAACTGACACTACTTTGGAAGGATCTTCAGATGGGTGTGCAAACCCACTCTATTATTTAAGAATACAGTATAAGATGAACCAGTTATTAGAGCCTGGAGCTTACCGAGTGCTGAATTAACTGCCACCAAAAATACGACATTTCAGGTTAGGTACTTCAAGTGACAGATATCTAGTGGCTCAAAATGAGCTTTTATCTGCTGCATAAAACACTGACGTCCCATGACACTATGGAAGGCTTGATGGGAAGCCTCATATAAAGAGAACTACTATAGGCTGTACTGAAATGGGTTTACCTTCTACCTGATAAGCTCCAACTGCACTAAACTTTGTCTTTACAGAGTTAATCTTCAGAACCGCCTCCTGGTAATGTAGACTGTATTGAAGCAGTTTTTGTGTAGGTCAAATGAAAAGAATCTATAACCACACCCTCATACCAGATGGCAAACCTCTTCCATTTAAAACCATATGTCCTTTTAGCAGTAATCTTTTCTGTCTGCCAACAAAACCTGTGAGACACTGTCAAGTTCAAGGAAGACAATGTCATCCTCTTAACATCCAAGCTGTGAAGGGAAAAGGACTCTATGTTGGGAAACAACATTATGCCTTGCTCTTGCATGGTGGAAAACCCTTCAGTCTCATTGGACCGCTGATGGAAAAATCCAACAGAAGTGGGGCCCACACTTACCTTGACCAGTAAAGTGCTATGAGAATCAATAGTCCCCTATCTTGCTTGAGCTTCAAAATGGTCTTTGCTATGAGGGGTACTGGAGCATATGCATATATATGACCTTCCACTCACAATGCAGAAGGAAAGCATCCAAGCCTGGTTTACCATATAGATATTTTCTTGTTCGCTGGAATGGCAAAAAGATCTATTGAGGGTGTGTCCCACTCCTGAAAGAATCTCAGGACAACTTTGCCACCCAATATCCACTCATGGGACTCAACTCAGGGCACTCAGGTCAAAGAGTGGAGCAGTAGCCTAATGGTTAGTGCAGTGGGCTTTGATCCTGGTGACCTGGGTTCAATTCCCACTACGGCTCCTTGTCACCTTGTGCAACTCACGTAACCCTCCCATTGCCCTGGGTACAAAAACTTAGATTGTGAGCCCTCTAGGGACAGAGAAAGTACCTACATATAATTGTACAGTGCTGTGTTATGTATAGTAGCGCTACAGAAATGATTAGTATTAGAATCCTCCTTTTCGTAATCAGAAAATACTTGGAATAAAATCCCTGCCCTCTTTCCTGTGGTGGAACATGTTCGACCACATTGGCTCATAAGGGAAAAGAGTTCATTTGTAATTATTTCCTGATGCTGAGCTTAAGCTTTATACTCTCAGTGGGTAAACTGGTGGCTGCTCTGCCAAGTGAGGATGGTATCCTTATCTGGACTATCTTGAGAACCCACCTGTCTGGGGTTATAAAAAAGGGGCCATCTGTTTGCAAAAAAATACATAAAATTTTGCCTCCCCCCCCCCCCCCTACAGGTAGGCCATCCAGAACAGACAAGAACTGAGGCTATGGTTTTGTGGAGGCAATCAAAAACCCATCCTTGGCTTCGGCTGTGATGCAGGTTAGGACTTTTCGGCCCTCTGTTGTCTGGGATGAGGAGCAGGGGCATGGAGGATAGCTATGCCTATGAGAGTAATAGGATTTCCATTGTCCTCCACTCTGATACTTCCTAGAGGAGGAGTCTGGGTTGGAAGTAAGCCTGGAGGAAGTTTTAAAGATGCCATTATGTGACATGATGAAAGTAGTAGCCTCTTGAACCTTCTCTCTAAAGAAGTTCTCTCCAGGGCACATCAGCGAGCTTTTCCTGCACATCTTGTCTAAGGACCGAGGCCAGCAGCCAGGAAAGTCTCCAGGAATCAATCCCCATGGCAGAAACTCTAAATGCTGTGTTGAAAATCCATCACATGGATTATATATTTTTCACACTGTTTCCTTTCAGCTATTAGCAAGCAGAGTTCCTCAGCCTTGTCTCTAGAAAGATTGTCAGCAAACTCACTAGTACATGCCAATATGGAACAATCTTTTCCCAAGACTCCAAATGTCCAAACCTCCCTTTCCAGGCACCGAAGAATGAGTGTTGGAACTCTTGGCTATTTTGAGCTCAGATTCAACCATCATGGAATGGTGAGGGAAATGCTACACTTCTTGAATCCTTGACTATATATAAAGTTAATCTTCTTATTAACAGGGAATACAGGAGGTGGGTCTCACACATTCTCATCTGCACACTTTTAGGATTTTGTGAACTGGCAGTGTTTACAGATTCCTCAGGGAGGATTGAGAAAAAAAATATGCAATGTTTCTGCACGTTGTCACTCCTCAATCTCTAACAGAAATGGAATGGCCTAAGCCATATCCTGAATAAAATCAATTTGAGGGGTGGGAGAAAATGAGTACCTCTAGTGGGAGAACATATGTCTCTCTCACATGGCAAGGAGGGTTCTGAAGGGATACCAGTAGATTTCTCCTCTAAGAAGCTCTCTGGCTTCTCATCAGAATCTCAGAAGCACTCTGACTTAAGATTCACAGAAGTCAGTAGTCAAAATCTGAGTTTCTGCCTCTCACACTAACAGTTACAGTTGGACTCCTACGGCGTAAGGACACTAAGGATTCCTGGTGCCTCGGTGAAACATCCTTCCTGATGTACTGGAAATTGACACCAGTGCAGCCAACTGCCTCCAAGCCCCCTCCATGCCTTGTTGTCGAGGTGTCTCTTTCAGGCAAGACATGGGTCTTGAGTATCGGCTGACCGTCCCTGCTCTTGACATCAAAAAATTGAACAAAGCAGCTCTCCATATGCTCCTTGAACTTCTGCATAAGCTGCTCTACAAAGGTACAATTACAAAGGATGTAATTGAACAAGGGGAGGAGGGCATCACAGTAGGAGCGGTAACATCCTCCTGAGTCACCTGAGGAAAACTAGAACCAGAGTCTTGGGTCTGTGGAGGCTATCGCTCCCTCTCCGATGACACAAAAGATGTGGTCTCATTTTGAGGTTGCATCCTTGGTGCCACACTTCAATGTGAAGTGATGCAAAGTCTCAGCCTCCACTCGATGTTCTACATCATGCTCTCTTGGCACCGGTGAAGATGAGGTCTAATCCTCCTTCTTTAGACAATGATTGCTCCTGATGGTTTCTACCGCTGCTCAATGTCTACTACTACTAAACATTTCTATAGCGCTACTAGACTTACGCAGCGCTGTACAAATTAACATGAAAAGACAGTCCCTGCTCAACAGGGTAATTACTACTACTACTACTACTACTACTACTATTTAGCATTTCTATAGCGCTACAAAGCATACGCAGCGCTGCACAAACATAGAAGAAAGACAGTCCCTGCTCAAAGAGCTTACAATCTAATAGACAAAAAATAAATAAAGTAAGCAAATCAAATCAATTAATGTGAACGGGAAGGAAGAGAGGAGGGTAGGTGGAGGCGAGTGGTTACAAGTGGTTACGAGTCAAAAGCAATGTTAAAGAGGTGGGCTTTCAGTCTAGATTTAAAGGTGGCCAAGGATGGGGCAAGACGTAGGGGCTCAGGAAGTTTATTCCAGGCGTAGGGTGCAGCGAGACAAAAGGCGCGAAGTCTGGAGTTGGCAGTAGTGGAGAAGGGAACAGATAAGAAGGATTAAGACATTCTTTATGTTGATACATATCCAGCATCCAATGTTGCTTCTGGATCCATGGAAACCAATGTTTTTGATGCCAATGGGCCAGTTATCACCAAAAAGCTTTTCTCAAACCCCTCTGATATCTGTGGGGGGAAGGTCCAAAGAACTGAAGGCACCACGAATGGGTATCTGTAATGGATATGGTTCTGTTGAACAGAACACCTCTTGAAACTGCTAAGGGTTTTTTTTAGGCTCTCGTCTGGAAAATTAGCCATAGCAAACTATGGTGATAAAAATACCCTGGCCAGGATCTCAAAGCCTAAAAATGGCTATAAATATTGACATTCCCTTGTTATATTTTATTTTTTTATGTTGACATTTATACTCCACATTATCCTAAACATACTCAAGTTCAATATGGCTAACAGCAGATAAACAACAGACAAGGTTTACAACACCATAAACAAAATATCAAATGCAGACCATTGATGGCCATAAGATAGTCCATCAATGGACAGAAACCTCTCAAAGAGGAGAGTTTTCAGTCTTAAATTGTGGAATTTCTTTAATCACAATTAATTTTTGCATTTGTATTTTGAAAAATCTGAATTAAAAAAAAAAAGCTTAAAAATGTCTTAAAATGAGCTGATGCAACCCCCCCCCCCCCCCCCAAACAAAAACACTTAAAATCTGTTGGAAAAAACCTAAATAACCAGGCAAAGACTAAGGGGCACTCAAGGAAGTTACATGGAAATACTTTTAAAACAAATAGAAGGAAATATGTTTTCACTCAACGAATAGTTAAGCTCTTGAACTCTTTGCCAGAGGATGTGGTAAAAGCGGTTAGTGTTCCTGGGTTTAAAAAAAGGTTTGGACAAATTCCTGGGGGAAAGTCCATAGTCTGCTATTGAGACAGACATGGGAAGCAACTGCATGCCCTGGGATTCGCAGTATGGAGTGTTGCCACGTTTTGGGTTTCTGCCAGGTACTTGTGACCCGGCTTGGCCACTGTTTGGAAAACAGGATACTGGGCTAGATGGACCATGGTCTGACCCAGTATGGCTACTCTTATGACATGAAAGATCATACGGCGGTGACAGGACTTGCAGACTTTCAAGGAGGAGAAAGTTCTGAGGGACTGAGGTGGACGTGATGGAAAAAAGCAGGTCCAGTTGGCTCCATGGAAAAGTTTAGTGGACTACCCAAACACTTCTAGAAAAGGTTGTAGGGTAGTGTTTCCTGTGCCAGGCTAAGTCAGTGATGTCACCCATGTACGACGATTCAGAGACCTGCTTGTCCTTGGAGAAAAAGGCATAATGGCTATACCAACTGACTTGCAGATTAGATGTACTAATCATTCTTCTCTCGACAAAAAAAAAAAAATCAGTATAGTTTATCTGGCCCAAAGTGGCGGTGATATCTCCTGATAAAACATTATAAAATGTTATTTTACAAGGCAACCCCTTTTAAAACAGCTGTTATAGATATTCTTTGTGTATCAGCTTCCTTGTTGCTCATTCCTACTCTTCCCTGTTTCAGTCCTGATTAGCCCAATTTTCTCCTATGTGGAGTTCCAGCTAAATCAGAGCAAGATTTAATTTGTCTACAGCACCACAAGTCTTAATTCATGACTACCCTGTGTTTTGTCTCCTATACTAAAGTTAACTATTTTAGTAATGGTCCATGGTCAGCAGCCTGAGGCAGCAACTCTCTCTGTAGTCCAATATGTGTGTGTCTAAGTCTAGCCTGTGTCACCCTTTCTTCTTCCCCACCTAGTCCCCCAAAGGCTGTCAGGACAGGCCTCTACAGCATCCCCAAACCCATCACAATTATTCACCACTGCCTTTTCACTGAAAATTTAAGCCTGTAAAAACATCTATGCAAATTCCATTTTCTTACTTCTCTACAACATTTAGGCACATCTACAATATTCTTGTCAAAGTAATTTTAATTACTTCTCTACATCTGAATGCCAATTTCAGATATATAATTTTTATTTCTTTTGTTGTTATTCTCATGCACAGAAGACCACCCTTTTCTTTACATTTAGAATAGCAGCAGATATTTTTAAAGTTCCAGTTGCATTTTTTTTTTTTTTTTGCTTTTGTAGATTACTACAGCTGAGTACAGAGCTCAAGTAGGTTTACTGGACCTGGAGAACCATGGGTTATTTCAAATTCTGCTGCATTCTGCTGAACCAGAATCCAAGGAGTCACCTTCTAACACTGCATTATGCTCATAACCTCCCTCATCTTTGTGTAATGATCCCTTTGCATAAAACTTTCACCAAGGGCTAGAGAGCGGAGATAGGCAACTCTGGTCCTCGAGTGCCACAGGTCAAATCAGGTTTTCAGGATATCCATAATGAAGATGAATAAGATAGGTTTCCAAGACAGAAGACAGAGGCAAAATCCAACAAAGCGATGAAAGAAAAGTAGAGTTAGAAGAAAGAAGAAAAATCCAGCTGTTCAAATTTACAGAACAACAAATTTGCAGAGTAAACTCGTCTTACTGGATCATATTTGAAACATTAACAGCATCATATAATCTGATGATTGTTTGCATCACTTGATATATACACTTGCCCTGATGCAAGCGGTATTCTATTCTAAGTTTTATATACCGCTTGTTGCTCCAAACAAAAAGGATTCACAGCAGTTAACAGAATAAAAGGTCCTGTACATTAGAGGGCATTACAAAAATTATCTTATACAAGGTAGCATCAAACAATCTAAAATCCAATTCTCAACTTACTTATCAAATAAATAAGTTTTTAAAGACTTCCTAAAAAGATGGTAAACTCTTCCTAACCTAAGGCAACATTCCAGAATCATGCCCCCTGAAAAGAAAAAGAACCCTCACGAATTGATTTTGACTGAATATCTTTTAAAGTAGGATAGTTCAAATTTAGGGTTCGATGGAAACAAACTTCTACCAGAAGAAGGAATTCCAAGCAGTGTAACATATTGTACTGAAATGTACTTTTTTCTTTCAACTCTACTTTTCTTCTTGAGATAGATTTGTTTACAAATGTGTGCAGGAGTGGCCTAGTGGTTAGAGGTGGCCAGTTGAAATCCCGCTGCTGCTCCTTGTGATCTTGGGCAAGTAACTTAACCCTCCACTGCCTCAGTTACAAACTTAGATTGTGAGTCCTCCAGGGGCAGGGAAATATTTTATTTTTGTTACATTTGTACCCCGCGCTTTCCCACTCATGGCAGGGTCAATGCGGCTTACATGGGGCAATGGAGGGTTAAGTGACTTGCCCAGAGTCACAAGGAGCTGCCTGTGCCAGGAATCGAACTCAGTTCCTCAGGACCAAAGTCCACCACCCTAACCACTAGGCCACTCCTCCACTGTTGCTACTATTTGAGATTCTACATGGAATGTTGCTACTATTGGAGATTCTACATGGAATGTTGCTATTCCACTAGCAACATTCCATGTAGAAGTCGGCCCTTGCACATCACCAATGTGGCCGCGCAGGCTTCTGCTTCTGTGAGTCTGACGTCCTGCACGTAGGTGCAGGACGTCAGACTCACAGAAACAGAAGTCTGCGCAGCCTTCTATATGGAATGTTGCTAGTGGAATAGCAGCATTCCATGTAGAATCTCCAATAGTATCTATTTTATTTTTGTTACATTTGTACCCTGCGCTTTCCCACTCATGGCAGGCTCAATGCGGCTTACATGGGGCAATGGAGGGTTAAGTGACTTGCCCAGAGTCACAAGGAGCTGCCTGTGCCTGAAGTGGGAATCGAACTCAGTTCCTCAGTTCCCCAGGACCAAAGAAGTCCACCACCCTAACCACTAGGCCACTCCTCCACTAGTGTACCTGAATGTAACTCACCTTGCGCTACTACTGAAAAGGTGCAAGCAAAATCTAAATAAATAAAATACAATGGAAGTAGTGTATACATATTCATTATGAAAGATCTGCCTGTGGCACTCAAGGACTGGAGTGGCCTATCCATGAGCTGGAGGATGCCAGGGGAAAGGAGGGGTAGGTGGCACCTATGCAGGCTTGCTCTTCCTCCTCAGGGGCATTCAACTCGCCCCCCCCCCCCCAAACCTACCTTCACTGAAGACGGTCTTTGCACAGTTGAGGGTAAAAGTACAGACATTTTATTTAGTAGGATTTATTTTCTGCCTTTTTGAAGAAATCACCCAAGATGGTGTACAGCAAGAATAACCTGGACACAGGCTATATAGGATCAAAGCAGTGAAAACAAACAAACACAGAAACAAAAAAGCCCAAACATTCAAACAGTAAACACTATAACACAACACACATTACAACATCCTAATAGACAGCACAGGAGGTAAATGGAAGTGGAACATACAGATATAACACAGAAAAAGTAAGGAAAAATTATGTCTTACCTGATAATTTTCTTCCCTTTGAGTAGATGAATCCAGACGTTATGACCATCTACCAGCAGGTGGAGATAAGAGAGCACTGAACTGAATTCTAATATAGGACAGTATGCTCCTTAGCTAGTAATTATTCCTTATAATAAAGCAGAAGGAAGAACTAGGTAAATATGACTCCTTCCTCACAGAAACACATCCACATACGAAATAGAACCAGAAACAATCCAGAACAGCAACCAAATAAACAGAAGAAAAGAACAGGCACTATCCTCAAGGCTGCTGGGGGGGGGGGGGGGGGGGGGGGGGGTTCTGGATTCATCTACTGTAACTAAAGGAAAGAAAATGATCAGGCAAGACAATTTTTACTTCCTTGTCATCAGCAGCAGACGAATCCAGACTTGCAGGATGTAGCAAAGCAGTCCTTAAACAGGGTGGGATGCAAACACCACCACAGAAAGAACTGACGCCCCGAAGGAAGCCTCTGCTTGACAGTACTTAGAAAATGTACGTAACGATGGCCAGGTTACCGACCTACAGATTTCTTCCAGAGAAAGTGGGCTGAGTCCTAATAGAGTGTGACCAAAGTGAATTGGAAGGAGACTTCCCCGCCAAAACACACACGCTGAAGCAATAGCTTCCCTGATCCAACACACATCGGTAGCCTTAGAGACCGCCCTTATTGGGACCACTAAAGAGAACAAAAAGGTGATCCAAACAACAAAATTCATTCATGGCCTGAAGAAACTAAAGTAGTGCCAGATGAAGCATTACCCTGTGCAGCATCCTGCCTATCAGCAGCCACGGAGAAAAGAAAGGAGACCTGTCAACAGCCATGGCTAAAGCAGAGTGTCCAGCCCTTCCACATAGAGTTCCTTTCTTCTGCTTTAGAACCTGGGAACGTTGGTTCTTCATGCAGCGATGAGATCCAGAATTGGACTGCCCCGTCTCTGAGTCACCATCTGAAAGGCTGGTCATGACAGATCCCACTCTACTGGATCTAGAGAGTTCTGGCTGAGAAAATCTGCCAGCACATTCTCCTTCGCCCTCTGGGAACTGCGAGTGCCGTCCTGTTTGTTGATATAGGCCACTAATGAGGCGGCTATATAGGTATATGCAAGTACGTCTCCTTTAGCCCCAGACAGGTTAGAAACTCTCTGGGCTGTACTTCCTCAATTACCGAGTGCAAGGTCTCCATGCGAAAATGTCTGACTCTCAAAAACTTGTTGACCTGCTTGAGGCTGAGTACTGGACAGAATGTAACCCCTTTTTGGGGATTACAAAGTAGATGAAGTATCTGACCTGGCCCAGCTCTGGCAACCACATCGGAACCACAGCTCCCACGTCCTGCAGAGAATGAAGCATGGGGAACATGATCTCACCTCTTTATTCCCTCACCCTTAATTGTTCTGTTTACCCGTCTTATCTAGATTTGAAACTCTTTGAGCAGGGACTGTCTTCTATGTATGGTGTACAGCGCTGCGTATGCCTTGTGGCGCTATAGAAATAAGTAGATAGATAGATAGAAAGAACATGATCTCCCTTTTTTGGGGGGATGTTGCATGGAGATTCCAGGAAAGATTTTACAATTGGGGAGGCAAATTCTAATTTGTACCCATCACAAACAATGATGGTCTGGGTCTGTAGTAACCTTGGCCCACTCCCCACAAAGAAGAAGGACAGCCATCCCTTTATCAGAAAAGTTGGAGAGTGGATCGGCAACTCATCACTGGTAGGGACATTAGGCCGATGATCTGGCAGGCTGAGCTGAGGAACATTAATCGGAGCGAAAGGAGTGTTACTTTTGATTATTAGGCCTCTGAAAGGCCTGAGACTGCCTAGGGTTGTATCTCTTGTAGTCCTTCAGGAAAGACAGAGCCTGTGTCACCCTGGATCAGCCCTTAGACTTATCCTCTGAAGCATTGAGTTTTGGAGTCCCCTGAGTTTTTCACCAATTTTTCCAAATCCTCTCCCAAAAAGAAGCTTACCTCGAAAGGGTAGCTTTGTTAGATGCTGATTGGAGGCTGCATTTGCTGTGACCACCAAAGGCCATCTGCTTAGCTGAGGCCTAGACAAAATCATACAAAAAGATCTATTAAATAAGCTAATCCAGTCTCCATCCCTGGAAATTCGAAGGCCACCTCAGGCTCGGTGTCCAACCCGGCATCTGCCACCTGCTAAACCCAACTGAGACAAGGTTGAGCAGAATAAGAACTTCAGAATGTCACTTGTAGCAACAGGGCGGCTACCTCAAAGGAGAGCTTTAAAGACGATGTTAGCTGATGGTCCTGCACAACTAGAAGGGTAGTTTTCTTGGGTACTGCAGCCACCAGTGAATACATCTTGGGTAACTTCATCTTCTTCAGCTGCTCAGGCAAAATGGGATAAAGACGGGACATAGCCCATGCCAGCTTCAAATTGGAAGCTGACGTGGACTACTGAGTCGTAATTAACTCCTGTATCGCTTCATGAACAGGAAAAGACCAAGGCATCTGTCTAGTAATTGCCATCCTAGGATTAGCTGCTGCCGGAGATGGGGTCTCAGATGATTCAATATTAAGAACTTCCAGAGCCTTGGTAATAAAGGAAGGCAACGCTTCCTTATGAAAAAACCGTACCGTGGTTGGATCATCAGCTTCATCCACCACAATCCCTCTCTTCCAGTGGATCCAAGACAGGAGACAACATGGAGGCAGCAGAACTACCCCTCTGACAGCCCAGCAGGAGACACTAACTACCTCAGACAAGACCTCCATCCTTCTCCTTTTGGAGACAGAGTCCCCCTCTCCCACTGGATAAGCAGCTTGTGAACCAGGTGACTGATGAGACCATTTAAGGAGATATACCTGATGCAACAGCAAGACAAATTCTGAAGAAAAGGGCTCCTACACAGCAGAACCCATCTGATCAATCTCCATAGTCACAAAGCCTAGCCCAGAAGAAGAAAACTGTGAGACAGCTGCTGACTCAGCTGTTCCCTGCATGCTCTTTTCAGCAGGGTAAGAATTGTGGCTTTCCAAGATGGCAGCGGGAGACACTGCACCCATGGAGGGGAGAGAAGAACCTGGCAACAGCTCCCCTGTGCGAAAAAATGAGGTCTCCACAGCCTCTGATTATTTGGAGCCCAACTCGTATATGGAACACTGCCCCAACGCTGCTCTCCGCTTTTTACAGTGAGAGCAACACTTAAAAAAAACCTTTGCCACCATAAGAAAGCAAAACCATGAGTGCAGCCCGATCCAATTAAATTTAAAGCGGTACATACCCGAAGCAGTGAGAATGGAAGCCTGCCGATTCTCTGCTGAAGCTGCACTGGAAGCACAGCTGGGAAGACTCCCCTTAAATTACAGCCTCAGCAGCAGTCAGACTGCTAATTTGTCCCCTCAAAGTTCCCTGTTCTTAAGCTCTCTTTCCCTCACCCGCTAACTCTGTGAGGAAGGATAGGGGACCAGTGGCAGAAGGGGGAGGGTAGGGACCTAGCATCACTAGGTGTAACCCAATAATAGGCACCGACTCAGCCTATACCCCCAGGCTCAACTAGGCTCAACTGAATCAAGAGACCAAAGATAGGTGCCAAACAGCAGAAAGACCGTCCATCCGCCTGCTGGAAATAGAGAATACTGACTAGTCAAGGAGCATACTGTCCTATATTACAGAGTTCTGCTCACTGCTCTATCTCCACTTGCTGGTAGATGGTCATAACCCACAAATCTGGATTTGTCTGCTGCTGATGACAAGGAACAGGAGTTTGATAAGCTTATCTAGCTTAAGGAAAATATTGCACACGGTGTCATAAAAGGTGAATGTGTTGTAAGCAAGTCCTGCTGCAGTAAGTGCAGAGTGCAGCGACGTTAGTCCTTATGTGATTATTTAGTCGCTTCTTTCATGAAAGGTGTGGGAGAAATGCCAGGCTTTCATTTGCTTCCTAAAGTACAGATAGCTTTCTGTTAGAAGCCTTTTTGAGAGTGCATTCCAGACTGTGGGGACTATTTCAGAAAATGCTACTAGTACATTACAGTAACACCTGCCAACAAGCTACTGTTATCTTCTTTGCCTCAAAAGGAATTGTTCATGCACTCCTGAGACAGAGTTGTTGCTGGAAGGCGGTTGATGTGTGCGTTAGAATAATATTTGAGCCCATGTAAACTGCATCTTATGAAAGATCCTACATTATTTTTGATTCTTCTTATAAACTGGACCCGTGTCAAGTAGCACCACCTGCCAAGACTCGGATAACTTACAAATTCTAACCATGCAGTGGTGAAAATACAGGAGTCTATGCAATAAAAACACGAACAATATTTTCTCTTTCTACTGTACTTTTTAAACTCAGCACAAAAATATCCTCTGCTCATAGCTTGATCTGCACTGGTAACAGCAGGAATTCAAGATTCCCCCCACCTCAAATATATACTTAAATAAAATCTGAACAGAAGTACTATATATTGTATATACCAATACACCTTCCTTCCAGCTCTTTAATAAATTTCATTCTATATCACTCTGATGATTGTTGCCTGTACAATGCTGCATCTATGATTGATAAGCCAGTGATAGAAGAAATCACACACGAATAACGCTGGATATATAGAATATGCCTCAAAGAACTAAAAAAAGGTTTTATCACAGATTGTGACTATCCTTCCCCCATTTAATAAGAAATTCAAGTGTCTAAACAAATATTAAAAGTGTAATATTAACTTGCTCATTTTAAAAAGAGCTACATATATTTTCACATACACAATTTGCCCTTCCTTCTAAAAATTTCAAAGTATTACTCTTAACTATAAAGCTAAAATTCTAACAACAAAAGCAATGCTGCATGCAATTTGAAACTTTTTTTCATGACAAGCTTTAAAATGTAAGTACGAGTAAGAAGAAAAACCGTTTACCCTGTAATGCAGAATCTACTAGTGATCAGCTTTCCTCAGCTTCGCTCTGCCCTGTAACCAGGTACAGTGTTTAGTATTCCCTCTTAATTTGCTTGCCCTTTATTACTTATGAGAGAATATAATCCTCCCTGTTTAGCTCACAGTAGGATTATCACAAGTACTTTTCAAGCCGCATCTCCAATCATCAAATTAATGCCATGGAGCACCCTTTCCTCATGCAGTTTACTAAGCCGCACAGCACAGGTTCGGCACATTTTCGGTTTTGCAGAACTTATTCCTTAAATTCAATAATCCAAATATCCTGAAGAGACCAGATATTATCAGATGTACTTTTAACACCGAGAAGGTCATGCTGGAAAGTGTCAACTCTCTACAGGCTTCAAATTCATAATTTTATTGGTTTTTCACACTGTTTCCCCAAGGAAAAAAATATTGTGCAAGCATTTAGATTAACTTTAACAACTACATTTTTACTGTGCATAACCTGGTATAGTGAGTAGCTGGTAATAACGGTCAAAATCTGTTAAATATACAGCCCCAAGTTACCAATATGCAGCTTGACTAGAACTTTCTGACAAATGTCTACTTATTTAACCAGAACCATATGGAAAAGAAAACAGGAGACATACTTTAAAAATGTTTTTCTCTATAACCTTCTGAAGTACATGTCAAGCAAGCAGACACATATTAGAAGTCAGGTCAGCTATAGCAGGCAACTAAAAGCTGCCGTGACTTGCCCAGGGTCACATGGAGCTGCAGTGGGAGTCAAACCTGGTTCTCAGCTCGCTGCACTAACCATTAGGCTTGCTCCTCCATTCCACACAGTCCACTTGTTTCAGGTCTCATGTTCGACACAGTATTTTAGAAATGTAACGTGGGTACGTATGTGCTTTTATAAAATAGATTCCTGGAATAAGCCTCAGCAGTGCACAAAATGCTTTTATCCAAAGTTACATCTGTTCCAAGGCAGGTCCAGCTTTGTGTGCACCCTGTGCAGGTATGTGCATATTTTATAAAGTACCCTCCTTTCCTTTTTGTTTCCAGATGTGTTTAGTCGCAAAGTAATTTTTTATAATGTATTCATGTTTTAGTTACCGTGTATTGTAAACTGTCATGATGTAATTTTTTTTATTTCAAATGACAGTAGTAGTACTACAAATAAACTCTGCCTTGGCTTCACCCAAATGCTGCTGCCCCTTGAGCAATCTGCATAAAAGCAAGCATGTATATATTTACCTATACAATTCTAGCACATTCATTTCCTGCATGAAAAACATTTTACATGCAGGAAATGTTTACAAAATTATCTCCGTATTTAATAGATTGCTCACTGCCAAAACAAAAAACCACAATGCCAAAGAAAAGGTTAGCTGACATACACAAGTGGACTGTACTACTTAAGATTATCCTATTTTTTTTAAAAGAATTATTCCAAATACAGCAACAAAGTATGCTAATAGAAATATTAAGTATCCTAGATATTATCTATGTTCTCATATGAACCCCCCCCCCCAGGGGAAATCTGCATATTAAAGGAACCTAAGTTGTAGCCCACTATAGACAGAGGCAGGGAAATTACAAGAGAAATAAGGAAAAGGAGGATAACAGATAACCTCCAACATCAAATTAACATAAAGGCGTAATCAAGCCAGTCAAAGAATAGAAATGACCAACAAAGCCAAGGTATTATCTTGAAGAGCGAGCCTTACATGGTTGCACACCCTGAAATTTAACCATGTATTTGGGGTGGGGGGGGGGGGGGGGGGAAACCTCACTCACCTGCATGCCTGACTGAGGTTAAACACACTTAAAACACACTTAATTTCATAAAAAGTATCCGCTTGGAACAGGGAGCAAGAAACTTGAATCCCATTTTGCCTTTGTAGGGCAGGGATTTCTCTCTCAGACGGATCTTGCTATTTTTTGATGACAATGTAGCACCCAAAATATTCAGTAAACTTCTGAGTTGTGGCTGGTTTTCACAAAGCAGGGCAGATCTAGAAACCGGCTTTCAAGCTGATCTGGGTTAGAAAACATTAACAAGGTCAGCACGAAGAGCCAGGAAGATCACTTTCTGAATGCTGTTAATTCAATACTTATAACTGCTGACTACTACTACAGCTTTTCCTACATAAGCGCACAACTATGGAATGGACTCCCTAAAGCCGTGAAAACAATCCATGACCATCCAAACTTCAGGAAATCACTAAAAACCACCCTCTTCAAAAAGGCTTACCCCACCGATCCAACGTAAATCCCTACACCGAGCAACACAACATAACCAATGATTGTACTGGACAATACCCTTCGACCCACATGATGCCTGATAATTACCTCATTCAACCACAATGTGTGCTACTGTTGGGTGGGCCTGAGCACTAAATAGGTGGGCCCCGGCCTACCCAGGCCCACCTGTGGCTACGCCACTGCCCTAAGCAGTTCCATTTTGAGGGGGGGTTGTCAGGCCTATCTTCATGAAAACAGCTACATATTTATTATTCATCATAAAATTTTAGTCCTTGGCTTGTACCTTAAAACTTTCAACCTCATAACAGTGCCATATAACCAACTACTATGCCAGTTTTCCTTTACCAAATTTTACTGATGCCATTTATAAATACAACTAGTAAAAAAGGCCCGTTTCCGACACAAATGAAACGGGCGCTAGCAAGGTTTTTCTTGGAGTGTGTATGTTTGAGAGAGTGTATGTGAGAGTGACTGTGTGTGAGAGAGAGAGAGTGAATGTGCAAGTGTGTGTGTGTGAGTGAGAGAGAGAGAGAGAGTCTGGGTGCGAGTGTGTCTGTGAGAATGAGAGTGTATGCAATTGCATATGTGAGACACAGTGTGAGAGAGAGAGGGAGAGAGAGAGAGTGTGAGACACAGACTCTCTGTGAGACTGAGTGTATGAGACCAAAAGAGCATGTGAGTGACTGTGTGACACATAGAGAGTGAATGTGATAGTGTGAGACATAGAGTGTGTGAGAGACAGTATGTGAGAGTGACAGAAAGACTGACTGTGAAAGAGAGAGAGTGTGAGAGAGAGAGTGTGTGTGTGACAGAGATACCTCCCCCCTCTCTGGTGTCAGGCCCCCCCTCCCTCCCTCTCTCTGGTGTCAGGTCCCCCCTCTCTCTCTGGTGTCTGAGTGTTACTGTGCAGGATGCTGAGCTCTGGCTGTGCTTCAAGGAACTGACCAATCCTATTTAATAGAATGCACCTCCAACATTCTGAAGCCGAGAAACCTCGTGTGGTTGGTCACTTCTGCTTGTGATGAACCCGTAAGTACGTGATGTCAATTCAGGAGATGGATACAGAGAGCAGGAATGCCTCAGCCACGCAGTCAGCTTCAGAATGTTGGAGGTGCGTTTTATTATATAGGATATACTCAGCTCAATAGTTAGGGAAAGATTATTAAAAACAAAAGGTTTTCTCACAATACAAGTTATACATATTTTATCCATTGCCATATTGGGATTACAGTAGGATATTAGACTAGTTCAGAAGTTTTCTGACAAGTAGGGTGTACAGAGTTAAGACGAAGGGTGGATTATCACAAAACTGGAGAATGGATTGCAGTTCTCCAGGGCTCAGTGCTGTCACCCATTTTATTCAATGTCTATATGAGATCTTTAGGCAAAGCATTAATAGGTCTGGATATATTATAGTATGCAGATGATATAAATTTATTCCCTTGACCCCTTCAGTAGTTGACAGTTTGGCTATTGTCCAAAAGTGTTTTAATAGGGTTGAAACATGGATCTCTTCTCATTTATTTTAATACTAAATACAGAAAAACAAACCTGCTCTTGATCTTCAGCAGTCAGCTAGAGGCTTAAATATTAATGTTTTCTGTCTAACATTTGCGGCTTAAGTGTTTTAGAGGTAATTCTGCATCTGCTGCTTTCTATGGAATATCAGGTTAATGCTCTGACTCGTAAGGTGTTTTGGAAATTGAGACAGCTTCGAAGGATAAGAAGTTACTGTTTGACCAGTTTAAAATTATAACCCAACTCTATATTTTACCTAATTATTACCATTGCCTGTACATGGGTTGTGCTCAAAAACTTCTGGTTAAATTGCAAACTCTTCAAAATATATCTTTATCTTCTTGGGCAGACTGGATGGACAGTACAGGTCTTTATCTGCCGTCATTTACTACGTTACTATGTTGTTTGCTATGTTACTTTGCCATGTTAGCAAATTTGAACACGTCTCTCCACTGCTGTTAAAATTGAACTGGCTTCTGGTAGAACATTGTATTCTATTTAAACTCAGTTGCAAATTTTAAAATCAATTCAGCAGCAAAGTTCTCCTATTTGACCCAACTAACAGTATGTCCATATTATTCCAGACTGAGGTGGAAAAGTAGAAAATTGACCCTACATTTTCCTGATGTTAAAAGGGTAAGTTAAAAGAGCAGCACTGGTCTTACTTTACCATACAAGTTGATTACATATTATTTCACAAACAAAACGTTAAAAACTTGTTTAAGAAATCTTTGGGTTGTTAATTTTAGTTTATCTTAAGGTATACTATATCATAATTTAAATGCTGTACTTCCTAGGAAAGCCTAGCTAATTTGTTTGTGCTCAACATAAAACCCTGTAGGAAATCTGGCAGAATTTGTATTTTGTATCTGTATCCAAAAAGTGTAAAAATATAATAAAATAGATTGGAAGAGATAAGATGGGTAAAACTAGGAATAAGCCAAAAGGGAAATGAGTCAAGAAATGATCAAACGGTATTTTAAAGAACACAACTTTAAAGTGATGTGGCACTGTACTCTGAAGATATATTAAAGTGAATTAAATTTTAAATTATGATACACTCATATACTCTATTAACTATTTTTATTTACATTTTTGACTTGTATTACATTTATGAATGGAACTTTTATAAAATGTATTGTTCGCAACTTCGGACAATTTTTAGAATTGTTAAATCAGGATAAAAAATGAAAATGAACATAGAAATACAAAGTTCTATTAATTGTTAAAAGCTCCTCTTCTTTACATTTTAATTAGGGAATCAGGACATGAGGAATTTTTTTTTTTTTTTTAGTGTTTCTTACATTCATGAAGATAACTACATAACTCATTTAGCTAAATCCAGTTCAAATGATCTTCAAGGGCCTACTCCTTGGAGAATTATGAAATTCTGTCTTAGTCATCCGTGTTCATTACAAAATCGATGGGGGGGAAAAAAAAGCCAGCCTAGATTTTATTGACTAGTTTTGATGTTATTGAAAATACTTCAGTATAACACCAAAAAAGCAGGAACAGTAAGCAATGTATTCAAAGAAGTCCTAATTACACTTCAGCCACTATACGCCTATATTATGTGTTTCTTTCTACAGCAGCAGAAGTATAGAAAGTGAAACAATTATGTGGAATGCATGCATAGTCCCATGCCATGACAGCTCTGTAATTATCCATTTAATCTGCTATCTGTACTAGTGAACCATGTGCAGGATCAGCTTTAAACAAACCAATGTAATTTTATCTATGCAAAAAAAAAATTATTCTCCCTACCGACTGTACATTTGTTTTGAATAGAAGAATGGGTTTTAATTCCCACTTTGGGATCTGGCACTTAAGGTTAACTGAATATAGATCTGAAACACTTAGCTTTTTGGTAGAGGATATCACCTAGTGTCCAAACCAAGAGACACAGTGCAAGTGTTTATCGTAGGAGCTCCACCTTGCAGCCCTGGTTACTAAAGATAGCAAAATTTACTTGGCTTATAGTGCCGTTTATGTACAGTGAATCTGTGAAGAGTATCAGACAAAAAGGACTGATCTGCAGAGGGAAACTGTCCCTCCTAAAGGCTCAAAGCCATGCTCAAGACCTATTTCCACAAGCATTTCCCTCGGAACGAACTTGATGGACAAGATTGCTCCTCACAACCTGCACAACATATTGCGAGAAATTCACCCTACAACCTCCAAATGTATCTAATTTCTTCCTCATTGTGTTGTCATTCTTTTCACCGACTCCCCTCCTACTGTATTGAGAGCGCACAGCAAGCAGGTCCAGGAGGGGAGTGAGAAAATGCTGGCCCATGAATTGGGTGGGGGGGGGGAGGCAAGCAGCACACAATTATTAATCATGATTACATTTTTGAATTGTGATTCATAATTAAAGTGTTAATTGCAATTAACGTGCAACCCTATTAATTACATATTCTACTGCTCTATACATCTTACATTTATATAATGTATTAATGTAAATTAGACATCCCTGTGTTTCTTTTCCATTTTCCTTTCCTTGATGATTTTAATTGTACGCTGCTTAGATAACTAGTTTATTTGCAGTACAGTAAATAAACAAACTGTGAACATTATACATAATGGCTCCCTGATGAGAGCTGGGTGGGAGAACTGAAGTGAGGAGTTATGAATTCCAGATTAGAATTGGATAAAAGGGGTAATAAGAGAGGCTGTATATTACATATGCTAATTACCTGAAAAGGAATATATATTTAAAAAAGCAAACAAAACTCCCCTCTATACCATGTTATCAAATCTACTATATCGATACTGTGTCTATAGAAAGGAGACCTGCAACCTTCTGGAGATGGTGGTTTATTTCATTTTATATATATTTTTTACAAATATAACTTACCTCTATTTCAAATTCTTTATTCTGTATTGCTGAATATGGAACACAATAGTATTCATTACAAATTACTCTAAAAAAATACAGAATAATCCCTTTAGAATAAAAGTCTGCGACTATCCTTACCTGTTAGTTCCTACTTTACCCAATATAAATATATTAAGTCTTCTGTGTCATCCTTCTCTTATACATAAAGGTGCTCATTTTCAAAGCACATAGTCTTACAAAGTTACATAGAAACATATGTAACTTTATAAGTCTATGTGCTTTGAAAATGAGCCTGTACTCTGCAAGACTATTTATTATGTATCCACCTGATTAGGAGTGTATCTACTGAAACAAACTGCTTCACAAATAGAGCAATTCTCATGGGTAGAAAATAACCTAGAGACGTTAAAGGGAACAATTCACTTTATCTGAAATAAAGCTTTGATTTAGTATACGCCATGTACTGGAATAATTCGCTTGCTCACTAATTACATTTTAAGGAAAAATGACTTACCGGCTGCTCAGGTACATCTTGTGCGTCTTCCATGGCTGTTGGCAGGCTATCTTGATGCTTCAATGAATAAAATGTAAACCCTTCGCTGTAGTCTTCAAAGGCTGCTGGGCAAGCAGAAAAAAAAAAAAAAAGTGTTAGCTTTTCATGCTTTATCATTTAGGAGATCAGGCAGAAAAAGTCTCCCTGCTCTGTTTAGTTTCCAAAGCTGAAGCTAGCGTCTCAAATGATAAGGAAAGAAGCACATATGGTCTGGGTTTGTAAAACAGACTTAACAGAAAGAACTCTGAGAAGCAGTGTTCAAGGAGAAATTAGGTCTTACCTGATAATTTTCTTTCCATTAGTCCTTCCCACGATTCCAAAACCTGTGGGATAGTTGTGTCCATCAACCAGCAGGTGGAGATAAGCTGATAACTGTGCTGGGCATCCAGTCCAGCTCCTCTGTATTTACCCTGCCACTCACCTTTACCTATATTTACTGTAATTTGCATGAAGCATGTTGACTTGTTTCAATGATCTCCTCTTTCCTATTTTGAATTAGTAGGGTTTTTTTTTTTTTTTTTAAATCTTTTCATGCCTTTCAAGTTTTATTAGTTAGCAAAAGCGGTATAGCAAATGCAAATAAATAAATAATAGACAAGAAGTAAGGATAATACTCTAACACAACAACTCGCTAACCTAACACTAACAGACAAGCAAACATATGTGGACCTCTCATCTCTGGATAACCTGTAGAGAATAAGAGATATGCAGGAAGCAGCATGCAGGGTGACGGGGCCTTGGGAACAGTGGGAAGAACTAATGGAAAGAAAATTATCAGGAAAGACCTAATTTATCTTTCCATTACAAGCTTTCCACTATTCCAGAACCCTAGAGTGGGTGGGATCCTGGCGCTGCTTTCTGACGAGCATGTCGCAACGTGCACCCTATAGTGCTGGCCAAAGGTATGCAGCGCCAACCATGTCACCGCCTTGCAAATATCTGTCAGAGACAGTAAGGTAGTCCTCCACCCAGGATGACGCTGTACACCTCGTAGAATAAGCCCACAGAAGGCCTGAGGAGCCTGCTTCCCACAAGCGTATAAGCTGATGCAATAGTTTCCTTCTGCCATCTAGCAATTGTGGGCATGGAAGCCATGAGGCCATAGCCTCTGTTTACTAAAAAGCACAGTCTGTCTGATTTGCGAAACTCATTCATGATTTTCACATATCTAATGAGGACTCTACGTGCATCGAGAAACTTCAAGAAAGAATACTAAGCCTCTCTTTGAAAGGACAGAAGCTCCACAGATTGTTTCGGATTAAATGCTGATATCACTTTTGGAAAGAAGGAAACGTGTGCAGGGAGATCTCGCCTACAAAAATCAGAGAAAGGGATTCCGACAAGACAACCTGAAGCTCTGAAACCCTATGTGCTGACACAAGAGCCACCATGAATGCTGTATTTAGTGGAGGATCCAGAGTAGCTCAAAAGGAGGCTTCTGCAGAACCCTAAGGTTCCACTCTGGACACAGCGTATGAAAGGGATGCTGCGAGCGGCTCGCTCCCTGTAAGAATTGATCAATATCCAGGTGAGTTGCAAGAGACCTCTTCTGTAGTTGGCTCCTGAAACAGGCCAAAGCCACAACCTGAACATTTAGAGACCCCATGATAATTCTTTCTGAAGGCCTGCCTGAAAAAATGCTAGGATGTGCGCGATCTAAGCAGAGAAGGGAGAAAGTCTACGCTCAGAGAACCAGCCCCCGAACATCCATTACACCCTCGCATACACCATGGATGTACAGCATCTCCGAGCCTTAAGCAAGGTAGCAATGACTGAATCAAAATAACCTTTTCGTCTTAACCGAGCCCTTTCAATGGCTAAGCCATAAGACCAAAGGGGCACAGATCATCCATGAGCACCAGAACTTGCTTCAGTAGACTGGATACCTGTGGAAGATGGCGAGGACCCCCATCCAGCAGTCGAATCAGGTCTGCAGCCAGTCCAAGGTACAAAAATTATTTGACCACGATGCAATGCAATCCTTTTCAACATGCGGCCTACCACAGACTGAGGGAAGACATATGGTAGATGTGTCTTTGACCAGGACTGAAGTAGGGCATCGATCCCCATTGAAGCCGGTTCTTTCTGATGGCTGAAGAACTTGTGCAGTTTGGCATTTTTTTTTTCATCACTATCAAATCCAGAAGCAGACAACCCCATTGATCCACTATCAGCTGAAATCCCTGGCTGGACAGTTCCCATTCTCCCGGGTCCAAGGATTGCCAGCTGAGAAAATCTGCCTCTACATTCAAGGACCTATCTCACATTGCCAACAAGAAGAAAAGATTTTTCTCTGTACAAATCATGAGGGAGACTGCGCTGTCGGAGAAAGCTCAGAGCGGGCCCCTCACCAGAAAGGCATTCCACAATGCCCTGAGCTCCAAGTGATTTATCATTCAGAGACTCCTGTTCCGCCCAGATGCCCTATTCCAGATGGAACTTGTAATGAGCTCACCACCTCCCACTGTGTTATTGGAAAGGGAACTCCGCCGGTCAAATTTCTGGGCATCAACCAAAAGATATGATTCTGCAGACTCAAGCCACCCACAAAGCTCGAATGGGGACCAGTTGACCAACTGGACCAGGAGCAATTCACTCAGAACCAGAGGCTGAAAAGTATGTCCATCCACCTGCTGGAGATGGAAAATGCTGAGGAGCTGGACTGGATGCCAAAAGAGATAAGTCTCAGCTCATTTTTTAGTTCTTTATCTCCACCTGCTGGTTGATGGACACAACTATCCCACAGATCCTGAAACAGTGGGAAGCTACATAATGGAATTATTTTTAAATTTAATTTATTACAATAAAATGGCAAAAGGCACAGGTAAAACGCCTGCTTTAATATCATGCCAAATAATTTCAGCAAATGTTCCATTTTTCTATGGTAATTTTCATTTAGCTTAGATTAATTGAAAAACTATAGTGCTCCTTCAATCAATCAGGTCTAAACTACCAATCCATGATAAAAAATCTAAAACCTAGTCTAGTTTGCAATATTTACCAAATTATAATTTAAAGGAACATTAAAGAAGGAGAAGGTAAAACATCAGCAAAATACTTCGCTCTTCCCAATAGCACTTACTCACAGTTCCCTCCTTCCGTCACATATGGCTTGACTCCCTACGTAACACTTGCTTCAATATTGTTGCACCCACTTTGTGGAATGCTCTCCATATTTCCCTTAAAACCGAACCTTCCCTTGTAAAATTTAAGAGCTGCCTTAAAACACACTTATTCTCTCAGGAATTCCCACAAACCCAACCCTCCTCCCTGTAGGTTGAAGTCCTGTTCTTCCTATTTTTTCCCTGCTGTTTTGCCCTCTATACCACTGTCCTTATAACCCTTTTGGCAACTGTAATACTATCCTCTTCTACCGAGGTTCTCCCCATATATCTCTCCACCTTCCAACTGCTCTTGATTATTCTATTATGTGTTTGTCTAGTCTTTGCATAGTTTTGTTCTTTGATTTTACAAACCCTCTTCCCCATTACCATTGATTTGAATTGTAAACCACTTAGATGTCTTCTGTATGCATAACGGTATATCAAATAAAATTGAACTTCAGCTTAGAGAAACCACAGTGCTAGTTTACAACTTGTGATTTCATGGGATGACCCACCTTCCCCACTTTAATTACCTGTATCACCACCCACCGAGACACACAGTCTAATGTTCAAGAATAAAGTGCATTTAAAACTCGATTATTGAGCCTGAAATGCAAAGCATGGATTCTGAGAAAGACTTTTTGTTCATTAATGCTATCTTAAACTCCAGAAGGGTCTGGCTACAAAGTACTGTAAAGCCACACAAACGTACCAAGCCACAGCTGTCCTGGCTTCCCATCTGGGGAAGAATTAGAAATTGCCCCTTTGCCTCTATCAATCCCTTATCTATTAAATGGCAGACAGTCCAAATTATTTTAATCCTGAATACACAGCAAGAAGTTGGCCTGTTCTTTCCATAAAACAATAAATAAAGGCACTTTCTAGAACATGGATGCAAGAGCATGAGGATTAAGTAAAACCTTGTAATACTGAAGATATTAAAAGCATGATGGGTTCTTGATATGCTCATATTTATATGGAGTAATACACTCAATATTGCCAAAACTATGATATCCTTGATAAGAAAGTGCTTTTAAAAACACCAGAATCAGACATATCTTTGTATATTATATTGTATCAGCATACTTTGCTGCCAGGAAGGGGCCAGGAAAAATCTGGTGGCAAACTAGAATTTGGCGATAATCGTTATATTTATTTATTATGGCTGTTGTGTTTAATCCTCAAACCCGACCCACAATTACCTTTGTAAACACCTGTGCATAAATGAGACGGACGGACATACACTGACTTAATAAAAGCAAAAGATTCGCGTAGGAGTTCCACATTGAATCTAAAGAGCCAAAAGCCTTTTGATCTTGCATATAAAGGCTGCAGGAACAGCAAAGAGGTTTTCCAAATGAGCAAAACACAGCTTCTGACTAAGCAGCTAGCTTTTATCATCTCACGATACTATTCACATTAAAGTCTCCATTACTGAACACACACTATTCTTATAAAGCAGGCTAGATGTAAAATATACAAAGGTGAGGTAGACCACAATATTCTTGAAACCAAGAGAGCCTCGCTCAATTGGCTGTTTCTTTGCAGGTACATAAATTAATTAAGCAAGCAACTCTGCTACAGCCAGGTTTATCAGATCAGTCACAATGTAACATAACACTATTGTCTACTACACAAGCAGCTGGGATTAAACAAATGGTAAATCAAATCCACCCATCAACCCTGAAATATAATGTTGTTCCCCCTCCGGACTTCAGAAGACATCGTGTCATGCACACGTGCTGTGAAATAGGTATGTAATTACGTACCCCAGAAGAGGCTGCATGTACATGTACGTAAAAGGCTTGCTGCACATTTTTTTTAATAAATCATTTTGAAATTTACATCCCAAATCACATTCAAGAAAATACATAAATCAATAATATATAGAAAATTAAACAAACAAAAATGTTCTGCTCTTATTAATAGGAAATAAACATTCATAGCCTACATCTAGGGGACACATCAGTAACTAAAAAGAAACACACAAAAAATTCTTAAAAAGGAAACGTAACAAAGACATACCTTCCTCAAAATCAAACCCAAAGAACCCATAAGCCCCTCCAGATACCTACTCAAGATTTCACAACACTGTGGTCTAGGATAAACTTCTCCATTAGCAAGGATCGAAAAATATTTATTCAAGTCCCGATAGGAGAAGACATACTGGGTCAGACCAATGGTCCTTCTAGCCAAACGCTGCAAGCTTCGTGTTTGCAACGTTTGGCTACAACCAGTCTAAATCAGTCTAGCGGGCATGCTATTCAGCATCTAATGCACAAAGGGCTTCTGCGTCACTTTTACTGTTTGCAGTAGCAGCTACCTAAAATCCTATGCAAATATATTACAAAGAGCTCATTAGTATTAAAATGAGCATTCCATGCAATGCACAGAAAGGAGCGCCTACCTTTAACGTGCAAAATTTTCCAGCAGGTCTGGAGCTGTTGCTGCAAGAGCGTGACTTCTTAGTGGAGAAGCCTGCTTGCACAGCAGTCTGCTTGCATTTTCTAACAGTATCTGCACGTATGTGTGAAGTGTGTCATGTGCGTGCATTATGAGTATGTGCTGGACACACACCTTTTTTCCTGGGAATGCACAGAACATCAATGCTTACCGAGAGCATTCTGCGCATGTGCTTTCTCTTCTGAGCTGCTTACAGAATATCCACACATCTCATTTCATGCAATTTCCTTTAAGCATAGGCTGAGTTTCAAAATCGGAAAGTTCAAATGTGGCTATAAATACACAGGGTATTTAACAGCAACTTTTGAGATCTACCTCTCAATCCCCTAATAAGCAATTAAGCATTTATGGGTGAATCTAAGAAAAAAATCCTTCCCAAAGCAATAACCTGGGCTCTCAGAGCCAAAAAGGCCTTAAAGGTCAATGTTTCCCAAGTCCGGTCCTGGAGTACACCTTGCCAGTCAGGTTTCTCAGGATATCCACAATGAATGTACATGAAAGATTTGCATATAATGGAGCCAGTGTATGCAAATCAAGTTCAAGCATACTCATTGTGGATATGCTGAAAACCTGACTGGCAAGGGGTACTCCAAGACTGGAACTGGGAAACACTGTTCTAGGCCATCTGAGTAGTCCAGCTCATGCTTGAAAAAATCCAAATCTGCTGACCACAAAACATCAATGCTTTCTTCCTGAAATATGACTTTTAAACCCATAACATCCCCTCATTAAGGAAAGTGAGCAGACCAAATATTTTATCAATGGAGACTTCAAAGAGAGAGAAATTAGGTCTTACCTCAAATTTCTTTCCATTAGTCTTTCCCACTATTCCAGAACCTGTGGGATAGCTGTGGAGATAGAGAACTGAAAACTGAACTGAGATATCTCTCTGTTGGTATCCAGTCCTGCTCCTCAGTATCTACATAGACAAGCAGGAAGAATAATACTTGGAACAAACACAACAACCTTAAACAACTCGCTAACCTAACACTAACCAGATGAGCAAACATGTAAAAACCTCTCTCATTTCTGGACATCTTGTAGAGAACGAGCACCATGCAAGGTGACAGTCATTCAGTGCAAAGTAATGGGCCAAATATCTCAGAAACCTCAGGCGGCCATCTGTAACAGTGGGAAAGACTAATGGAAAGAAAATTATCAGGAAAGACTACTACTACTTAACATTTCTAAAGCGCTACAAGGGTTACGCAGCGCTGTACAATTTAAACATAGAGGGACGGTCCCTGCTCAAAGAGCTTACAATCTAAGAGACAAGTGAACGGTCAGTCAGATAGGGGCGGTCAAATTGGGGCAGTCTGGATTTACTGAACAGTAAGAGTTAGGTGCCGAATGCAGCATTGAAGAGGTGGGTTTCTCCTTCTATTACATAGCTTCCAGAACCTGTGGGATGTATAAAAGCAATCCCTAGAGCAGATGGGATTCTGGTGCCACCACCCTGAGGACCAAAGCCCCTAAACTGGTTTCCAAGCACACCGCAACATTCACCCTGTAGTGCTTGGCAGAAGGTACACAGTGTCCACCACATCGCTGCCTTGCAAATATCTATCAGAGACACTAAGTTAGTCTCCACCCAGGATACTGCTGTATGCCTTGTAGAATGAGCCCACAAGGCCTGCTTCCCCGCAAGCAAATAAGCTGACACGATAGTCTCCTTCAGCCATCTAGCAATTGTGGGCTTGGAAGCCAAGAGGCCATAGCCTGTTTACTAAAAAGCATAGTCCGATTTGTGAAACTCATTCATGACTTCCACATATCTATGCACATCGAGAAGCTTCAAGGAAGAATAGTGAGCCTCTCTTTCCTCTCTGTGAAAGGACAGAAGCTTCACAGATTGGTTGAGATTAAATACTCGTACCACTTTTCAAAGAAAGGAAACATAAGCAGGGAGACCCCCGCCTCTGAAAAGCGGAGAAGGATTCCAACAAGAGAGTTCGAAGCACTGAAACCCTATAAGCCGACGCAACAGCCACCATGAACGCTGTATTTAATGTAATTATTATTTCTAGCATTTGTAGCCCACATTTTCCCACCTATTTGCAGGCTCAATGTGGCTTACATTTGCCGTTATGGCGATTGCCATTTCCGGACTTCAGATATGCACATGATTTTGCAATCAAGTGCGTACATACATGGTAGAAGAATGCATTGTGTACTTGCGTAAGATCTTTCAAGTAGGCCTTTCAGAGTAGCTCAAAAGGAGGCTTCTGCAGAACCCGAAGGACTAAATTAAAGTTCCACTCTGGACACAGCTTACAAAGGGGATGCTTCGAGCAGCCCACTCCCCGCAAGAATCGAATGATATCTGGGTCAGCTGCAAGAGATCTTCTGTAGTCAGCCCCTGAAACAGGCCAAAGCCGTAATGTGAAGTTTTAGAGAACCCAACGTTAATCCGCTGAAGGCCTTCTGGAGAGACGCTAGGATGTGCACAATCTGATCAGAGAAAGAAGAAAGTCCGTGCTCATGGGGGGTGGAGTCAAGTTGACAGCAAAGCTGTAGCACACTGAAAGCTTCTGCTCTTACCTTTGGATTTTGTTTCTGCTCATGGCTCCTAAATGGCGTGGTAAGATCCAGGTTTACTTGTCAGCCAATTCCGGGCAGTAGAACTCTCAATCTAAAATTGCATGGTTTGGTCAGCTATTTTCCTCTGTGCACCTGGGTCAGTCTTCTGCTGATGCTTCCACCGGTGGAGAGGTGGTACTGCTTGGAATGGAAGGTTTCTCCAACCCAACTGTTCTCTCCAGTGAGTTCAGTTCTCTGTGGGTCTTTGCTTGTGGTAACTTGCTGAGGCAGGAGGCAGCTCCTGTTACATCGAGTCCTGGAGCTTTCAGGGATTTGGCAATAGTGGTGGTAGGAAACCTTGCCAACATGGGAGAAGTTGGTGTTGGGACTCCACTATAGGTACCATGTGGAAGCAGCTCTCTGGATCCAGGAGAGTCTGTTGCTCAAGGGAAGAGCGCACAGGAAACCGCAGGGACTCCAGAAACAATTTCAGCCATACCTGGGCCTGAAGTTTCTTTGCAGTCCATTTGACAGATGCAGGTTAAGATGGACACTGCTTTGACTAAATGTCTGAAATTCTGCTTTAGTAGCTAATGTTTAAAACTTCTCTCAAAAGCAAGAAAATACAGCTCAGGATTTTCAACAGAGATTGTCCAAGACAGAAAGGAAGATTGAGGAAAATAAGTCTACTGTGATAGCCCTCATTAAAAGATGACACTTATACACAGGAAACTGGAAAACGTTGAAAATTTTAGACATTTGACCTTCAGAATCTTAACATTTTCCTCAAATTGTTGGTCAAGATTCTATAAAAATATGGAAAAATTCTTTGGTGGAAATACTGGGTTTGATGATTCTTCTACTCCCTCTCTCCTCCCCCCCCCCCACTTTGGTATTTAACTTTCAAAAAGGAAACTATAATAAAATGAGGAGAATGATGTAAAAACTCAAAAGGAGCAGCTGCAAAAAAAGTCAACAATTTATACCAGGCATGGATGATACTCAAATGTCCTGGAAGCCCAAACCAGATGTATTCCATGTATTAAAGTTAGGAAGGAAGGCAAAAGAGTCAACATGGTTAAAAAGTGAAGTGATAGCTAAAAGAAAATCTTTCACAAAACGGAAGGAGGATCCAACTGAAAATAATAGGAAACAGCATAAGGAATGGCAAGTCAAATGCATAGTGCTGGCAAGGAAGGCAAAGACAGACTCCGAAAAGAAGATTGCATTGGAGACAAAAATACACAGTAAAAACTTTTTTAAAAGTATATTAGAAGCAAGAAGCCGGTAAAAGAATCAGGTGGACTGCTAGATGACAAAGGGTTAAAGGGGTACTCAGGGAAGACAAAGCCATAGCGGAGAGATTAAATAAATTCTTTGCTTCAGTTTTCACCAAAGACAGATATGAGAGAGATACCAGTGCCAGAAATGGTATTCAATGCAGATGAGTTGGAGAAACAAAAATCTCTGTAAATCTGGATGATATAATGTGGCAATTTGACAAACTGAAGAGTAACAAATCACCTGGACTGGTTAGTGTACATCCCAGAGTACTGATAGAATTGAGAAATGAATTTGCAGAGCTATTGTTAGTAATATGTAAGGTAAAATTATGTATCATACCTGATAATTTTCTTTCCATTAATCATAGCTGATCAATCCATAGACTGGTGGGTTGTGTCCATCTACCAGCAGATGGAGATAGAGAGCAATCCTTTTGCCTCCCTATATGTGGTCATGTGCTGCCGGAAACTCCTCAGTATGTCGATATCCAAGCTCCATCCGCAGGACTCAGCACTTAGAGAATTACACCCACAAAGGGACACTCTGCCCAGCTCACCACCGCCGAAACGGGGGAGGGGAATTAACCCAGCTCATCCCCACACAAGTGGGGGAGGGGAATCCGTCCAGCTCATCCCCGCGGAGCGGGGGAGGGACACCACACCCGCCGATGCAGGGGGGATCTGGCTTATCCTGCAACCGCAACTGCGGGAGGAGCTGACTGACCCTAACACCGCCGAAGCGGGAGGGGTACAAAGCTGCCCTACAGCCGCACGAAGCGGGAGGGAGTGCCGGCAGAATTTATGTCTCAATCCAGCCCCGTAAAACGGAGGGGAGAGGAATGCAGCAGCTCACTGTAACACAAACTCGTCTCAACTCTTGAAGAATCCAATTGAAAAAACTTGAACACGAAGTCCTCCTGAACAGGAACTGAAGACTAAACTTGAACCTGACATGCAACCAGAATATAAACAGTACAGATATCTGGGAGGGGCTATGGATTGATCAGCTATGATTAATGGAAAGAAAATTATCAGGTATGATACATAATTTTACCTTCCATATCATCATGCTGATCAATCCATAGACTGGTGGGATGTACCGAAGCAGTACTCACCCAGGGCGGGACATTGAAATCCCTGACCGCAACACTGAAGCTCCAAACCGGGCCTCCGCCCGAGCAGCCACAGTCAAGCGGTAATGCCTGGAGAAGGTATGGGCCGATGCCCAAGTTGCCGCCTTGCATATCTCTTCCAAGGAGACAGACCCGGCCTCTGCCATCGAGACCGCCTGAGCTCTAGTGGAGTGAGCCTTCAGCTGAATAGGCGGCACCTTCCCCGCGGCCACATAAGCCGCTGCAATGGCTTCCTTGACCCATCTTGCCACTGTAGGCTTAGCAGCCTGCAGACCCTTACGAGGACCTGCAAACAGGACAAACAGATGATCCGATTTCCGGAAATCATTGGTCACTTCCAAGTATCTGATGATGACTCGTCTCACATCCAGATATTTGAGAGCAGAGTATTCCTCTGGGTAGTCCTCCCTTCGAAAGGAAGGGAGACAGAGCTGCTGATTCACATGGAAGCGAGAAACAATCTTGGGCAGGAAGGAAGGCACTGTACGAATAGTCACTCCTGCCTCAGTGAACTGCAGAAAAGGCTCTCGACATGAGAGTGCCTGGAGCTTGGAAACTCTTCTGGCTGAAGTGATAGCCACCAAAAAGACTGCTTTCAACGTCAGGTCTTTCAGAGATGCCCTCGACAAGGGTTCAAAAGGCGGCTTCTGCAAGGCTCTTAGCACCAGGTTGAGATTCCACGCAGGCACCACTGAGTGCAGAGGAGGGCGCAGGTGATTAACTCCCTTGAGAAAACGTACCACATCTGGCTGCGAAGCCAGGGAAGCACCATTCAGGCGGCCCCTGAAGCAAGCCAGAGCCGCCACCTGGACTTTAAGGGAACTGAGCGACAAGCCTTTCTCCAGACCTTCTTGCAGGAACGCCAGCACTGAAGAAATTGGAGCAGTGAAGGGAGAAAGTGAGCCTGCTTCACACCACGCTGCAAAGGTACGCCAAACCCTGGCGTAAGCAGTAGAAGTAGAGCGCTTCCTCGCTCTCAGCATAGTGGCGATGACCTTGTCTGAGAAGCCCTTCTTCCTCAGACGCTGCCGCTCAATAGCCAGGCCGTAAGACCAAAGGGGGAGGGATCCTCCATCACCACGGGACCCTGATTCAACAGGCCCTGCTCCACTGGAAGCCGCAGAGGGTCGTCCACTGAGAGCCTGATCAAGTCCACATACCAGGGACGTCTGGGCCAGTCCGGACCCACCAGGATTACCCGGCCCGGATGGTTTGCCACCCGGTCTAGTACCCTGCCCATCATGGGCCAGGGCGGGAACACATAGAGAAGCTCCTGTGTCGGCCACTGTTGGAGAAGAGCATCTACTCCCAGAGATCGAGGGTCCCGTCCTCTGCTGAAAAAGCGCGGCACTTGGCAATTGGCCGATGACGCCATCAGATCTAGGCTCGGCTGGCCCCAGCGCTTCGTGATGTCCAAGAACGCCTGAGCCGATAACTGCCACTCTCCGGGATCCAAGGTATGGCGACTGAGAAAGTCCGCCTTGACATTCATGACTCCGGCAATGTGGGCCGCTGACAGCTGTTCCAGGTTCGCTTCCGCCCACTGGCATAGATTCATGGCTTCCTTGGCTAGAGGGGCGCTCTTGGTACCTCCCTGGCGGTTGACATAGGCCACAGCCGTGGCATTGTCCGACAGGACCCGTACTGGCTTCAACGCCAGTACCGGGAGGAACTCCAAAAGCGCCAACCGAATGACTCTGAGTTCCAGGAGGTTGATAGACCACTTTGCCTCTGCAGGAGACCAGAGCCCCTGCGCTGTCCTTCCCAAGCAGTGGGCTCCCCAGCCCGTCAAAGAGGCGTCCGTCGTGACGACAATCCACTCCGGGGTCACAAGAGGCATCCCTGCAGACAACTTGTCTGTCTTCAGCCACCAGCTCAGCGCCTTGCGCACTGCTGGGTCCAAGGGAAGGCGCACAGCATAATCCTCCGACACCGGAGTCCAGCGCTGCAGTAGAGAGTGTTGTAGTGGTCTCATATGAGCCCTGGCCCAGGGCACTACTTCCATCGTGGCCGTCATAGAGCCCAACAGCTGCACATAGTCCCAAGCCCGAAGCGGAGAGGCTACTAGGAACTGGACCACCTGAGCCTGACGTTTGACAATCCGATTGTCCGGCAGGAACACTCTGCCCACTTGGGTGTTGAATCGAACTCCCAGATACTCCAGGGACTGAGTCGGGCGCAGCTGGCTTTTCTCCCAGTTGATGATCCACCCCAGGGAGCTCAAAAGAGCAATCACCCGGTCCACAGCTTTGCCGCACTCTGCATAAGAGGGGGCTCGGATCAACCAGTCGTCCAGATAAGGATGGACTTGTACTCCTTCCTTTCGCAGGAAGGCCGCGATGACCACCATTACTTTGGAGAAGGTCCGCGGAGCAGTAGCCAACCCGAACGGGAGGGCTCTGAACTGGAAGTGTCGGCCCAGGACTGCAAAACGCAGAAAGCGTTGATGAGGAGGCCAGATGGGAATATGCAAGTACGCTTCCTTGATGTCCAAGGATGCCAGGAACTCCCTTGCCTTCACTGTCGCTATAACAGAGCGGAGAGTCACCATGCGAAAGTGCCGAACTTTCAAGGCCCGATTGACCCCTTTGAGGTCGAGGATAGGCCGTACAGAACCTCCTTTCTTTGGTACCACAAAGTAAATGGAGTAACGTCCCTTGCCAAGCTGATTTTCTGGCACCGGAACGACCGCACCCAGGCGGATCAGATTGTCCAAGGTCTGCTGCACTGCCAAAGCTTTGACCGGAGACTTGCAGGGAGAGAGTACAAACCCGTCTCTTAAGGGTCGGCAGAACTCTAGCTTGTAGCCGTCTCTGATGACTTCCAGCACCCAAGCGTCTGAAGTTACCCTGGTCCACTCGCCCAGAAACGAGGACAGGCGTCCTCCAATCTGCACTGGGCCATGGACCAGGACCCCGTCATTGGGTACGAGACCCTGGGGGAGGACCGGAGGGCGCACCTCCGGGACGGCGGTCTCTGCGAAAGGAATGCTGCTTGGGGGAGAAGTTCCTCTTGAAGGAAGAGGGGGCAGAGGAGCCCGACTTGCCCGGGCAGTACCGACGGGCTTCCTAAAACCGTCCTCTGGAGATACCGGGGCGAGCACTGGCCCGAGCCCTGACCTCTGGTAACCTCTTGCCCTTAGACGTGCCGAGATCGGTCACAATTTTGTCCAGCTCGACCCCAAAAGAGCAGCTTGCCTTTAAAAGGCAACTTAGCCAGGCGGGACTTAGAGGCGTGGTCAGCAGACCAATGTTTCAGCCAAAGCCACCGCCGCGCAGAGACTGTCTGAGCCATACCTTTAGCCGAGGCTCTCAAGAGATCATACAGTAAGTCTGCCAAATAAGCCAAGTCCGGTTCCAGGGCCGGCCAATCAGCCCTCAAGGAAGGATCCGAGGGGGAAGCCCGCTGCACAATCGTCAGGCACGCCCTGGCCACATAGGAGCCGCAAACTGAGGCCTGCAAACTTAAGGCAGCCGCCTCGAAGGACGACCTTAAGGCCGCCTCCAATCTTCTGTCTTGGGCGTCCTTTAGGGCCGTGCCACCTTCCACCGGCAACGCCGTTTTCTTAGTCACCGCAGTGATTAAAGAATCCACGGTAGGCCAAAGAAAGGCCTCCCGTTCACTTTCAGGCAAAGGATAGAGGCGGGACATAGCCCTAGCCACTTTGAGGCTCGCTTCCGGGACATCCCATTGAGCCGAAATTAAGGTGTGCATGGCATCATGCATGTGGAAGGTTCTAGGCGGGCGCTTCGTCCCCAGCATAATGGCGGAGCCAACAGGGGCTGAGGGAGAGACGTCCTCTGGAGAGGAAATCTTCAAAATGCTCATGGCCTGCACTAACAGGTTGGGCAAATCCTCTGAGCGAAAGATCCGCGCTGCAGAGGGGTCATCCGCTCCATCCGAGCGGGAATCCGTCTCCTCCAAGGAATCCCCAAAGGACCGTTGGGAGAACTCAGATACGCTGCCCTCATCTACATCAGAGGAGACAGAGTCCTCTAAGGCCTGGGAATCCACCCGAGGGCGTTTACTTCCGGGGGCCTCAACCCCTTTATCGGACAAGGGAGAAGGGGCAGCGTTTTGCATAAGGAAGGCCTGATGCAGCAGCAAAATAAACTCGGGGGAGAAACCCCCCAGACTGTGCACTTCAGCAGCCTGGGCCACAGCCCTAGACGCACCCTCAACCGGCGCTCGCAAGAGTGGGGGAGAAACATGCTACGCATCCAAGATGGCGTCCGGCGCGACACTCCGCGAAGGAGCCGCGCGGGAAGAACGGCGCTTAACTTTAGCCGCTTTTTTGCCGTCGCCCAAATCAAGGGCGGCCATGGCATTAATGTCTCCCAGCTCAAGGGCGGCCCAAGAAGAATCCGTCCGAGCAGAGTGGCCGGCCAAGATGGCGGAGGCGAGCAGCGGGGGATGGGCGTTTATGGCGGGAAAAACCGCCGCACCAGAGGAAGACCCGGGACACTGACCGGCCTCCAAACTGACACCCAACAAGGGCGAATCAGACTAAGACCCCCGCATCCCCGCTAGAAGCGCACACGCGGTCCGGGGAGCGATTCTTCGCGCCCTTGCCCGCCGACGCCATAGGCCACGTGGAGATTGATCGGGGAACCCCCTGCCCGCTATAAAAAGGTAAAAATTACCTGCTTCTCGCTCCGAGCTGTAACGAACTGGTGTCCCAGTGAGTAGCTGCAATAAACGTTTAAATAAACGTTGAAATAAACGCCCTTAAGGACGTCCAAAATTTTTTTTTTTTTTTTTTTTAACGGAGCCAGCGGGAGGGGGGAGAAAAGGAGGGACCTGGCGCCACCAGGTTTGCACTTGCTCAAGAAGAGCCCTCAACCCCAGGTACTCAACAAAACCTAAAAATTAGGCTTGGAGACCTAGCCAGAGCTGCTGCTGTGTGTGACCACCACCTGCTGAGATAGAGAACATACTGAGGAGTTTCCGGCAGCACATGACCACATATAGCAGTGATGGGCAACCTTTTGAGCTTGGTGTGTCAAAATTTGCCAAAAAACCGAGCATAACTCGGGTGGTGTGTCACTTCGAGAAAAAAACCATAATTTCGCGATATTTATAGTTTAAATAACAAAAATGTATAATTGTAATATAAAACTGTATTTAATAAACCAAAAACTAATTATTTAACTTACCTACTTAGTGACTTCTTTGTTCATCTGTCAGTCGGTTTCTTTTGTTGGTCTTGATATTATTTAACTTGTGTGGGGTGCCATGAACTAAGATAAGTGAGGGGGAGGGGGAATTCTTTAACTAATCTGCCTATTAGTGACTTTTTTGTTGCTGAATTTCATTGGCTAAATCTTCAATTGAAGGTTGGTATTTTGTACACTTCAAGCCCAAGCAAGCGCTACTAACTTCATCTGTCAATCTGTTTCTTTTGTTGGTTTTGATATTATTTAACGCTGAGAATAAGGTTTCACAAAAGTACGTAGAGGGAAAAATTGTGAGTAAAGCCATTGCTATATTTTTCAGGGTGCTAAAAGTGTCTGGTAATCGGATCCAGGCACTCCAAATTTCCTGGTAACTCAGATATTCTCTTAATAATTGCATCTTTATTCTGCATATCGTGAAATAGAACTGGTGCACATCTTAGGAGAGTTTCTTTAATAAATTCTCCCTCACTGAGTGCTTTTCCATGCTGAGCTATGGAGTGAGCAATGCTCAAACTTGCAGATGTTAAATTTGTAGAACCTTTTACAAATTTAAGGATGGACTTAGATTGGCTCTTATAAAAGTGTAGCTGCCTGGAAATGTATTCATTCCGTTCATCCTCACTTTTTTTCAAGAGCTGGGAATGATTAGTTTCAAAATGTCTATTTATATTCCACGTTCTGCTTACTACCGTTTCAGTACATAGAACGCAAAATGATTTGCCATTTTTTTCTATAATGCCATACATCTCGGTCCATGTCTCTTGAAAGGGTCGGCTACTGCTACTACCACTTCCTTTACTTAACCTTGGTTTTTTATTTTTTGAGTTCTCCATCAGGGGGGCAGAGACAGAAGATAGAATTATAGATAGCCTGTTAGCCCTGCAGGCAATTAAGGGTTAACTAGCCTAACTGACCACCTTATGTAAATTAAGATGGCTGCCGCTATTTCTAATGGCGGGAAACGGCACCCATAGCACATGCCCTCGCCTCTCCCAGCCTCCCCCTCACCTATCTCAGTAATGGTGGTCAATTACAAATCCACGACACCCCAGAACAGTAGATTGGATGATGGTTGCTGGTAATGGTGATCACAGGGCCCTCAGAGATGCGTCCCCCACGGCATTCCGCTGCTCTCTGCTCCGCCGGCCGGAAGTGAGGAGCCGGGGCAGAGGGAGCAGCAGGGAGGGAGCCAATAGGAGCGCACACGGCACACCCCCAGCGGGTAAACATGCACCGGGTGATTTCGCCGGGGGGGGGGGAGGTAGCGCTGCACCGGGGGGGAGGGGGGGCGCATCGGCGATCCGCCCCGGGTGTCAGCAAGGAACTCCGCTGCTTCTCTGTATGCGGCCACATGCGGCCGCGTGTCACTGAAAATGGCTACGCGTGTCAGTACTGACACGCGTGTCATAGGTTCGCCATCAGGGACATATAGGGAGGCAAAAGGATTGCTCTCTATCTCCACCTGCTGGTAGATGGACACAACCCACCAGTCTATGGATTGATCAGCATGATGATATGGAATTCATCTTTAAAATAAAGCACGGTACCAGAAGATTAATCGGCCAATGTAATGCCAATTTTTTAAAGGGTTCCAGAGATCAGGGAAATTATAGATTGATAAGCCTGATGTTGGTGCCAAGCAAAATGGTAGAGACTATTATAACTAACAAAGTTACAGAGCATAAACATAAGCAAGGATTAATGAGACAAAGCCAACATGGATTTAGTCAAGGGAAATGTTGCTCATTAATCAACTACATTTCTTTGAAAGGGGGTACAGAAATGTGGATAAATGTGAGCCAGTTGATATTGTGTATGTTGATTTTTAAAAGGCATTTGACAAAGTACCTCATGAAAGACCCCTGAGAAAATGAGAAAGAAATGGGATAGGAGGTAATATCCTACTGTGGATTAAAATTGGTTAAAAGATAGAAAACAGAGTAGGGTTTGCAATGGAGAAGGGTAAATAGTGGGGTTCTCCAGGGGCCATGTGCTGGGACCACTGTTTTTTTAAACATATTTATAAATGATCTAGGTATTGGAATAACTAGTGAGGGAATTAAATTTGCTGATGACACAACATTATTCAAAGTTGTTAAACTGCAAGAGGATTGTGAAAAAGTGCAAGAGGACCTTATGACAACTGGGCATCCAAATGGCAGATGACATGACATTTAATGTAAGTGCAAAGTGATTCATGTGGGAAAGAGGAATCCAAACTATAGCTACGTGATGCAAGGTTCCACACTAGGAGTCACCACCCAGGAAAAGATTCTAGGTGTCATGATATGTTGAAACTTCTGCTCATGATACATTGATAATGCATTAAAACCCTCTGCTCAGTGTGCAGCGGCGGCTAAGAAAGCAATTAGAATGTTAGGAATTATTAGGAAAGGAAAACAAAAGTAAGAACGTTATAATGCCTTTATATCGCTCCATGGTGCAACGGCACCTCAAATACTGTGCTCAATGATAGTCACTACATCTCAAAAAAGACATAGCAGAATTAGAAAAGGTACAGAGAAGGTCGACGAAAATGATAAAGGGGATGGGATGACTTCCCTATGAGAACAGGCTAAAGCAGCTAGGAGAAAACAGCTGAAGAGAGATATGAAAGAGGTCTATAAAATAATGAGTGGAGTGGAATGGAATGGGTTGACATGAATTGCTTGTTTACTCTCCAAACATATTAGGGCTACGGGGTGCACAATGAATCTATTATGTAGTAAACAAATCAAAATGAAGAAAATATTTCACACAATATATTTCAATTTAGCCCACAATACAATCAGGGGCAGAGTTAATATCAATTGGAGTACATAATTAAGTAAAAGGGGAAAAAAAGAAAAAGCTAATGGCTACTTCCCTACATCATAGAAATCTCTCAGTAAACTTCAACAGGCAGAGCGGACAACTTCTTTAAATCAATAAACAAACGTAATTGATCTGGTAAAAGGATTATGTACTGAGCATTCAAATATTTCACCAAACCCTTACAAGGATAACGTATAAAGAATGAAGCACCCAAAGAAATTATTTCTTGCCACATGGCTAGAAACAGTTTGCATCTCTCCTGTGTGGCTCTAGCCAAATCAGGGTATATCCATACTCTTTGTCCCAGATATTGCAAATTCGGATTATGAAAATATAGTCTCAGAATGGCATTTAAATCTTGTTCAAAGATGAAGTTCACTAATAAGGTAGCCCTTTCCTGTAGTTCCTCGGTAGATTCCAATATTGCAGAAATATCAAGAACTTGTTGATTAGTAGATTCAGACCTAATTCTTCTCTGAGGCAAGTAATATTAACTGGAGGAAAAGATGCATCTCCCATCCCAAAAGCTTGTATCAAAAAATTCTTCTATGTAATCATTGGAGTTTGTTCATAAACCTTAGGAAAATTCAAAACTCATAAATTTAAATGTCTCGGGTAATTTTCAACTTCCTCCAATTTTCTGTGCATCATAAGTTTATCCTTAACCAGCTCACTAACCACTTGCTGGATTTCTTGAATTTTAACCTGCACCTCTGATATATCATGTTGCAGCTTTGGGGCTGTAATTTCCTGCTTCTGAGACAATTGCCCAAAAGTAATGACCAAACAGGATAAGTCTGAGAAACATTTGGTAATCACAGAATCCATTTTCACCACCATCTGCCAAACTGTATGTACAGAGACCTCTGAACCCAGTCAACATGGCAACATACCTAAGGTATCAGAGGGTTCCTGAGTCCCATTCCCAGAACTGGCATCAGAGCCAGCAATGCTGAGCCACCATCACTCTGCTCTGGGTGATGCAAGGTGGTTTCCTCTTTTCCAGGAGCCGCCTGTTCTCCTCCCAGCGCCAAGTGCTGTTCCCGCAGGTTCCAACTGCACAACCGCTATTGCTTCCAGGGTCAAACCAGAGGAACCGGGAATGGTGTGAGGACCTAGACTCCCCTAGACTGGAAACACTCCCTTCCTCCAAGCAGTGTCACAGCTCCACCAGCGGCAACCGCAGCAGAGGACTGGCCCGGGGAAACAATGGGAAGAGATCTGGGCATAATGCTGGATTATCTGCTGAGCTGACCCCACTGGATTCCGCCAAGCAGAGTAGGCTGGAACCTTACCCTGGCACTTCTGAGCCATTAAAGAAAATTCAAAAGTAAAAATCTGAGGGAGCTCATCGTGTGCCTCAACATGCTGCCACCATCTTGACTCCACCCCTTCACCTTTCATACTTCTTTTAGGATCTAATGAAAAAACTCCTAAGAGAAAAGCTCAATTTCTTTATTTAATTTTCTTGATAATGTATTTCAACCTTATCAGTTCTTCTTTTGTTTCTATAAGCAACTGGATACTTGTGAATTTCTGCAACAGTAAAAAGGCCGCACTCAGAACACCAGCCCTTCAACGTCCTCCACACCCTCATATACAACATGGATGTACAGTGTTTCCAAGCCTGAAGCAAGGTAGCAATGATCTTTCGGGAGAAAGGAAGGAACCGTACATGCAGGAAGACCCTCACCTTCAAAGAGTGCAGAAAGGGATCCTGACAAGAGAGAACCTGAAGCTCTGAAACCTTATGTGCAGATGTAACAAGCACCAAGAATGCTGTCTTTAGTGTAAGATCTTTCAAGTAGGCCTTATGGAGTGCCTGAAAAGGAGGTTTCTGAATGGCTTGAAGGACTATTAAGGTTCCACTCTGGAAAAGGTGTACAACAGGGAGGCTGCAAGTGGCTCATTCCCTGCAAGAATCTAACAACATTCGGGGGAGCCGCAAGAGACATCTTCTGGGGTCAGCCCCTAAAACAGACCAAAGAAGCAACCTGAACTTTTAGAGAACCCAATGCCAATCCTTTCTGATGTTCAGCCTGAAATATGCTAGAATGTGCGTGATCTGAGCAGAGAAGGGAGAAAGTCCGCACTCAGAACACCAGCTCTCAAAAGTCCTCCACACCATCACATACGTCATGGATGTAGAGATTTTCTAAGCCTGAAGCAAGGCAGCAATGACTGAATCAGAATAACCTTTTTGTCTCAACTGATCCTTTCAATGGAAAAGCCATAAGACCAAAGGGGCATAGATCCTCCATGAGCGCTAGAAGATCTTGCTTCAGTAAACTGTGTACTTGCGGAAGACATGGCCAATCTGGGACTACAAGAATTATTTCATCCCGGTGCAATTAAATCCCTTTCAACACATGGCCTATCATGGGCCAAGAATTGAAGGCAAACAGTAGATGTGTCTCCAGTCAGGACTGCAGTAAGGCATTGATCATCATCGAGCCCAGTTCTTTCAGATGACTGAAGAACTTGGGCACTTTGGCATTCCATTCTATTGCTTTCAAATCCAGAAGCGGCCAACTCCAATTGTCTACTATCAGCTGAAAACCCTGGCTGGATAGTTCCCATTCTCCTGGGTCCAAGGAGTGCTTGCTGAGAAGGACCACTTCCACATTCAAGGACCCAGTGATGTGAGCTGCCAAAAAGCAGATAAGATTTATTTCCATTCAACTCATAAGGTAGGCCGACTCCACCACCATCCAAGAAAGATGAAGGTCATACTTCTGTGACACCTGAAACCAGTGGCTCAGAAAGACTCCTATAAAGGCTGCATATGAGCCCTTGCCCATGGCACCACTTCTATTGCCACAGTCTATGACTCCAAGACCCTGGGGCCTGCCTTGACTGAGGAGAAGATGAAGGAACCTCCTGCATTTCACGAGAAAGATCTTTTCTTTTGCAGTGTCAAATAGAATGCACAGATACTCCAGCATCTGTGATGGAGTTAGTCTGCTCTTCTCGAAATTGGTCACCCAACTCAACGACTGCAGAAGACGGATAACAGTCTGTCGCCACCACGCTGTCCGAATATGATGCACAAATCAGCCAGCTGTCGATACACAGGTGAACTCTGATTCCCTGGTGCCAAAGGAAGAACACCACCAGCAGAATAACTCTGGCAAACGTCTTTGGTTCCATGGCGAGACTGAAGGGCAAAGCCCAGAGAACTGAAGTGACTGCCCAGCAAGACATAACATAGAAACCTCTGATGTGGCAGCCATATGGGTATATGCAAGTACACCTCCTTGAGATCAAGGGCAGTAAGATATTCTCCTACTTGAGGCTATGACTGCTCTTAGTGTCTCCATGCAAAAGCAGGACACTCGGAGGCAAAAGTTTAGACCTTTGAGATCTAAGACTGGACGAAAGGTGCCTTCCTTCCTTGGGACAATGAAGTGGACAGAGTATCTGCCTTGCGCCTGAACTGGAATAATAGCCCGGAGTGCCAGCAAAGAATCTATGGTGGCCTGAACCTCGACCGCATTAGTTTCTTTTCAACATGGAAACTGCAAGAAGAGAAGAGCAACCGGGCAGAACTCCCACTTGTAACCTTTTGTAAGAATATCCAGAACCCACTGGTCTGATTTAGATCCCTCCCCTGAACTAAGTAGAACTTGTAGCCCTCTAAGTGGTTCTTAGTCCAACTTTAGTCACATTTACCACTGCCAACTGTCCCCGCCCCCCCCCCCCCCCAAACTCACAGTCTCCACAAGTCTTACCCCAGATGAAACAGAATCAGGACTGATACTCTGTCCCACGCTTTCCCATAAACCTTTTTTTTTTTAAGCTGTTGTGCTGGAAAGGAGAGATCCTTAAGAAACATGGGAGAAGTGAAGAGAAGGAAGGAGTAAATTTTCAGGGCACCAGACAAATCTGAAGACCTCCAGATATGACTCTACAGACTCAAGCCACCTGCAAAGCTCAACTGGGGGACCAGCTGACCAACTGGACCAGGAGCAAAATCCCTCAGAATCAGAGGCTGAAAAGTGTGTCCATTCACTTCCTGGAGCCAGAAAGTACTGAGGAGCTGAACTGGATGCCAAAAGCTCAGTTTTCAGTTCACTCTCTCCACCTGCTGGTTGATGGACACAACTAACCCACAGGTTTTGGAACAGTGGGAAGCTACGTAATGGAAGTGGTCAATTTGGCACTAGCCGACAGACCCAATAAAATAGGAATATCCTCTTGTCTGTTCTCCTGTATCTTTTAAGGAAGACAGTAACATCTCACAAGAACAATTTCTTCATACTTAGGTAGGCAAGAACCTCTTCAACTTACTTCCTCATCAATACCAACAACGACAGTCAGTGAATCTGTGGAACCAAGTATCTGGAGCCATAGGATTAAAGAATGACACGGGTTGGGGACCTGCTGTAACCACAGGGACAAAACTTTGACCCTGTGCCATGCTCTACTTTGAAAGCTGTTAATGAATTTGACAGTTATTTATGTTTGAGATGCGATGATTAGAACTGAACACAATATTCAAGGTGCGGTGCCACACCATGGACCGATACAAGGGCATTATAATGTCCTCATTTTTGTTTTCCATTCCTTTCCTAATAATACCTAACATTCTATTTGCTTTCTTAACCACCGCAGCACAATGAACAGAGGGTTTCAACGTATAATCAACAATGACGCAGAGATCCCTTTCTTGGTCGGTGACTCCTAACACGGAACCTTGCATTACGTAAGTATAGTTCGGGTTCCTCTTTCCCACATGCATCACTTTGCACTTGCTCACATTAAACGTCATCTAACATTTAGACGTCCAGTCTCCCAGTCTCATAAGGTCCTCTTGTAATTTTTCCACAATCCTCTTGCGAATTAACAGCTCCATCTCTAGATCATTTGTAAATATCCTGCAGTAGCACCTAGACACTGCAATACAAATGACTAGCAGGTGCAATATTAAGGTTCTTTTAGGATAGTCAGTGAAATAGTTAAAAGTAGTACAGTAAAAAAAAAAAAACCCTTGGAATTCTGAGCTGTTTAATTAATTTGTACTTAGTTCATGCCTTTTCAGTAGCAGTTCAAGGCGAGTTGCATTCAGGCACAACACCTATTTCCCCCATCTCTGGAGGGCTCACAAGTTTGTACCTGGGGCAATGGAGAGTTAAGTGACTTGCCTAAGGTCATAAGGAGTGTCAGAGGGATGTGAACCCTGGTTTCACTGATTCTCAGTTCAGTACTTTAGCCACTAGATCCTTAAGATCCTTTCATTTCAGGCTTCTACATCACCCCAACAGCACACACAGCTATATTCTGTCCTGATTTAGGGAGGAAAACCAAACACACATGAAAATGACAGGCTAGCTAGAAAGAAAATGTATTGGGACTATATTGATAATTTTAAGGCTTTTCTAAAATTGCATTCAAAAGCAGATATGTTACTTATGCAATGCTCTCCACTTGGCTAGGTCACTGAATGAAAGGTAATGCCTTGCATGAAGTTGGAGGGAAGGGGCTTTCAATAGATGGTGAATGTCCTGTTCAATAAAAGACTGTTACTATAAGACACAATTTTGTCTTAGATATAGACAAAATCTCTGAAATCTATCAAATATCGATACATCCTATACATTTAAGTCATTAAAATGGAATTTCTAGAACAGCAGCAGCTGTGTTCAAGCCATGCAGATGGCTCAGATCTACATTTTTAAAAATGGTGTTTGTTCATCTGACTTTCCTGGGTCCCCCTCTCCTCCTCTCTCCCAAAATGGTATGCAGACTAAGGCAGTGGTTCCCAAACCTGGTCCTGGGGGCACCCCATCCGGTCAGGTTCTCAGCATATCCACAATGAATATTCATGAGATAGATTTGAATGCAGTGGGGGGCAATGCATGCAAATCGCTCTCATGAATATTCATTGTGGATATCCTGAAAACCTAACTGGCTGGGGTGCCTCCAGGACCAGGTTTGGGAACCACTGGCATAAGGAATTGGAAGGCCAGGATATATTTTACAACTTTGCACACTTAGTTCCAGAAAAAGTCAGAAAATCTGGATATGCCTAAAAGGTGTATAATCAAATCCCCTTATGCTAAAGATTGAGAGGATAAACCATTTACTTTTGAAGATTTGAAATGGAAACTAGAATAAATTTTTAAGATCTTCCAAATATAATATGCCAACCTATCATTTTGTTAATTTATCCATATGCAACACCTTACTTTTGTACTGTACCTTGTGCACAGAAGCCATATAAACAATGAAAGCTTGTTTCGGTGCTCTAAATATTGGTCATATCCTTTACCTCATCCTTTGTTTTAGAGAGAAGCCTGCATCCTAATACAAGTTTGTCTACTTCACATATTCGGCCTAGCCTACAATTTGGAACAAATCACAATAAAAACACCTATGACAATACTACAGACCAGGTCTCAACAAACCCCAGGCACCAGGTTGCCATAGCAACTGAAAAATCAGACCTGGCGCCTAGGTTTTGCCAGCACAAACCAAAGGTCCTTGCATGAAGGTGGTCAGCTGTCTGCAGGAGAGCCTTCGAATCACAGGGATGATCTCCCACTGCCTATCTTCTACAGCTACCACCCACTGTTGCTGTGTCTCTGAGTCCCAATGTGCAGAACACAATGATAAAGGAGCAGGCCCGGCATCAGCGGTAACATGAGTGTAGAGGAGCCTTTGAGTCTATGTGCTGATGAAGTTCATGCTGGTCCTTCCCCCTCCGATGTGTAGGGGTGGGACCAGTAGGGCCTTTGTCAGCGCATAGACTCAAAGGCTCCTCTACACTCATGTTACTGCTGATGCCAGGCCTACTCCTTTTTCATTCTGTTTCTGCACATTAGAACTCAGATGGAAATTCTGGATTTAGGAAGGGGAGGGAGAGAAAGAAAAGAGAACGATGTTGGACTGAGGGAGGTGGGGAAATAAGAGGGGGTGATGCTGAATGGGTGGCAAGGAGGGAAGAGAGTAGGGGAAAGAGGAAATATAGCAAATGGATGGAAGGAGGGAAGAAGAAAGAGGGAAGAGAAGTATATTAATGGAGGAAAGGAGGAGAAAAAAATACATGAAATAGAATGGAAGAAGAGAGGAAAAAGATGTAGACAGATAGAAGGGAATAGAAGAAGAGAGGGGTAAGAGATGTACATAGGTAAAAGGGAAGGGGCATGAGGGGGAAATGTGTACATAGATGGAAGGAACAAGAGAGGAAGAAGGAAGGAAAAAAGAGGGATGAAATGTACATGGATGGAGGGGAAGGGAAGGAGAGATAGAAAACTAGATTTAAGAAGGAGCAGAAAAATGGAAGAAAGCTAAATGTGAATGATCAGTGCCAAAGATGGATGTAAGAGAGGAAGTGAAGAAAACAGGCAGTGAGAACAAAAATACCAAATGGACAGGAAGCCCTGGAAACTGGGTTAAGAGGAAAGAAGAGCCACATTCTGGGACCAACATGATCAGAAAGCGAAGATACTTACCTGTAGCAGGTATTCTCCGAGGACAGCAGGCTGATTGTTCTCACTAATGGGTCTGTGTCCACAGCGGCCCAGGAACGGAGCATGTTTCCCAGTAAAAATCCACAAAGCTTTGTGACAGCTTCCGGAGCTCGAGGGACTCGCACCGCGCATGCATCTTCCCGCCTCAGTTATATCAAAAAGCAAATAAACAACTCCAAAAGGGGAGGTGGGTGGGTTGGTGAGAACAATCAGCCTGCTGTTCTCGGAGAATACCTGCTACAGGTAAGTATCTTCGCTTTCTCAGAGGACAAGCAGGCTGCTTGTTCCTACTAATTGGGTATCCCTAGCACCCCAGGCTCACTCAAAACAACAAAGAAAGTCAATTGGGTCTCGCAACAGCGAGGACATAACAAGGATTGACCTACGAAGAAAACATCTAACTGAGAGTGCAGCCTGGAACAGAACAAAAATGGGTCTAGGGGGGTGGAGTTGGATTCTAAACCCCGAACAGATTCTGCAGCACCGACTGCCCAAACCGACTATCGCGTCGGGAATCCTGCTGAAGGCAGTAATGAGATGTGAATGTGTGGACTGATGACCACGTCGTAGCCTTGCAAATCTCTTCTATAGTGGCTGATTTCAAGTGAGCCACCTATGTTGCCATGGCTCTAACACTATGAGCCGTTACATGACCCTAGTCAGCCCAGCTTGGGCATAAGTGAAGGAAATGCAATCTGCTAGCCAATTGGAAATGGTGTGTTTCCGGACAGCAACTCCCCTTCTGTTGGGATCAAAAGAAACAAACATTTGGGCGGACTGTCTGAAGGGGCTTGTCTGCTCCACGTAAAACGCCAATGCTCTCTTGAAGTCCAATGTATGCAACTGACGTTCAGCATGGCGGGTATGAGAACGGGGAAAGAATATTGGCAAGACAATTGACTGGTTAAGATGGAACTCAGACACCACCTTTGGCAACATCTTAGGGTGAGTGCGGAGGACTACTATGTTGTGATGAAACTTGAGGTAAGGAGCATGCACTACCAAGGCTTGAAGCTCACTGACTCAACGAGCTGAAGTAACCGCCACCAAGAAAATGATCTTCCAGGTCAAGTACTTCAGATGGCAGGAATTCAGAGGCTTAAAAGGAGGTTTCATCAGCTGGGTGAGGACGACATTGAGATCCCATGACACTGGTGGAGGTTTGACCGGGGGCTTTGACAAAAGCAAACCTCTCATGAAGCGAACAACTAAAGGCTGTCCAGAGACAGCTTACCTTCTACACGATAATGAAAAGCACTAACCGCACTAAGATGAACTCTTACAGAGTTGGTCTTGAGGTCAGACTCTGACAAGTGTAGAAGGTATTCAAGCAGGGTCTGTGTAGGACAAGAGCGAGGATCCAGGGCCTTGCTGTCACACCAGATGGCAAACCTCCTCCATTTGAAAGATTAACACCTCTTCGTGGAATCTTTCCTGGAAGCAAGCAAGACTCGGGAGACACCATCAGAAAGACCCAAGGAAGGCGAAGTCTACGCCCTCAACATCCAGGCCGTGGGAGCCAGAGACTGGAGGTTGGGATGCAGAAGCGCCCCCTCGTTCTGAGTAATGAGGGTTGGAAAACACTCTAATCTCCACGATTGTTCGGAGGACAAGTCCAGAAGCAGAGGGAACCAAATCTGACGCGGCCAAAAGGGAGCAATCAGAATCATGGTTCCGCGAACTTGCTTGAGTTTCAGCAAAGTCTTCCCCACCAGAGGTATGGGAGGATACGCATACAGAAGGCCCTTCCCCCAGTGAAGGAGAAAGGCATCTGACGCTAGTCTGTCGTGGGCCTGAAGTCTGGAACAGAACTGAGGGACCTTGTGATTGATCTGAGTGGCGAAAAAATCCAAGGGGGTGCCCCACTCTTGGAAGATCTTGCGCACTATGCGCAAGTTGAGCGACCACTCGTGAGGTTGCATGATCCTGCTCAATCTGTCGGCCAGACTGTTGTTTACGCCTGCCAGATATGTGGCTTGGAGAAACATACCGAAACGGCGAGCCCAAAGCCACATCCTGATGGCTTCCTGACACAGGGGATGAGATCTGGTGCCCCCCCTGCTTGTGATGTAGTACATGGCAACCTGATTTTCTGTCTGAATTTGAATAATTTGAAAGGACAGCCGATCTCTGAAAGCCTTTAGCACGTTCCAGACTGCTCATAACTCCAAGAGATTGATCTGAAAACCTGCTTCCTGGAGGGACCAACATCCTTGGGTGTGGAGCCCAATGACATGAGCTCCCCATCCCAGGAGAGACAAATCCGTAGTCAGCACTTTTTGTGGCTGAGGAATTTGAAAGGGACGTCCCAAGGTCAAATTGGAGTGAACTGTCCACCAATGTAGGGATTTGAGAAAAACTGTGGATAGTTGGATCACGTCCTCTAGATCCCCCACAGCTTGAAACCACTGGGAAGCTAGGATCCATTGAGCTGGTCTCATGTGAAGACGGGCCATGGGAGTCACATGAACTGTGGAGGCCATGTGGCCAAGCAATCTCAACATCTGAGACGCTCGTACCCAGGAAACAAGGGACAGGAGATTGTCTGTCCTCGCCTCGGTAGGCATGAGCAGTCTGGGAGTCTAGCAGAGCAGAGCTCCTATGAATTCTAGTCGTTGAACTGGAAGAAGGTGGGTCTTTGGATAATTTATCACAAACCCTAGTAGCTCCAGGAGTCGAATAGTCATCCGCATAGACTGTAGAGCTCCTGCCTCCGAGATGTTCTTCACCAGCCAATCGTCGAGATAAGGGAACACATGCACTCTCAGTCTGTGCAGAGACGCTGCCACGACGGCCAGGCATTTTGTGAACACTCTTGGCGCAGAGGTGAAACCAAAGAGTAGCACACAATACTGAAAATGCCGTGTTCCCAGACGGAATCGAAGATACTGCCTGTGAGCTGGTAGTATCGGGATATGAGTATAAGCATCCTTTAAGTCCAGAGAGCATAGCCAATCGTTTTCCTGAATCATTGGAAGAAGGGTGCCAAGGGAAACCATCCTGAACTTTTCTCGGACCAGATATTTGTTCAGGGCCCTTACGTCTAGGATGGGACGCATCCCCCCTGTTTTCTTTTCCACAAGAAAGTACCTGGAATAGAATCCCAGCCCTTCCTGCCCTGGTGGCGCGAGCTCGGCCGCATTGGCGCTGAGAAGGGCGGAGAGTTCCTCAGCAAGTACCTGCCTGTGCTGGAAGCTGAAAGACTGAGCTCCCGGAGGACAATTTGGAGGTTCTGAGATCAAATTGAGGGAGTATCCTAGCCAGACTATTTGAAGAACCCACTGGTCGGAGGTTACAAGAGGCCACACCTTTGGTGAAAAAACTTTAACCTCCCTCCTACCGGCACGGACACTTTTACATCGGCTATGCTCGCCTGGAGCCAGTCAAAAGCCCGTCCCTTGCTTTTGCTGGGGAGCTGCAAGGGCCTGTTGAGGCGCACGCTGTTGACGTGAACGAGCACGCTGGGGCTTAGCCTGAGTAGGCTGGCGGGCAGGTGGATTGTACCTACGTTTATTATAAGCGTAGGGAGCATTCCTCCTTCCCCCATAAAAACGTCTACCTGTTGAGGTAGATGCTGAAGGCGTCCGGTGGGAGAGTTTGTCGAAGGCAGTGTCCCGCTGGTGGAGCTGCTCTACCACCTGTTCGACCTTTTCTCCAAAAATATTACCCCCTCGGCAAGGAGCATCCGCAATCCGCTGCTGGACTCTATTCTCCAGGTCAGAGGCACGCAGCCATGAGAGTCTGCGCATCACTATACCTTGAGCAGCGGCCCTGGACGCAACATCAAAAGAGTCGTAAGCACCCCTGGACAGGAATTTACGACACGCCTTCAGCTGCCTGACCACCTCCTGAAAAGGCTTGGCCTGCTCCGACTGGAGCTTATCAACCAAGTCCGTCAGCTGCCGCACATTGTTCCACAAGTGGATGCTCATATACAGCTGGTAAGATTGGATCTTGGACACGAACATAGCAGAATGGTAGGCCTTCCTCCCAAAAGAGTCCAGAGTCCTAGACTCCCGCCCCAGGAGCGCCGAGGCGTAAAGTGAATGATACATACCTGTAGCAGGTGTTCTCCTAGGACAGCAGGCTGATTGTTCTCACGACTGGGTGACGTCCGCGGCAGCCCCCACCAACCGGAAGAAGCTTCGCGGGCGGTCCGCACGCAGGGCACGCCCACCGCGCATGCGCGGCCGTCTTCCCGCCCGTGCGCGACCGTTCCCACCAGTTGAATGACAAGCAAAAAGATGAAAACGCAACTCCAAAGGGGAGGAGGGAGGGTAGGTGAGAACAATCAGCCTGCTGTCCTCGGAGAACACCTGCTACAGGTATGTATCATTCACTTTCTCCGAGGACAAGCAGGCTGCTTGTTCTCACGACTGGGGTATCCCTAGCTCTCAGGCTCACTCAAAACAAGAACCCAGGTCAATGGAACCTCGCAACGGCGAGGGTATAACAGAAATTGACCTATGAAGAACAACTAACTGAGAGTGCAGCCTGACCAGAATAAATTCGGGTCCTGGAGGGTGGAGTTGGATTTAAACCCCAAACAGATTCTGCAGCACCGACTGCCCGAACCAACTGTCGCGTCGGGTATCCTGCTGGAGGCAGTAATGTGATGTGAATGTGTGGACAGATGACCATGTCGCAGCCTTGCAGATCTCTTCAATAGTGGCTGACTTCAAGTGGGCCACTGACGCTGCCATGGCTCTAACACTATGAGCCGTGACATGACCCTCAAGAGCCAGCCCAGCCTGGGCGTAAGTGAAGGAAATGCAATCTGCTAGCCAATTGGAGATGGTGCGTTTCCCGACAGCGACCCCTAGCCTGTTAGGGTCGAAAGAAACAAACAATTGGGTGGACTGTCTGTGGGGCTGTGTCCGCTCCAAGTAGAAGGCCAATGCTCTCTTGCAGTCCAATGTGTGCAACTGACGTTCAGCAGGGCGGGTATGCGGCCTGGGGAAGAATGTTGGCAAGACAATTGACTGGTTAAGATGGAACTCCGACACCACCTTCGGCAGGAACTTTGGGTGGGTGCGGAGCACTACTCTGTTGTGATGAAATTTGGTATACGGAGCATGAGCTACCAGGGCTTGAAGCTCACTGACCCTACGAGCTGAAGTAACTGCCACCAAGAAAATGACCTTCCAGGTCAAGTACTTCAGATGGCAGGTATTCAGTGGCTCAAAAGGAGGTTTCATCAGCTGGGTGAGGACGACGTTGAGATCCCATGACACTGCAGGAGGCTTGATAGGAGCTTTGACAGAAGCAAGCCTCTCATGAATCGAACGACTAGAGGCTCTCCAGAGATGGCTTTACCTTCCACACGATAATGGTAAGCACTAATCACACTAAGGTGATTCCTTACTGAGTTGGTCTTGAGGCCAGACTCTGATAAGTGCAGAAGGTATTCAAGCAGGTTCTGTGCAGGGCAAGAACGAGGTTCTAGGGCCTTGCTCTCACACCAAACGACAAACCTCCTCCACTTGAAAAGGTAACTCTTTTTAGTGGAATCCTTCCTAGAGGCAAGCAAGACACGGGAGACACCCTCCGACAGACCCAACGCAGCGAAGTCTACGCCCTCAACATCCAGGCCGTGAGAGCCAGGGACTGAAGGTTGGGGTGCAGCAACGCTCCGTCGTTCTGCGAAATGAGAGTCGGAAAACACTCCAATCTCCACGGTTCTTCGGAGGACACCTCCAGAAGAAGAGGGAACCAGATCTGACAGGGCCAAAAGGGCGCTATCAGAATCATGGTGCCGTGGTCTTGCTTGAGCTTCAGTAAGGTCTTCCCCACCAAAGGTATGGGAGGATAAGCATACAGGAGGCCGGTCCCCCAATGAAGGAGAAAGGCATCTGACGCTAGCCTGCCGTGTGTCTGAAGTCTGGAACAGAACAGAGGCAGCTTGTGGTTGGTCTGAGAGGCGAAAAGGTCCACCGAGGGGGTGCCCCACTCTCGGAAGATCTTGCGTACCACTCTGGAATGGAGCGACCACTCGTGCGGTTGCATGACTCTGCTCAGTCTGTCGGCCAGACTGTTGTTTACGCCTGCCAGGTATGTGGCTTGGAGGAGCATGCCGAACTGGCAAGCCCAACGCCACATCCCGACGGCTTCCTGACACAGGGGGCGAGATCCGGTGCCCCCCTGCTTGTTGACGTAATACATTGCAACCTGATTGTCTGTCCGAATTTGGATAATTTGGCAGGACAGCCGATCTCTGAAAGCCTTCAGTGCGTTCCAGATCGCTCGGAGCTCCAGGAGGTTGATCTGCAGATCCTTTTCCTGGAGGGACCACAGACCCTGGGTGTGGAGTCCATCGACATGAGCTCCCCACCCCAGGCGAGATGCATCCGTCGTCAGCACTTTCGTGGGCTGTGGAATTTGGAATGGACGTCCCAGGGTCAAATTGGTCCGATTGGTCCACCAGAGCAGTGAAGTGCGGCAACTGGTGGAGAGGCGGATGACATCCTCTAGATTCCCGGTGGCTTGGAACCACTGGGAAGCTAGGGTCCATTGAGCAGATCTCATGTGAAGACGAGCCATGGGAGTCACATGGACTGTGGAGGCCATATGACCCAGAAGTCTCAACATCTGCCGAGCTGTGACCTGCTGAGACGCTCTGGTCTGCGAAGCCAGGGACAGGAGGTTGTTGGCCCTCGCTTCGGGAAGGAAGGCCTGAGCCGTCTGGGTATTCAGCAGAGCTCCTATGAATTCCAGAGACTGGGTTGGCTGGAGATGGGACTTTGGGTAATTTATCACAAACCCCAGCAGCTCCAGGAGTTGAATAGTGCACTGCATGGACCGGAGGGCTCCTGCCTCCGAGGTGTTCTTGACCAGCCAATCGTCGAGATATGGGAACACGTGCACTCCCAGCTTGCGTAGATATGCCGCCACCACCACGAGGCACTTTGTAAACATCCGTGGGGCAGAGGCGAGCCCAAAGGGCAGCACACAATAATGAAAGTGCCGTGCGCCCTGGTGGAATCTGAGATACTGTCTGTGAGCTGGCAGTATCGGGATGTGAGTGTATGCGTCCTTTAAATCCAGGGAACATAGCCAATTGTTTTTCTGAATCATTGGCAGAAGGGTGCCCAAGGAAAGCATCCTGAACTTTTCTTTGACCAGGAATTTGTTCAGGCCTCTCAGGTCTAGGATGGGGCGCATCCCCCCTGTTTTCTTTTCCACAAGCAAGGACCTGGAATAGAATCACTGCCCTTCCTGCCCGGGTGGTACGGGCTCGACCGCATTGGCGCTGAGAAGGGCGGAGAGTTCCTCTGCAAGTACCTGCTTGTGAAGGGAGCTGAAGGATTGAGCTCCCGGAGGACAATTTGGTGGAAGGGAGGCCAAATTTAGGGCGTATCCGCACCGCACTATTTGGAGAACCCACTGGTCGGAGGTTATGAGAGGCCACCTTTGGTGAAAAAATTTTAACCTCCCTCCGACCGGCAGATCGTCCGGCACGGACACTTTGAGGGCGGCTATGTTCCCGTGGATCCAGTCAAAAGCCCGTCCCCGGCTTTTGCTGTGGAGGCGCAGGGGGCTGCTTAGGCGCACGCTGTTGACGAGAACGAGCGCGCTGGGGCTGTCCCTGTGCCTGTCGAGGCCTTCGGGCCGGCTGGGTGTACCTACGCTTGGCAAAAGCATAGGGCGCAGCCTGCCGGGCCCGGGAAAAACGTCCACCTGCAGAGGTGGATGCTGAAGGCGCCCGGTGGGAGAGCTTGTTGAGGGCGGTTTCCCGCTGATGCAGTTGGTCCACCAGCTGGTCGACCTTCTCGCCAAAAATATTATCCCCCCGGCAAGGGACGTCGGCCAGTCTCTGCTGGGTGCGGTTGTCCAGGTCAGAGGCACGCAGCCATGAGAGCCTGCGCATCACTATACCTTGGGCCGCAGCACGAGATGCCACGTCACAGGTGTCATAGATACCCCTGGACAGGAATTTTCTGCACGCTTTCAGCTGCCTGACCACCTCCTGATAAGGCCTGGACTGCTCCGGCGGGAGCTTATCAACCAGGTCCGCCAGTTGCTTCACAGTGTTCCGCATGTGTATGCTCGTGTAGAGCTGGTAAGATTGGATGCGGGTCACGAGCATGGAAGATTGGTAGGCCTTCCTCCCAAACGAGTCCAGAGTGCGAGACTCCCGCCCCGGGGGCGCCGAGGCGGTATCCCTCGAACTCCGTGCCCTCTTGAGAGCAGAATCCACGACCGCCGAGTCATGGGGCAATTGGGGCCGCATTAACTTTGGGTCCGAGTGGATTCTGTACTGGGACTCTGCTTTCTTGGGAATGGTGGGATTAGATAATGGTCTCATCCAGTTCCGAAGCAGTGTCTCCTTGAGGACATTGTGCAACGGCACCGTGGAGGACTCTCTAGGTGGTGATGGATAGTCGAGGACCTCGAGCATCTCAGCCCTCGGCTCGTCCACAGAGACCACGGGGAAGGGAATGCATATAGACATATCCCTAACAAAGGAGGCAAAGGAGAGGCTCTCAGGAGGTGAGAGCTTCCTCTCCGGTGAAGGCGTGGGGTCAGAGGGAAGGCCCACAGACTCCTCTGAGGAGAAATATCTGGGGTCCTCCTCTTCCCCCCACGAGGCCTCTTCCTTGGTATCGGACATAAGCTCATGTAGCTGAGTCCTTAACCGGGCCCGGCTCGACGTCGAGGCACCGAGGCCTCGGTGTCGTCGAGCGGTGGACTCCCGCGCCGGCGGGGACGAAGCTCCCTCCATCGACGTCGACTTGATATTGTGCTCCGGCCCGAGGCACTGGAGGCACCAAGCGTGGATGTCGGTCTGCGAGATAGGCCGGCCGCACCGACCACACTTCTTAAATCCACTCGGGACCTTCGAGGACATCGACGGAAAAATCGCGTCGGCAAAGTTAAAGTCGTCGATGGTGGCGATAAATCACACCTCGAAAAATAATCGACCGCGCGGCCACAAGGCCGCAACGCGACGCCCCCGCTAGAAAACGAGGGAAAATAAAGCGCGTGCTCTCTTTTTTTTTTTTTTTTAATGAAAAAGGAAAAAACTGGAGCGCGCGGCAACAGAAACAAAAAATAAACAAATTCGCGAACAACGCGACGGTTTTCCGGGGCTGACTAAGAGAGAGCGGCAGTCGCACGACTCTCTCCTGGCGGGAACGGTCGCGCACGGCGGGAAGACGGCCGCGCATGCGCGGTGGGCGTGCCCTGCGTGCGGACTGCCCGCGAAGCTTCTTCCGGTTGGTGGGGGCTGCCGCGGACGTCACCCAGTCGTGAGAACAAGCAGCCTGCTTGTCCTCGGAGAATCCTTAGTACTCTTGGCTCTCTAGAGAACCGAATCCACAACTCCTGAGTCATGAGGCAACTGGGTCTTCATCAAATCTGGGTCCCCATGGATCCGATACTGGGACTCAATCTTTTTGGAAATAGTGGGATTACTTAATGGTTTCGCCCAGTTTGCCAGTAATGTCTGCTTCAGGACATTATGCAGGGGAACTGTGGACGACTCCTTAGGTGGCGAAGGATAGTCCAGGACCTCGAACATCTCAGCACTGGGCTCATCCTCAGTAACCACAGGGAAGGGAATGGCCGTAGACATTTCCCGGACAAAGGATGAGAAAGACAGACTCTCGGGGGAAGAAAGCTTTCCCTTCGGCGAAGGGGTAGGATCAGAAGGTAGACCACAAGACTCCTCGTCAGAGAAATATCTTGGGTCTTCCTCTGCCTCCCATGAGGCCTCACCCTCGGTATCCGACACAAGTTCCCTGACCTGAGTGCGAATATGAGCCTGTCTCGACGCCAAGGAACTAGGTCCCCGATGGCGGTGCCGAGAGGAAGACTCCCGCGCCGCCGGTGACGGGGAGTCAACCTGGGTGGCAGCGGAGGCCGATGCCACAAACGGTACCGGCATCGCAGTCCTCACCACGGGCGGGGAGCCAACTGCCGCATCTCTCGATGGTACCGGTGGTGCAGGCCCCGGCGGTACCGGAACAGATGGTCGTAGCAGCCCTTCCAGGATCTCTGGAAGTATGGCTCTGAGGCGCTCATCCAGAGTGGCTGTCGAGCAAGGCAGTGGGGTCGGTACCGGCGACAAAGTCAGAACCTGCCTGGGGCAAGGAGGCGGTACCAGGCTGTCCGGAGAAGAGCGAATCGACACCTCCTGTATGGAGGGTGAGCGGTCCTCCCGGCGTCGACGCTTCACGGGTGCCGAATCCTTCGGCATCCCAGAGCTCTCGGTACCGTGACAGGAAGGCGGCCGATGACAGTGCTTCTTCGCCTTCGCTCAAAGCATGTCACCGGTACCTCCTGGTACCGACGAGGACGTGGAATCCACACGTCTCCTCAGGGCCGGGGCCTGTACCGCAGGAGCCCTCGAGGCAGGTGGAGACCCACTCGATGGCTCACTGCTACCAGCATGGGACCTCTGGACAGTCATCACCTGCACTTCCGATGTCAATGCAGTCTCCGATGCCGACATCGATACCGGCAATGACCTCGGTACTGCTGGCGTCGAAGTTCCAGACGAGGCTTCGAACAGAAGGTTCCACTGAGCCAATCTCGCCGCCTGGGTCCTCTTCTTGAGCTGAAGACACAAAGTACAGGCGTTAGGGCGATGGCCAGCCCCCAGACACTGAAGACACGAAACGTGCCTATTAGTGAGAGAGATCGTCCAGCTGCACCGCGTGCACTTCTTGAAGCCACTGGGAGGCTTCAAGGACATGGGCGGAAAAATCACACCGGCGAAGTTAAAATGCGCAATGATGCCAAAAAGGGCACCAAAAATTGGGGAAACCCGTACGGACGGCCAAAATGGCCGCCGATGACAACGAAAGGAAACTTTACGGGAAAGAAACTAAGAAATAAGGGAAAAAATAAAAGTAAAGTTTTTTCTTTTTTTTTTTCTTTTTTTGTGAAACAAAGACGAGCGAACTCACTCTGAAAAACAAAAAACGAAGATCGTGAAGCGACAAAAACGCTGCGAGGGCTCTCCGAGAGGCGAAAAAAACAGCCGTCCCGAGCCACGGAAAGAAAAAGACTGAGGAGCACGCTTGCGCTACGGGCGGGAAGACGGTCACACATGCGCGGTGCGCGCATGTGCACGTGAGGTCTAGCAAACTTTGTTGCTAGGAAGATCTCCGATCCTGAGGCTGCCGTCGGACATCACCCATTAGTGAGAACAAGCAGCCTGCTTGTCCTCGGAGAAAAATAAAAACACCCGACAAAGGTACAAAAAAATAATTCTATTTTAATTTTAGTGATTGGGATATGTCCATTTTGTTAACTTGCACTGTACAGGAGGAAACCTGTCTCTTTGTCCTGGTGTTGTGCTGCATGCAGAGTCTGGCTTCTTGAGGTTTCAGGTTAATTTGAACATATTTCTACTTTTTGTTTTTGGTCAATTTTCCTAGTACTCACTGCAGTATTCATGGATGTCTGAGCTATGGGGCTGGGTGGGGGGGACAGAGTTGGGTTTCTGTGCAGTGGGAGTAGAATAGAGGGATAAAACTGGGCACCTGTATGCCAAGGGGGAGAAGAGAGAGAGAGATGGGTGTCAAGAGTTGGATGTCTGATCCTGCAGTGGTAGTGGGGGAGTGCAGCAGGAATAGAGAGCCAATTGTCGGTGCTCAAGTGCAGGAGCTGGGGAGGTATGTTCAGGTGGAGGAGAGAGAGAGATAGAATGCTTGAGAAATGTATGAAGGGATTCAGTCATGGGGGATGGGGAGATAGCTACACAAAAAAAGCTATGGGGGTGTACACTGTGTGGAGAGTTTGGAAGTGGTGTGCTGGAGGAGGGTGGGTCAGAGAGAGAGAGCTCTGGGGGGAGGCAATGAGAGCCATGGAATCTGTGTATGTGTGTGTCAGGAGCAGAAATAGAGATATAGGGGGGGGAGGGGGGAGCTGGGGGAGGGATTGTCCACCCTGGAAAAGGCAGCTCACGTGGAGCAGGAGCCTATAAGGAGCATTATTGCTGAGGAGATGATTCTCCAGCAGCCTTGTTGGTAGGATTAATTTAATATCAGGTTCTCTTTTTGGGGGGCCGGGGGGGGGGGGGGGGGGTAGAAGCAGTAGAGACATACCACTCTGGATTGTGGGGAAGGGATTGTGAGCAGTGTTGCCAGGTGGGCGGTTTTACCGCCCAATTGGGCGGTTTTCCGCGACCCGCCGCGGGAAATTTTTGCCCGCGGCGGGTTGCGGTTTTTTGGGCGGTTTTTAAGGCTTCCGGGCGGCTTTTTGGGCGGCTTTTTGATTTTTTTCGGCCGCGGGGGGCGGGGTTAGTGACGTTTTTGGGCGGGGTTAGTGACGTTTTGGGGGGGGGCCGATGACGTGGGAGGCGGGGCCGATGACGGGGAGGCGGGGCTGATGACGGGGAGGCGGGCCCGATGACGTGGGAGGCGGGGCTGATGACGGGGAGGCGGGCCCGATGACGTGGGAGGCGGGGCCGGTGACGGCGGGGGCGGGGCCGGTGACGCGGGGGTGGGGGTGTCAGGGGCGGGGTTTGTGTTTGGGCGGGTTTTGGGCTGGTTTCTGGCCTGGATTGGGCTGGAAAAAAAATTTCTACCTGGCAACCCTGAGGCTCCTGGCTTAGCTGGAGGAAAGAGGTATTGAGAGAGACTACTGCTTTGGGGGGGGGGGGGGAGCAGTATTGAGAGAGACTACTGCCGGGGGGGGGGGGGGGGGAGGGAGGATAGAGTCTGAGAGGCTACTGCTGGAAGCAGGGCTGTGATACCAAGGCTGCTAGGGTGGTCTGGTAGGTGCTGAAGGAGGCTTTAGGCTGCGGCTGCTGAGAGCAGGTGGATGAGCAGTAGGGAGAGGTTAAAGCCTGCAGCTGCTGGGGGGGTGGGGGGGCAGGCAGGCAAGGGAGAGAGGCTAAGGCTTTATCTTCTAGGGCTAGGTGGGTGAGTGCACTCCCTGACTATTCCTAGTAGCTGCAGCTTTAGCCGCTCTCCCGTTGCCTCAGCAACCGCAGCCTAAAGCCTCTCTCCATTGCCAGATAGACTGTGGGTGGGTCGGCAATAGAGAACAGTATTGTCTTATCTACTCCTTCCCTGCTTCTGTAATATATAGCTTGCTGTAAGTCACAATGAGCATGTTATGAATGTGTGACTTATAAGTCAGCATAAATAATTCCAGTCGTTCCAAATCTGGCTCCCAGATTTTTGGGCTGGCTCCTAGATCCTAAGAAAATTTGTCAAGGCCTGCAATAGACTAACTGCACATTAAAGATCAACACAACAGCAAATGGTAAAGAAAAATGTCTTGAGCTATTTTAAAAATATTTCTTGATTATATTAAGACTAGTTAGTCCTGTTACATTGGAGAAAAACTTCTCTTTCTTAAATTACCAACAACTTAAATTATCTATGACCCATTAAGCAGAAAGATAAGTAAAAATAGTTTTGTTCCTGCACATTATTCATTTACTTTTCAGCAGTGTTTTAGGAGAGGTATAAAGAAAACTAACCAGCTTCAGGGAACTGAAAGCCCAAGGTGCCGCCTCATTTTCCATGTTTTGTTTTGGATTTCCTAGAATTATACCATTAGCTATGAAAAAAGGTACAACGTATTTCATGCAGAATCCAGTAAAGACTGTGGACTGATTCATCTCTTACAAAAGTCCAAGAGTGGAGCAGGATGGTCTCACTCACTGTGAAGTTACAGACACAGGTAAATCATAAACAAGTAAAGAGATTCTTTTTATGAATAAGGTTCCTCCTGATCAGCCCCCATCCTCCTACACAAGATTCTAAAATCAATTTATTTCATTCCAATTTTCTTGATCCTTTCAGATCATTTCTTATTCAATCATAGCTTTCTGAAATAACAAAAATTAGTTTTTATTCATTTCTTTTATGCATTTTCAGTTTCTTTGAGGCATAAGCTATTCTAACTGATTTGCGGTACAAATACTCTTTCCCGCCTTCCCTCCATATGAAAATAAACACAATTTGCTTGCTTTCATGATTAAAGCAACTTCTGAGGGAACAGTTTGAGTTCTCCACTTGCATTACTGATTTTCTTGATACAGCACTATCCTTCTTCCTGGAAACGATGCTGTAAATTTTCTAGGGGCACGAAATCAGATTGCTGGCACTATAAAACAAAATACGCTTAAACAATTAATTTGCAAGGGTCTCTAAAGGAGTACAGGAAAGGGATCTGGACCAGTTGGGGCCTTTGGAAAGTGCAAATTTGACAGCCTTTCTGGAGGACTCCACTGATTCAATCTCGGCCAGATCCACACTCCTGGTGACTTTTCCGAATGAGGACAAATCTTTATTAAACTCTTATTTTAAGAAAAGACCTGCTTTTCTGTGGGAAGGCTATTCAAACTTTTCCTGATTTGTCTAGAAATACTCAGCAACAAAGGAAGGCCATCTTGGCTCTTACGAACCAAGTAGTCACCTTGAGTGCTTCTTTTTTTTTTTTCTGAGGTTCCCCTGTTAAGTGTTTTATAATTTATGAGGGGACTCTATATTTTTTTGTGATTCTTTGCAGTTAAATTCTTGCAAGAGCATGTTGTCTAATTTTGTGGGCTTGGGTTACGTTAGATAATTTGTAGGACTTATTATTGTATTATTTTGTCTTGTTTTCTGTCTTGTAATATTTTTTTGGGAAAGTTGACTCACCAAGTCCCCTGATGTGGGCTAGTGGTTAATTAGGTTTTCTTTTCTGTATCGGTTAAGATCAGTTTTTGGGAATGGTTTTGGATAATGTTACTACCTATTTTGCTTATATGTATTTTTAGGAAATGTATGTTTTATAAAAACAAATTAAAAATTAATTTGCAAAATTCCTTTTAAGAAGTGGCAACACTTAAGTTAAAATGTAAAAAGTTTTTTAAAACAAATTACCTGCAATTAAGATGAAAAGTGAAACATTTAAAATGTCCCGTGAAAATTAATATAATATTGTGTCCTCGGCCTGCAGACAGAAGTAAGGTCAGTTAATACCAAGCTCTCCAAGGTCTGTATGACTGGTTGACAGAACAGATTATTAAATGGATAAAATATTACATATATACATACACCAGGAAAGAAACTGGGGGGGGGGGGGGAGGGGAAAGAATATAAATGTATTTGCTGCATATGCTCTCCCAGCATGTCTAAGAGTCAAATTCTAGCATAAAATACAAATACAAACAAGCTTTGCATACTTATATTTATATAAAAAGGGCATCTATATAATTTCTCCAGAACACTCATTTATAATCAGGGACTGAGGTAACTGTTCCTTATGTGCCAGCACGGGTTAAGGGTCTCAAGATGACTGACACACATGCAAATGAATTCTGGTCAGATCCTGTCTGCTGGATATGATGAAAATCTAAGACTTGCAGGTGTTTTGGGGTATCGTTAATAGCTCCCAGCTTTAGGGAAAAACTCCTGTCTTTTCTCAATCTTGGCTTGTCTACACTCACATTACAATTTTTCAATTTCAAGTAAAGTAATCATTTAGTCTTCTACTTCTCTGTACTGGGGCAGCAGAAGACTGTCTCTGCTCCCCCTACTTGTCTCCATATATACTAGTGGTTCTTATCCCCACACCTACTCACAATTATGCAAATATCTCGTGTGCATATTTATTGTGGCTATCTTTAAAACCTGACCAACTGGGAATGTGCAAGAACTTGAACAACTAAAACTAAAGAAAAAAAAACCTTCATCGTGGGTGGAGGACAGGGAATATGTACCAGAAGAACCAAAGCTTTACAGCAGCACAAAGGAAGAAGTAAAATGATGCTCCTAATCTATAAATATAGTACACTTAGCAGCAATGCAGTATATCCCTCTGTCTGTGGGCGCTCTTCCAATGCTGGCCTCCAGGGGACACTTTGAGCCAAACATTCATGGGGCAAGTCTATAAAGTGGCACCTAAATGTAGGCGCCACAAAGGGGCATGCTTAGCGCCAACTCTATAATGGTGTTAGGCCGTGCCTAACCCGTTATAGAAGTGCAAAGCTACTTTGGTACGCCAAAGCTTAGGTACGGCCACTTATGCCATGTCAATGGCTGACTTATTTTGGTGCACCATGCAGCACGTGCAACTGATAGCATTATATAAGTTGCACGTGTCACACGGTGACATGCCCATTACACACCCACTCGCCACCATGGCTACAGCTCACTTTCATGTATATGCTATGTGACTTGTGCACCAAGTTTACAGGATAGCACCAAGCATTTATAAGCTTAAATGTCAATTAATGGCACCAATGTAAGTGACTTTTTTTCCTGTAAATTTTGGCACACAACTGGCACCTTACTTTTGGCACACTTTACAGAATTACTCTTGTTCACAAAGCAACAGGGTCACAGCATTGGAAAGAGGACAGATGGACAGCATGGAGGAACAAAAACGCCAGTACCAGTGGAACCAAAAATCAGGCGGAGATGGCTGGAGATTCAGGGACATGAGAGGAAAAGGAACAAGAATCTTAATCTAAGACCCAAAAGTGCAGGACGCATCTTAGTTTTCACAGTGTTACTCTGAGGCTGAGATATCCGGGGAGTGATGGGGTAGGGGGAAGGGAATAAAGTCACTGGCTCAGGTGAAAAGAGAAGTGTACTGGAGTCACAGTGGGCAAGGGTGGTAGGGGGAGGGGAGACAAACTACCTCCAGGATTAATTATTATTTTGTCTGCATGGAGGGAGTATCCTTCATGTACATTTATGTATTTAAAAACATTTATACACCACACTGTCTCCAGTCCTAAGCCGTTTATAAAAAATATTCAATATAATATAAACACATATGTTATTGTAGAATAATCATTTCATAACACAGACTGCTACTCCAGATCATATAATCGGTATCACACAGATCAGTGAATTTGATATCACCACTGCAATTCAGAAAACAGTCAGTCAGTCGTCCACTTGTTAGTAACAATCTCAGACCTATCATATCCCAGCAGAATTCATACCTGACCAAGGCAACACTCTGAATCAGAGTAATCACTCAGCAAACACACAGCCTTTAAGGAATAAGGTGAAGTAACTGGAAAAAAAAAGAAAAGGTTTGGACAGTGCTCACCAATCTTCCTGTGGCTGCGATCCCAAATCTACAACAGCAGAAAACATGCAACCCCCCAGGCAGCACAGGACAATGACATCCTACAGAGCACCCACCTGGGTCACACCCCAAATGTAGGTTACACAAAGTTGTTTAGGAAGTTATAGTCACTCACCTCAATTATGCCCTATTACCATAACCAAACGAAATTACCTAGTAAATTCCAATAGACACGCTAAAACCTTTCAATGAACTGTGGCTGATGCAAAGCCTATCAGAAAAATCAAGCTGGACATCTGTGTTGTTCACAGAAAATGCCCAGAATAAAGGGACTGTCAGTGATACCTACACATTCCATGCCATTTTCCGTGTGAATTCCAAAACACCCTAACATCTGGTAGGGAATTACTTGATGTTTTAGGACAGTAGTTTACAAATTAGCACAAAGCACCACGGATCTTCTATCCTTTAGCGGGGAAGCAGTGGAAATCTTCTGTTTGTTCTTTTATTTTGTGTTGTATTGTTTATAGTGATATTTTTGTGGATTGTGTATATTTATTTTAATGTCCATTTAGAACTTTGGATTATGCGGAATATATTTTTTTAAAAAGCCCTATGCACTCTAAATGGATTATACATGTCTTCAAGATCAGCAATACAAAATCAGTGTGTAAATACATTTGGGATTAGAAGATCAGATTATGAAAGTCCTCACTCCAACTGAAGAAGACTAACAACCTTTTCAGACAAAATATTTTTCCATCTGCTTAAAAAATATTCAGATCTCAGGGCTGATGGCTTAGGCAATTATTCTGAAATTAATAGCACTTTAATGTGTGCAGAACTGTGAACATAAATATAATTACCTCTGAACCTAAAATCTCAATCTGATCATCACCTTTTCAAGAAGATGTTGAAAACGTTCCTTTTTGAAAAAAACTTACTCCATTAGTAATTCTGCTTTTTAGTCACCCTAATTGTTGTTAGTGTTCTCTCCTTATTCTGCTGTAAAATTCATGTGTTGTACTTCTCTACTTTTGTAATTCATGTAAGCCACATTGTGCCTGCAATTGTGGGAAACTGTGGGGTATAAATGAATCATAAATAAATAATTGTACAAAACATAAAATATCGCATTTCATAGCTAGAAAGAACTGCGGTTCACCTTCATTTTGCTTAGTAACTGCCTGCCCTCACGCAAAAGTCTTCAGAGGAGTGTTAACCTAGACAGAAAATGTGTTTTATGACTGAAGGCTACGAATACATAACTGAGAAAAAAATATCTGAAGAAAGTGTTCCTCTCTTTTATATCACACATTCATTTCACAGAATGTCATATAAGCAAACAGAAAAACTCATTGCTTATATAAATAACAAACTGAATCCAGACACACTTCTAAGCAGGTAGAAGGATAAAGCTTCTACTACAAGAGGGAAAAGAAAGGATTTTCCCTCTCTGGCACAATATTCTCAGAGCTATTTAAAAGTACAATGTATTCTTCAAAGCACTTCAAGGCAACGAGTGGGTTGGGGAGGGGGAGAGAAAAGTGAGAAATTCATCCTTCAAAACAAGGGTATATTTAAGACACCAGAGTGCATCTAAAATCTCATGATAAAAATAAGGCCACTATATTATATAGCGATGCCATTTGTTTAATAAACACGAAAAATCCTTGTTTTAAACTAAAACGTAAGGTTTCAGATGAGGTTTCTGAAAGCATAGTTCAACTATAAACTTCTCCTGTAGCCAAACGCCCATTAGAACAAAACCACACTTTATATATTTTAAGTGTGTTCCAGTTCCAATTCTACCGCCACTCTTCAGCTAAAGTACAGGATTAAACAATTAAAACAATCAAATCAACAGCAGCAGCAAGTCACCGTCTCTTATGACACCTTGGCAAAAGGACGTGTTTATGAAGGAAACTGAACACCAAAATTTGTTTAAAAAAAAAAAAAATCTCAATTTCTTTCACAAGCATTGCACAGGTTCTGTGGCACTTGTGCAATCACTCACTGCAATTCTGATTGTATACATCAAATCTATTCAAGACCACCACCCACTATGAATTTTATGATATATGCAAACTACTATCCCTATAACAGCTTATTTATTTTTCTATTACCATTTAAACATTAAAAAGGAAAAACTAATTTTTTTTTTCACACAATTCCCCCTTCCGTCCGACAAAAAAAATTGGTACGTATTTTTTTAAGTAACATCATACCTGACAAATATCTGATACACATACTATGTTTTGTCCCAAGGTTCATATTTCAAAAATCAAGTTCTCAGGATTGTAAGGGGGGAGGGTCACATGCAAATATTTGCAAATCCCTACATCTCATTCCCCCAATTTTACTCTGGGATTCAAGAGCCACATATGACTGTCTTGGGTCCTTGGCTGTTACTCTATGGATCAGAAGATGTATAGGGCAACTAGGTTTTACAGTATTATGCTCAGACAGACATTTGGGAGGGGGGCTCTCTATGAATCTCTATTATTACAATGTTCGGAAAACATCAAACTGTTTTACACTGTGCCCATTCATGTGATTCACTGAAGGGCAAATACCTATGGCACAGGTCAACCAAATATCAATACACATATGGGAAAGGGGATGGGATCTGATCTACTGCCTTTCTGTGGTTTATATATTATATATAGGTACTTATTTTGTACCTGGGGCAATGGAGGGTTAGTGATTTGCCCCAAGTCACAAGGAGCTGTAGTGGGCATTGAACCCAGTTCCCACAGTTCTCAGGCTACTGCACTAACCATTAGGCTACTCCTCTACTCCATATGTCAACCTTTGCGCTCCTGGGAATTAAACTACCACAGCAACAACAAACTCCTTAACTGGTTATGTAAAGCACTGCTGGGTGGGTGCGCAGCTCCATATTAATACTTCACCGCAGCAAATACATTCTTATGGCGTAATGTTGAACTTGCAGTAACTCGTGGTTTCTTCTCCAGTGATTCAGCTGGGCCAAATAATAGACCTGTACTCCCCAAGCAAACCCTCAAAGTCATCGCCAAAGGCTGAGAACAGCCAAGTGTGGAAAGCCACCATTCTCCCCCACCATAAATAAATAAATGAGTAAAAACAGCAAATAAGATAGTTTTTCTTTTTACTTGTTGGCATTCTAGATCTATTTTGTTCCACTATGCATAGTATCATCAGCATAGATGATTTTAACTTTACAATTTAAAAGACATTAAACATTGAGAAAAATCAAAACTGTTAATTCAAATATCTATTGTTTCTTCGGTAGCTTCATTTCTGACCATAGCTTCTGTTTCCACTGCTAAGCTGCTTGAATAACATTGTTGTTTGTTTGTTACATTTGTACCCCGCGCTTTCCCACTCATGGCAGGCTCAATGCGGCTTACATGGGGCAATGGAGGGTTAAGTGACTTGCCCAGAGTAACAAGGAGCTGCCTGTGCCTGAAGTGGGAATTGAACTCAGCTCCTCAGTTCCCCAGGACCAAAGTCCACCACCCCAACCACTAGGCCACTCCTCCACTGTTGCCACTATTTGAGATTCTACATAGAATGTTGCTATTCCACTAGCAACATTCCATGTAGAAGTCGGCCCTTGCAGATCACCAATGTGGCCGTGCAGGCTTCTACATGGAATGTTGCTAGTGGAATAGCAACATTCCATGTAGAATCTCCAATAGTAGCAACATTCCATGTAGAATCTCCAATAGTAGCAACATTCCATGTAGAATCTCCAATAGTATCCATTTTATTTTTGTTACATTTGTACCCTGCGCTTTCCCACTCATGGCAGGCTCAATGCGGCTTACATGGGGCAATGGAGGGTTAAGTGACTTGCCCAGAGTCACAAGGAGCTGCCTGTGCCTGAAGTGGGAATTGAACTTAGTTTCTCAGTTCCCCAGGACCAAAGTCCACCACCCTAACCACTAGGCCACTCCTCCACTCTCCATTGCTGCAGAGTGCTGTCTTTATATAATGAAATGCAACTTTGCTGTCAATGTACTGCCTGGAAGTGTTCCTACTACTACATAGATTGCAGGACAGAATGCAAAGCACAATAGAAAGAGACTCATATAAGTTACCTGCATATAATCAAATATTTCTGTTGAAACCCGCATTAAAGGCCATCTGTCAACAGAGGGCACTCAGCTACCAAGAACTGCTATCATATATTATACAGAACCATGCACAAACACACACATATACATTGTGTATATGCAAGATCAAACCAATAAGATCAAAGCACTACTGGTCCAGACAGATCTGACAGAGAACTTTATGGAAATTCCAACATATGCTCGTGCACTTCCATCTCTATCCCAAGATTCCATACCTCAAATTTAAATTTTACAAGAAAAAATACATCTTCAACATGATATATGCATACTTTTTCCCTCAAAATCTGAGATGTAGGTGTACAAGAAAAACTCCCTCCAGGGCTTTATATAACCCCCCCCCCCCTGCAGTTAGAACACATTAAAAAAAACAAACTAGTCAATCTGATTTTTATTAAATGCTAGAGTTGGAATATATTTGAAGTACCATCACTTCCCCAATCAATCAATGCTATCATTATAGATTTATATAACTGTTATGTTACTGTGCTGATCATCATCATTAAACCATGTAAGAACTACTCGGGTGTATCGAGAGTATGAAATAGCCAGGGTAGCACAACAATGACCTCAAGCAAAAAAGACAGCAGCACTTACAAAAGATCTTTAGGAAGAGATTATTTTAAATATGGGAACATGACTAATATTTTAAAATGCACCCCTTCCCAGAACACAAATAAAGGGGCCCTTGGAAAAAGACCTCAAAGGGAAGAACAAACCAGCAAATAAGGAAATTAAAATCATGAAGAACCAGGATAGAAAAAGCTTTCCGAGCTGCATAAATGATAGCAAAAATACAAAAGTAATACAAAATGAATTATATTTCTGCCTAAAAATACTACTTCCACGTGCAAGCAGCAGTTTGCCAATAAATATTTTCCTTTACAGAAAACACAATCAAGTAAAATAAAAGTAAAGAATAAAACCCTGAATGCCTGAAAAAAAATTCTAATATAAGCATGGCCAGATTTAAAATGTCAAACTGATATACATTTATTTTATAACATTTTTCAATTATTCTCTGAAAAAATATTCTATACAAACTGAATCCACTAGGGGGCATTTATAGACCATAAAACACCACCAGAAACTCCTGGGCCAGATTTATAAGACTTTCCTCCTATTTTATGTACGAGAAAAAAAGTTTAGTGAATCTTCTAAAACACCTGTGATATCAAGAGAACAGAAAGTGCTGCCTGTTACTGCTCCAAAGTCTGACATCAGATGTTCACGAGAACAGACTCCATATTAGTGCTTTAGATGCCTGTGTTTTATGCAAACCACATAACTTGCAGCATACACATGAAAAGACTAGCATGGCTATTTAAGTCAAAGCTGCCTCACCCTGTCCTGGTGATCCCCCCCACCAGTGAAGTTTACAGGATATAAATGAATATGCAAATAAATCTGAATATACTAGGTCTCAAACTTATGCAGTGAAACAGATTTAGGAAGCCCTGATTTAAACAAAATTCTGGGTTCTCAGCCATGGCTAGGACCAGCACAACTAAAGAATTCCAAAGACTCCAAACGGATTTGTCTCGGCACAAGAAACCAGAAGCAAAAATATATATCATCCCCTCTTCTGAGCTTCAGCGCTATGACAACAAGCATCCTGCAAACTGTTCAGTGTTCTTTCCTGACAACAGGATGTCTCCTCTCCCATCCACATTTTCCCTATTAGATTGTTTGCTCCATGGTGAACACACACTTGTATGCATCTGTTTTGTGCTGCATACACTCAGTAGTGCTACTGGAATATTTTAGACTCTGCCTCTACCATAATGCATCACTTTTATAACACAACAGAACTATAATGAATCCAACACACAGAAGATCAAAACACAGGTCTCCTGGATTACAGCATACAAAACTAACATCAAGCAACATGACTAACCTAAAATATATATATATATTTTTACATATATCAACTTTTGTAACTGGTTCCAAGTATACAGAAGTTAAAACAATTTGCTAGTTACATGCTAAATCTTTAGATGTATTTCTACAGCGGCAAACTATCCACAACTAAATTCAGACATTTTCAGGTAAGACAACTAACAGTTCCAAAGGAGACAGCAAAGGGTGAAAAAAAGTATGTCAATAAGAAATGCATCCTATTACAGTGAGTTTTGCAACTTTTATTAATAATATATTTTGTCTCTGGGACATGAATTAACTATGAATAAATACAGTTAAGAAGCATAACTTGGGTACTGCCGAATAAAAATTACTTTTTTAAAAATCCACTTCATTTGAGCAAGCCCTAATTTCAAAATTTCACAGTCTTCCAGCCACAAACAAATGCATGTACAATACACAGGGCTAAATGCATTTTAGATACACATTTACATTTACTTTATTATTAGGATTTATTTACTGCCTTTTGAAGGAATTCATTCAAGGCGGTGTACAGTAAAAATAGATCAAACATGAGCAATAGACAATTACAGCAGTAAAAATATTCAAAAACAATACAAAGTATGGCTTGGTATACTACTTGCAATGTCAACACAATACGTAATAGAGCATTATAACTGATAGTGAAGGGTAAAGCAAAGATGTAACATACAGATAGGTAAGAAAGTAGGAAGAGTTAGAAAGTAAGGTGATTGATTTAAAGAAAGTTGCACATGAGGTCAGAGAGATGGTTAAATATTATCTCAGCTAGGGCAGGAGTGGATAAACATGACCTGCTACAGTAAATGCACTTATGAATACCCCAGGCCTGGGCACAGGAAAACCCTACGGCAAGGGCAAGATCACAGTCAATCTCCATCTCAGTATATAACTACATATTGTCCAGAATAAAATCAGGAGGTGCCTGTGGCCACCTACCTCTTTCTGCTATCAGCTTTACAGCTTGACACAGATCGTCAGTGAGCAGGATCCAGACATGATGGTTTGGATTCTGGGCCCAGGAGCTCCTGCTCACTTTTTCGTTGAGATGACACTTTACATCACATGTCCCTCAGGTTCCACTTATCCATAGTATGAGGTTAGAGGACCTTACTTCTCCCCCATTGATAAATATATTTATCTATAGTTAGACAATCTTGATTCAGAAGATAGCTCCTGACAAAAATTCATATTACAAGGAGAACAAAAATGCTATATAAGGATTGTAAAAGCATCTCTCTTTTCCGCTCATTAACCCCCGTTTACAAAGCTGCATGTGTGAATGGGCCGTGTTGGCAGTACCGCACCGCCAGTCACTAGCGCGGCTTTGTAAACAGTGGCTTAAGAGTAATGTGAAATCCTGCTCAGTCTGTGCACGTAGAGAGAAGTTACTTGACCTGTACCTCATGCTGTCACACTTAGGTTACCACCAAATAAATAATATACTGCTGACACTACTGGGACCCATTTATTTTAGGCTGTTAACACTACCCACTAAAGTCTTAACATGTAAGTTAAGGTACCAGCTAAAGATTTAACAAGCAGTTGATCATATTTTCTACTGAGAAAGAAATTAATTAATCTGTACATATGATCACCAAACCACACACTAAATAGAAACCACCCACTATGGCCCAAAATATATCTATCCCAGGCCACATACTGGGCATAGATTGTATACACAATGAAGGCCACCTGCAGGTCAGGGGCAGCTTGCTCCTGCAGAATAAAATACCACAGCAAGCAAGAAAACATATGGAGGGCCAAAGAGGTGGAGGAGTGGCACTGTATGTGAAAAACAATATCAGAATGGCTGAAATGAAGAGATCCTGGGGAAAGGAAGAAACTGTATGGATCGTCCTGGAGGAGAAGACAGAACCTGTATCCATGCGGGTGTTATCTACAGACCTCTGGCACAAATGGAGATGCTGGAGAAGGATCTGATAGAAGACATTCAAAAGCTTGGTATAAAAGGGGAGGTGCTATCGTTAGGAGATTTCAACTTGCCTCATGTTGATTGGAACGTCTCGTTGGCAGAATTGGAAAGAAGTAGAGATCATGGATGCACCTCAAAGTGCCTCGCTCAGACAAATGGTGACGGAACCCACGAGGAAAGGGTCAACACTGGATCTAGTGCTCACAAATGGAGGAAGTGCTTCCAAAGACTATGTGGGTGCCCACCTATGTAATAGCGATTATCACACAATATGGTTTGATATAAGAGTAAAAGTGGAGTGAGAACAACAAAACTCAAAGTACTGGATTTCAGACCTACTGATTTTAGTAAAATGGGGGAATACCTGAAGGAGGAATGGATGGCATGGGTAGACACAGGTGAAGAGGAAGCACAGTGTCAAAGCTGTAAGCTACTATAAATATGGCAACTGATCTTTAAGCAAGGAAAACAAACAAAAACAAAAGAAACAGGAAGCCTGTATGGTTCTCCTAATAAGTGGATGAAAAAATAAGAACAAGAGAGGCTTTGTTCAAGAAATACAGAAGAATGCAACAAGAGGACCATGTAAAAGATTATCGGATTAAACTCATAAGAAGCAAAGAGGGAAATACTGCTAGTGAAAGTGCAGGCAGAAGGAAAAAAATGGCTAAAGATGTTAGGAGAGGTGACAAGACATCCGAGGGTACTCAAGGAACTCTGAGAAATTCTGGCGGCTCCATCTGACTTCTTCAATGCTTCCTTAGAGTCTGGAGTGGTCCCGGAGAAGGGTGGATGTGGTCCCTCTGAACAAGAGCAGAAGCAAAGGAGGTTGTGAATTATAGACCGATCAGTCTGATCTCAATGATGAGTAAATTAATGGAAATGTTTCTAAAACGGAGAACTGTAAGGTTTCTCAAATCAAATGGCCTGCAGGACCCGAAGCAGCATAGTTTCACTAGAGGAAGGTATTGCCAGGCAAATCTGACTGACTTCTTTTGACTGAGTGACCAAGACGTTGGACGTGGGAGGGGCGCTAGATGTGGTGTACTTGGATTTTAGAAAAACCTTTGACATGGTTCCACATAGGCGACTGATAAATATGGGACCTAAAGTGACTAGCTGGGTTAAAAACTGGTTACATTTACTTATTAGGAATTATTTACCACCTTTTTGAAGGAATTCACTCAAGGTGGTGTACAGTGAGAATAGATCTCTAACATGAGCAACAGGCAATTACAGCAGTAAAAATATTCAAAAACAATACAAAGTATGGCATGGTATATTACTTACAATGCCAACACAATATGTAATGGAACATTATAATTGATAGTCCATAGACTGCTATTAAATGGACTTGGAAAAATTCCGCATTTTTAGGTATAACTTGTCTGGAATGTTTTTACGTTTGGGGAGCGTGCCAGGTGCCCTTGACCTGGATTGGCCACTGTCGGTGACAGGATGCTGGGCTAGATGGACCTTTGGTCTTTCCCAGTATGGCACTACTTATGTACTTATGTACTTATAGTGAAGGGTAAAGCAAAGATGTAACAAATAGATAGGTAAGGTAAGAAAGTAGGAAGAGTTAGAAAGTAAGGTGATTGATTTAAAGAAAGTTGCACATAAGGTCAGAGAGATGGTTAAATATTATCTCGGCTAGGTTAGGAGTGGATAAACGTCCTGCTGCAGTATATGCAGCCCGAGTCACTCCTTGTGTGTGTGAGTGAGACTAACAAGTTAGTTACTTCTTCAATTAAAGGCCTGGTTGAAAAGCCAAGCTTTCACCTGCTTCCTGAAGTAGAGATAGTCTTGTGTTAAGTGCAGCCTTTCAGGAAGTGCATTCCAGAGTGTGGAGGCTACTCCAGAGAAGGCTCGCTTGTGGGTATCACATCATGTAATGTCTTTTGGAGAGGGTGTGGTTAGTGAAAGCCCTTGGGAGGACCTTAGTGTCCATGTGTGGAGGATCACCCTATTTTTCAAGTATTCAGGGCCATTTCCTTTTAGGGCCTTGAAGATCAGACAGAGTTTTAAATTTGGCCCTGTATTGTACTGGTAGCCAATTAAGTTTTTGCAAAAATGGTGTGATGTGGTCATGTCGCTTGCAACCTTCTATGAGTCTTGCTGCTGCATTCTGAATCAACTGGAGCTGATGCAGGCCCTTTGCAGTAATCCAGTCTTGATGTTATCATGGCATGTACAACTGGGATAAGATTTACTTTCTTGATGTAAGGAGAGAGGCAACGTAGCTGTCGCAAATAGTAGAAGCAGCTCTTGAAGGCTGCTTGGATTTGTGGAATCAAAGTAAGTGTTGACTCTAACTGTATTCCAAGGTTCCTGAATTTTGATTTGAGGGGGAGTTTGTACTTCCCAAAAGGGATTTTGATGTCAGGTATGTATCCACTTGTGTTAGGGACCCAGAGAAGCTCGGTTTTACTTGGGTTCAGGCAAAGTTTGTTGTGTTGAGCCCATTCTTGAATTGATGTTAGACAGGTAATCAGTTTATTCAAGGCTGTAGTAAGTCAGGTTCAATGGGTATGAGTAGCTGCACATCATCCACATAAATGTAGAACTAAGTGTTCATTGACCATATCAGCTCAGCTAGTGGCTTGAGGCAGCATAAATGAAAGGAGACAGAGGGTTGTGGTAAATGGAGCTTGCTCCGAGGAAAAAGATGTTATCAGTGGTGTACCGCAGGGATCAGTCCTTGGGCCAGTTCTTTTTTTTTTTTTTTTTAACATCTTTATGAGTGATATTGTGGAAGGACTGTCTGGTAAGGTTTGTCTCTTTGCAGATGATACCAAACTCTGTAATAGGGTGTGGACGACATGAGGAAGAATCTAGAGAAGCTTGAAGAATGGTCCAAAAATTGGAAACTCAGTTTTAATGACAAGAAATGAGGCCATGCACTTGGGATACAATAATCCAAGGGAACGGTATATTATAGGGGTGAAATGCTTTTGTGTATGAAAGAACAGCGAGACTTGGGGGAGATTGTGTCTGATAATCTTAAGGTGGCCAAACAGATGGAAAAAGCGACAAAGTCAGAAGGACGCTTGGGTGTATAAGGAGAGGGATGACCAGCAGGAAAAAAAAAGAGGTGATAGTGCCCTTGTATAAGTCTTTGGTGAGGCCCCATTTAGAGTAGTGTGTCCAATTCTAGAGACCGCACCTACAGAAAGATATAAACAGGATGGAGTCAGTCCAGATGGCGGCTACAAAATTGGTCAGCGGTTTCTCTCATAAAACATATAGGGACAGGCTTATGAACCTCAACATGTATATGCTGGAAGAGAGGTGGGAGAGAGGGGATATGATAGAAATGTTTAAATATCTCAGGGGTATTAATGTACAAGAGGTGAGCCTTTTTCAAATGAAGGAAATCTCTGGAATGAGAGGGCATAGGATGAAGTTGTGGAAATAGGCTTAGGAGGAACCTAAGAAAATACTCTTTCATGGAAAGGGTGGTGGATGCATGGAATGGCCTCCCGATGGAGGTTGTGGAGACTAGGACTGTGTTGGAACTTAAAAAAGGATGGGACACGTGGGATCTCTTAGGAAAATGAAGAGTTAATGGTTACTGAGGATGGGCAGACTGGATGGGCCATTTGGCCCTTATATGCTGTCATGTTTCTATGTTTCAGATATATTGGGGAAAGGAGAAAAGATATCCAACTGGTAGACAGAAAGATGCCAAAAATGGCTATGTGGAGAGTGATGAGGATAAAGCAAATGTGCTAAACAAATATTTCTCTTCGGTATTTATGGAAAAAAATCCTGTGCCCTGATGATCAGAAGCCTTGTGCTTTCCAAATAGCTCTCTAAAATTAGCAGGGCCGGTGCTAGGGTTTCTGGCGCCCCCCCCCCCCCCCCGCAGCTCATCCAGCATCTCCTCTCCTTTCTACTCCCAACCCCTCCCCGCCATCCGTCCATGTTCAGCAACTCTCCCCTCTCCCTTCTATCCATCCATGCCCAGCAATTCTCCTCTCTCCCCTCCCTGCCCTCACCTCCCATCCATGTCCAGCAATTCTCCTCTCTCCCCTGCCCTCCCCTCCATGTCCAGCGATTGGCCCCAGCCCCCACCTACCCCCTTTTCAGCCCCCAAGTTCCAGTTCCAACTGCAACCCCCCACCTGCCCACCCTCTTTTCCCACAACAATCCCCTTTTTATTCCTGCCGCCCTGCATTTAAATCCATTTTATTTTACCTCAAAGTCAAAGCGGCAGCAGCAGTGAAAGAAGCAGTCGCAGATTGCCTCAAGCCTTCCCTTCCCTCACAATGTGTCCCACCCTTGTGGAAACAGGAAATTGCATCAGAGGAAGGCAGGACACAGAGGGAAGGGCAGGATCAAGGCAAGCCCGTTTCTTTCACTGCTGCCACTTTAACTGAGGTAAAACAGATTTAAATGCAGGGTGGTAAAAAAAGAGGGCTACTGGGGAGCTGAGGGCGGGAAGGTGGGGACCAAGGGCTGCAGCTGGGGCTGGAACTGTGAGCTGCTGGCTCCAGAGGTAGGCGCCTCCTGCCATGCTTACCACGCTTACCGGGTTGTGCCAGCCCTGAAAATTAGCACCAGAACAGCTCTCCATTGCCCCAGTTACAAATACTTAGATTGTGAGCCCTCCAGGGACAGAGTAAGTACTTGCAAATAATGTGTAGAGCACTGCGTATGTCTAGTAGTGCTATAGAAATGATTATTATTAGTAGTACTGTATTTATTTGCTCTACAAATCTAATATCACTTGTGCAAATCTATTAAAGGTCAGAGAGAGAGAGAGTTATTAGAACCATGTTTGGTGAAGGAAATCTTTGGATATGAATGAAATCTTTTGGATGTGAAAACGGGAGAAGCCATTTATGAATATGAGACATCTCTACATAGATAGGAAGATATACTACAATGAGGATTGGCTCTGTGAAAGCACTTTAGGTTTTTTCGCTGCATGAAGCTAAGTAATTCTTCGTTTTTTGGGGTGAACTATCTATGTATCATAGGTTTTTTTTTTCTCCTGATAGCATACTTTTTGATTATTTTGAAAATTACTCTTCTGATAATACACATTCTCGTTTGAGAATATAGTTTAATTTTTTTGCTTGAGCATTTAAAGATTCGTCACAAGTATATCCTCCGTTTTTTACTGCAGAATTTTTTTTTCTCTGTTGTTTAGAGTCGTTTTTTCTGCAGGTTTTTCGGAGGTGGGTGGTGGCCTATGATGAAAGTCACTACAGGTGTGTCCACTGAGTTGGTACTCTGGACTTATGAGGCCGACATTTTGATAAATACAAGTGACCTTTAATAGATTTGCACAAGCGATATTAGATTTGTAGAGCAAATAAATACAGTAGTTTCTGAAGTTATTGCTCTAGGCAGATTTTTGTTTTTTTTTTATTAGTAGAAGATATATATTTATCCTATTTAGCCAGCAGGTGGTGGTTTTTTTTCATTGTAAACAAATGTTTATTAAGTGTTATAATTTATCCATATTTCAGTTCTATTATTGTTTGCTGATTGTACTTTTTATGTTACACTGTTCAACTTTTAAGACAATAAACAATTTAGTTTATTGCCTCTTTGTCTGGACTGATAAAGAATCCTGGTGGTTTGTGTGTTGGGTCTGTAAGTGCTTTCTGGCAACTGTGGGACCACTGGGAGTAACCTAGAAATCACTGGGGATAATCTGAGAGTGAGAGACCCACCTAGACGCGGTTGGGACCCAGTCGGTGGGAGGAGAGTGCTCGTGTACAGCACAAATGGCAGGTGCAGGCGGACCTGAGCTGTGCTGAGAATAGACCCTCTAACTGGCTGCAGGGTAACCCCAGGCAGGTGGCTAGGTGTTTCTTGACAACCTCTAATTTTCCTCCTCCTCCTCCATCCCCTTTTTGAGAACGTAAGAATTGCCATAGTGGGACAGACCAAAGGTCCATCAAGCCCAGTATCTTGTTTCCAACAGTGGCCAATCCAGATCACAAGTACCTGGCAAGATCCAAAACAGTACAATATATTTTATGCAGCTTATCCTAGAAACAAGCAGTGGATTTTCCCCAAGTCCATTTTAATAATGGCTTATGAACTTTTTTTTTTAGGAAGATATTCAAACCTTTTTTTAACTAACTGCTCGGCTAAGCTAACTGCTTTACTACATTCTATGGGAATGAATTCCAGAGAGTTTAATTACACGTTGAGTGAAGAAATATTTTCTCAGATTCGTTTTAAATTTACTACTTTGTAGCTTCATTGCATGCCCCCTAGACCTAGTATTTTTGGAGAGTAAACATATGATTCATGTCTACCCATTCCACTCCACTTGTTATTTAATAGAGCTCCATCATATCTCCCCCCAGCCGTCTTTTCTCCAAGCTGAAGAGCCCTAGTCGCTTCAGCCTTTTCTCATTCATCGCATCCCCTTTATCATTTTTGTCACCCCTCTCTGTACCATTATCCAATTCACCTATATCTTTTTTGAGATGAGGTGACAAGAATTGCACACAGTATTCAAGGTGCGGTCATACCATGGAGCGACAGAAAGACATTATAACGTCCTCATTTTGTTTTCCATTCCTTACCTAATATCATCTAACATTTTAATTGCTTTCTTCACTGCCGCCACACACTGAGCAGAGGGTTTCAATGTATCATCAACAATGACACAGATTCTTCTCCAGATCAGTGACTCCTAATCTGGAACCTTGCATCACACAGCTATAGTTTGGGTTCCTCTTTCCCACATGCACTACTTTGCACTTGCTGACATTAAATGTCATATGTCATTTGGATGCCCAGTCTCCCAAGGTCCTCTTGCAATTTTTCACAATCACTTTCCAGTTTAACAACTTTGAATAACTTTGTGTATCAGTAAATTTAATGACCTCACTAGTTACTCTCATATCTAGATCATTTATACAGTGGTGGAAATAAGTATTTGATCCCTTGCTGATTTTGTAAGTTTGCCCACTGACAAAGACATGAGCAGCCCATAATTGAAGGGTAGGTTATTGGTAACAGTGAGAGATAGCACATCACAAATTAAATCCGGAAAATCACATTGTGGAAAGTATATGAATTTATTTGCATTCTGCAGAGGGAAATAAGTATTTGATCCCCCACCAACCAGTAAGAGATCTGGCCCCTACAGACCAGGTAGATGCTCCAAATCAACTCGTTACCTGCATGACAGACAGCTGTCGGCAATGGTCACCTGTATGAAAGACACCTGTCCACAGACTCAGTGAATCAGTCAGACTCTAACCTCTACAAAATGGCCAAGAGCAAGGAGCTGTCTAAGGATGTCAGGGACAAGATCATACACCTGCACAAGGCTGGAATGGGCTACAAAACCATCAGTAAGACGCTGGGCGAGAAGGAGACAACTGTTGGTGCCATAGTAAGAAAATGGAAGAAGTACAAAATGACTGTCAATCGACAAAGATCTGGGGTTCCACGCAAAATCTCACCTCGTGGGGTATCCTTGATCATGAGGAAGGTTAGAAATCAGCCTACAACTACAAGGGGGGAACTTGTCAATGATCTCAAGGCAGCTGGGACCACTGTCACCACGAAAACCATTGGTAACACATTACGACATAACGGATTGCAATCCTGCAATGCCCGCAAGGTCCCCCTGCTCCGGAAGGCACATGTGACGGCCCATCTGAAGTTTGCCAGTGAACACCTGGATGATGCCGAGAGTGATTGGGAGAAGGTGCTGTGGTCAGATGAGACAAAAATTGAGCTCTTTGGCATGAACTCAACTCGCCGTGTTTGGAGGAAGAGAAATGCTGCCTATGACCCAAAGAACACCGTCCCCACTGTCAAGCATGGAGGTGGAAATGTTATGTTTTGGGGGTGTTTCTCTGCTAAGGGCACAGGACTACTTCACCGCATCAATGGGAGAATGGATGGGGCCATGTACCGTACAATTCTGAGTGACAACCTCCTTCCCTCCGCCAGGGCCTTAAAAATGGGTCGTGGCTGGGTCTTCCAGCACGACAATGACCCAAAACATACAGCCAAGGCAACAAAGGAGTGGCTCAGGAAGAAGCACATTAGGGTCATGGAGTGGCCTAGCCAGTCACCAGACCTTAATCCCATTGAAAACTTATGGAGGGAGCTGAAGCTGCGAGTTGCCAAGCGACAGCCCAGAACTCTTAATGATTTAGAGATGATCTGCAAAGAGGAGTGGACCAAAATTCCTCCTGACATGTGTGCAAACCTCATCATCAACTACAGAAGACGTCTGACCGCTGTGCTTGCCAACAAGGGTTTTGCCACCAAGTATTAGGTCTTGTTTGCCAGAGGGATTAAATACTTATTTCCCTCTGCAGAATGCAAATAAATTCATATACTTTCCACAATGTGATTTTCCGGATTTAATTTGTGATGTGCTATCTCTCACTGTTACCAATAACCTACCCTTCAATTATGGGCTGCTCATGTCTTTGTCAGTGGGCAAACTTACAAAATCAGCAAGGGATCAAATACTTATTTCCACCACTGTAAATATGTTAAAAAGCAGCGGAATCCCACTATCAATGGTTTCCTATTGAGATTTAATCCTACTTTCTATCTTTTAACCAGTTTTTAATCCACAATAGAAAACACTACCTCCACCCCCATGACTTTCCAATTTCCTCTGGAGTCTTTGTCAAATGTCTTTTGAAAATCCAGATACACAATATCGACTGGCTCACCTTTATCCACATGCTTATTCACCCCTTAAAAGAAATGTAGTAGACTGGTGAAGAAAGATTTCCCTTCACTAAATCCATGTTGGCTTTGTCTCATTAATCCATGCTTATGTATATGCTCTGTAATTCTATTCTTTATAATAGTCTCTAGCATTTTGCCCTGCACCAACATCAGGCTCACCAGTCTGTAATTTCCTGGATCACCTTTGGAACCCTTTTTAAAAATCAGAGTTACATTGGCCACCCTCCAATCTTCCAGTACCATATTACTAATAGTTCTGCAAGTTCATTTTTCAATTCTATCAGTACTCTGGGATGTATACGATCCAGTCCAGGTGATTTGCTACTCTTCAATTTGTCAAATTGCCCCATTACATCAGTTTCTCTGACTCGTCAGCACCGAATACCATTTCTGGCAACAGTATCTCTCTCACATCACACCTTCCTCGGTGAAGACCGAAGCTATGGCTTTGTCTTCCCTGAGTGCCCCTTTTACCTCTCAATTATCTAGTGGCCCAAATGATTCTTTTGCCAGGTAGATGGTAGTACACTCCTCTCACTATCATTTTCCCCTTTATACATGGAATTTCAATACATAGGGATTTCAAGATGTGTTTCATGTCCTGCAGAATTTTTAGTTTATTCAATTCAGGCCCTCCTTAACATACAATGCTACCCCTCCACCAATTAGATCTACCCCATCACTGTGATATAATTTGTATCCTAGTATGACTGGTTAGCCTCCTTCCACCAGGTCTCAGAGATGCCTATTATATCTATTCTTTCATTCAGTGCAATATATTCTAACTCTCCCATCTTATTTCTTAGGCTTCTGGTATTTGCATATAGACATTTCAAACTATGTTTGTTGTTCCTATTTACATCTTGTTCAGCACTTGACAGTGATAATGTGCAATCTTGAAATTTGTCTGCTTTTTATTTAAGGACACCTGGTTTATATGGTCTGTATTGCAACCTTGCTATCTGGATGCCCTATCTTCCCTGTTTTGGTGATACATTTGAAAGATACCTTATTCCGAGCCATGCGCTTTTGAGCGACTGTCGGCCTTCCCCTAGTTTCTAGTTTAAAAGCTGCTTTCTCTCTCTTTTTTAAATGCTGATGCCAGCAGCCTGGTCCCACCCTCATTTAGAGCCCATCCTTTCGGAATAGGCTCCCACTTCTCCAGAATGTTGCCCAGTTCCTAAAACACTCCTCCCTGCACCGTCACCTCATCCATGCATTGAGACTCCGGAGCTCTGCCTGTCTCTAAGGCCCTGCACATGGAACGGGGAGCATTCCTGAAAATGCTACCCTGGAGAATCTGGATTTTAGCTTTCTACTTAGGAGTCTAAATTTGGCCTCCAGAACCTGCCTCTCATATTTTCCCATTTCACTGGTACCTACATGTACCAAGTCAGCCAGCTCCTCCCCAACACCATCTAAAATCCTATCTAGGTGAAACATGAAGTCTGCCACCTTTGCAACAGACAGGCAAATGACCAGGTGATCTTCACGTCCACCAACCACCCAGCTATCTACACGCCTAACAATCGAATCACCAACTACAACAGCCGTCCTAACCCTTCCCTCTTGAACAGAAGCTCCTGGAGATACAACCTCGGAGCAATAACATATTGCATCCCCTAGTGGTGAAGACTGAACTAGACCTTGCTGTGCCTTCTACAGGTTGTTAATGCTGTGTCAGAAAGCTCATATTTTATAACTATGGGGAAAAGGGTATGGAGACTAGCTAATAAAGTTTGATTTTTTTTTAATTCTGTCTTTATCAAATAGCCTACAATTCCTCTTTTAAACCCCAATTTTTAAATTAATAAAAATAGAGAGCAAAATAACATTCACTCACCCAGAGAAATGTCCTCTTATCTCAGAACTGCTCAGAAAGAAAGTTAAGTGGGACCTTTCCTCTGTATATAGTTTTGATACTAAGGGGACTGCTTCAAACAGACCCTTTGAAGTTAACCCAGTAATCAGATTACCCTTAGTTATTCTTCATCTGACAATCTGTACCAATTAGTATAATACAGGAAGGATTTTTTTTGTAACAGATTTGAGGGCGATTATCTACATAACTTACACCAGTTATCAAAAGGAAACTATCTGTATACTTTGCCTTTGAAAATTATTTGACACAACTCCCTGAACACATTTATACCTGCTAATTTGTGTGGGGAATACAAGCAGGCAAATTTACACACTATTTGTTTCTTAAGTATCCTCCCATGAAAACCATTCCCATTCAGTTTTTCCCTGGTGGGTGATATAGGAAATTGTCGCAGTCATGGACCCCAGCACTTGAAGGTAATCCCTCGCACACGGGGATGATGTTCGCAGAAATTGACAAATTAGGGTCTGCAGTTTGAGATTTCGGGCTTCTGTAAGAAACACAGACTTCTAGATAATCCAGTGACTGAGACGGCTGTAGATGACTCTTTTGCAAGCTGACCACCCATCTGAGGGACTGCAGGAATTGGACTGCCCGCTCCATGACCCGCAGACTCTCCTGGTGGGTCTCTGCTCTAATCAGCCAGTTGTCCAGGTAAGGATGAACCAAAACTTCTTCCCTCCTGAGACCCACTGCGACCAACACCATCACCTTGGTAAAGGTGCAAGGGGCCGTTGCCAGGCCGAATGGTAAAGCCCCAAACTGGTAATGTCTGCCAAGAATCGCAAAGCGTAGATAATGTTGATGCAGAGGGCGAATTGGAATGTGTAGACAGGCCTCTGTAAGGTCGAGAGCTATCAATAATTCTCCGGATCATGCTGCTACTATGACGGACAGAAGCGTTTCCAAACGAAACGAAGCTGAGAACTTGGCTGACGGCCTTGAGCTCCAGAATCAGCCTGAAAGAACCCTCTTTCTTGGGGACAACAAAGTAGATTGAGTACCCACCCTGCCTGAGTTCCACCAAGGGAACTGGACAATTAGCCTGGAGATTAAGAAGCCTTTCTAGAGTGTCCCTGGCGATGGCCGCCTTGAAGCGAGACCAGCAAGAAGACTCCAGAAATGCGTCTGACAGAGGACGCACAAATTCTAAGGCGTACCCTTCTTGAATAACCTCTAGCACCCACTGGTCTGAGGTGATCTGGGCCCACCACTGGTAAAACTGCGCCAACCACGCTCCTACCAGAACCAGAGGCTAGACCCAGACACCTTCATTGGGAAGGACGAGCGGAGGACTGGAAAGAGACTCCTGCATCCCTGCCTGCCTTGCGAGTCCCCCGAAAGGACCGATTCCTCTGTAAAAACCTGCAGCGTTGAACCGATGCCGCCTTATCCAATCTAAAATGCAGAGAGTTGCGACCCTGGCCCAGGAACAAATTGTGCCTAGCAGTCTTAGGCCAGTCCTCGGGAAGCCTCTGGACCTTAGTCTCCCCTAAACTTCAGACTAGCTTGTCCAACTCCTCATCGAACAACAAGGAACCCCTGAAGGGAAACTTAATGAGCTTAGACTTAGAAGCCAAAGCTGCTGACCAACCCCTAAGCCAAAGAGCTTGCCTAGCCGCTACACTCAAAGCCATAGACTTGGTTGACACTCATGCAAATCATATAAGGCATCTATCAGAAAAGCTGAACCCATTTCTAGCTTTACCACCTCTGACAAATCATCTGAAGTTCTATCAAGAACTCTCTCTGACCAGCAAAAACAAGCTCTGGCTACCAAAGACCCATAGATGGCTGCCTGCACAGCTAAGGCCGACACATCAAAGCTACTCTTCAACAGTGTCTCCATACGATGGTCTTGCACATCCTTAAGTGCTGTGCCACCAACAACTGTCACCGTATTACGCTTAGTGACTGCCGAGGCCACTGCATCTACCACGGGTTCAATAAGGATTTGTCAGCCTGTGGAACCGGCTAGAGACAGACCAAAGATCTGGAGGGCCTAAAGGTCAAATCTGGGACCTCCCATTCTGCCTGAATGACATCCCTGATGTCTTGATGCATCGGAAAAGTCTTACCTGGCTTAAGGAACCCCTTTATCAGTAGATACACTTTGCAGGGCTCCGCCGCCCAAGATTCCTCTCTCTCAAAGTGTAAGCTGGAGGAAACCAAAGATATTAATTCCTGCAAATCTTCCTGGAGCTGGAGGAGCAGCCTAGTGGTTAGTGCAGTGGACTTTGATCCTGGGGAACTGGGTTCGATTCCCACTGCAGCTCCTTGTGACTGTGGGCAAGTCACTTAACCCTCCATTGCCCCAGGTACAAATAAGTACCTGTATATATGTAAGCCGCTTTGAATGTAGTTGCAAAATACCACAGAAAGACGATATATCAAGTCCCATTTCCCTTTCCTTATGAAAAATTCTAAGGACCGAGGGATCCTCCCCAGGAACGAAGGGTTCAGCCCCTGAATTTCCCTGGCCAGAATCATCCTCCATAGAGCCATCCTGAGAAAATTTCTGTTCCTCCAAGGAGGGCATCTCCAGGTCTGGATCAGAACCAAGCTTCTCATCCAGAGCCCAGGACTGCCTGGACCGTTTAGATGCCACCAGCTATCTGAAGGTCTTTTGCCAAAAGGAACCGGAGAGGGATTAGAGTTCTGTAACATAACGGCTCTATACATTTGTAGTACAAATCAGGAGGAAACCCCCCAGCAGAGCCTGCAGGGAAGAAAGAAAAAGTTTCTGACTGTACCCGCTCTGAAGGAACCAGCAGCGAGACAAACTGATCAGCTGAGACAGCTAAAATGCCTGCAGTTCCCCCCAAAGCCATAGGTATATAAGTATTGCCATACTGGGACAGACCAAAGGTACATCAAGCCAACCATCCTGTTTCCAACAGTGGTCAATCCAGGTAACAAATACTTGGCAAGATCCAAAAAGGTACAAAACATTTTATACTGCTTATCCTAGAAATAATGGATTTTCCTAAGTCCAATTTAATAATGGTCTATGGACTTTTCCTTTAGGAAGCCATCCAAACCTTTTTAAAACTCTGCTAAGCTAACCACCTTTACCACATTCTCTGGCAACGAATTCCAGAGTTTAATTACATGTTGAGTGAAGAAATATGTTCTCCGATTCGTTTTAAATTTACTACTTTGTAGCTTCATCGCATGCCCCCTAGTCCTAGTATTTTTGGAAAGAGTAAACAAATTATTCACGTCTACCCTTTCCACTCCACTCATTATTTTATATACCTCTATCATATCTCCCCTCAGCTGCCTTTTCTCCAAGCTGAAGAGCCCTAGCCGCTTTAGCCTTTCCTCATAAGGAAGTCATCCCATCCCCTTTATCATTTTCGTCGCCCTTCTCTGTACCTTTTCTAATTCCATTTTATCTTTTTTGAGATGTGGCGACCAGAACTGAACACAATAGTCGAGGTGCGGTCGCACCATGGAGCGATACAAAGGCATTATAACGTCCTCATTTTTGTTTTCCATTCCTTTCCTAATACCTAACATTCTATTTGCTTTCTTAGCCGCAGCAGCACACTGAGCAGAGGGTTTCAACGTATCATCGACGACACCTAGATCTCTTCTTGGTCAGTGACTCCTAACGTGGAACCCTGCATGATGTAGCTATAATTCGGGTTCCTCTTTCCCACATGCATCACTTTGCACTTGCTCACATTAAATGTCATCTGCCATTTAGACGCCCAGTCTTGTAAGGTTCTCTTGTTATTTTTCACATTCCTCCCGCAATTTAACAAGTTTGAATAACTTTGTGTCATCAGCAAATTCAATTACCAGGACCTGTCGATTTCTCCTTTGCCATTATTACATCCCTTCCCCCCCCCCCCCCCCCCCGAAGGAACCGGAGCGACTGTAGTGGAGGGTCCTGCCTCCAAGGAGCTCTCCATGGAGGTACAGCATTTGCAGACACTGCTAGCACCCATGCCGCGGTGCTGATACACTGTGCAGTGTTGCTATTTTTCAGCCGTGCCACCAACAAAACAAACATGGCACGGTACTTTTTTTCTTTTTTTTTTTTAGTTCTGTGCTCTGGGGGAAAACCAAGAGGACAGCCATTATTCGCACAAGGAGGAGAATCGGTTTAAAAAAGGTGCTCAGAAAGCTGTGCAAACCGGGATTGTGTTTACTTTCCCTTTTCTTTTGTCAAGAAACGGCTGCCTCTCCCAGCCTAGCTGCTCTTCCCTCGAAGAGATCTATGAATGCTGCAAATACGAAGGATTTGGGGGAGGGGACCTGGCTACCCAGGTGTAGCACCCACAAGGCTCAAAAAGATCCTCGCGGACCTCAGCCTCAGGTTTAACCAAACCAGATTTTAAGAAGAGTACTGCATTAAACACAGTATACCAATCGAAAAACAAAAACCCCTACAGAAGGAAAATAAACAGAGGAAAAGACTGAAGGGCTCGCCACCTTCCACCTGCTGGAGACTGAGATTACTGGATCTTTCTTATTCTAGCAAGGGCTCTTATTGACTCTCTCTGAAGAGTCAGTGTTCTCAGTCTCTAGCTGCTGGAAGGCGTGTACAACCCATCAGGCACAATCTGGGCTGGTCCAGAGGGATGATAAGAATGTAGTATTTTAACCCAATACACCTGGGATTGAGAACGAGCAGTGTTGGCATGAATGTGGAGAACAGGGGACATTTCAACATCTCCGGTGGACTTGTCCCAAGGTCCAGACTTACTGGGCCTTGGTACTTGCTGTCTTCATGGGATCCTGTTGGATACCTGTAACCTGGATTGATCACTATTGGACAGAGGATGCTGGACTTGATGGATTGGTCTGGTCAAGCAGGGCACCTCTTATGCTCCTGAAAGAGAAATACAAGTAAATAGTATTCTAGCTACATCATTTGGAGGTTAATTTTATAAACCTTTTCTATCTGGTCAATATTCAAAATGATTTAACCGGCCACATGTGACTGCTGACCAATTTTCCCTCTAAGCGGTGCACATCAGTGATTGCTCATACATTTTAGGAGCATCATTCACAGATTTTACATGGTTGCTCACAATTTTTTCTTTTGTGCTATATAGAGAAATGAATTGCTAATACTGGAGCTCAAAAATTGTTGGATTTTAATACTTGTTGCTCACATGAAAAAAAATCTGCACACACCAGGCCACTTCTTAGAGGAAGCATTGCCGCTGACCAGTAAAATTGTGTCACGCTTCTCCCAGAAGCACTGGGTTGTGAGTCCTTGGACCCCTGCAGTGGAGTGGCAGTGGCAGGCAAAATCACCTCCAAACCAGAGACAAGGCAAAACAGGACTGGAACCCCGGACTGGAGTACTGAACTGGAACACACGGGACTGGAACGCACCGGACTGGTACGCACTGGACTGGAACCCACTGGACCGGAACACAGTGGACTGGACCTAGGCTTCACCTACACTTAGCAGCCGTTCCCCGGAGGTTGAGCCCCCGGGTGCAGGCAGCCGGCAGGGCTTGGAGGAAAACTGGTACTGGAACTAGCAGGCAGGAACACCAGGAATCAGGATTCAGAAGTGCCCACAGGCACCTAGATAAAAGCAAGGCAGACAGGTGTGCAGGGCTATGGCTGGAGCTGCAGTAGCTGAGAAATACAGGCAGAGGACAGGACTATGGCTGAAGCTCCAGTAGCTAAAAATACAGGCAAGGAGCAGGGCTATGGCTGGAGTTCCAGTAGCTGAGAAATACAGGCAGGGAGCAGGGCTATGGCTGGAGCTCCAGTAGCTGAGAAATACAGGCAGAGAACAGGACTATAGCTGAAGCTCCAGTAGCTAGAAATACAGGCAGGGAGCAGAGCAATACTGAAAGCTGCCAAGCTGCCACTAAGAAAGAAACCCAAGCCAGGAATACAGACCAGAGGCAAGACTAGGAATAAGCAATATAACCAAAACTAGCTACACATAGACTAACTAGAAGAAGCTACACACAAAGCTAACAAGAATAAGCTATACACAAGCTAACTAGACACAAGCAAGAAACTCAGACTAGAACTGGACTAGGCTGAAGTGCACAGAGCACTCTAACATACCAGGGACGATGCAAAGGCAAACACAGAAGGTTCTAGGTGATTAATAAAGCCCATCAACACCTGAGGCTCAGCTGCAGCAATCTCTAGGCAGCTACGGGTGCTGTCCAGGCACAAACCAAGAAGCAGGCAGAAAGCATACTGAAGCATAGAGAGACTCAGCATACACAGGTGTAGCACAGAGGAGCAATCAGAACCATGCTATTTAGGAAGGATAGAGAGGGTCGTAAGGGTGGAGGAGTAGCTCTATATGTGAGAAATGATATCACAGCGACCAAAATGACAGGGACCTGGGGAAAGGAAGAAGCGATATGGATCACCTTAAAAAGAGAGGATAGAATCTCTATACATGTGGGTGTTGTCTACAGACCTCCAAAACAATTGGAGGAATTAGATAAAGACCTGATCGCAGATATTCAAAAGTTGGGAAACAAGAGAGAGGTGCTGTTGCTGGGAGATTTCAATCTGCCGGATGTAGATTGGAAGGTTCCGTCTGCGGAATCGGAAAGAAGTAGAGAGATCATGGATGCTTTACAAAGCGGTTTGCTCAGACAAATGGTGATGGAACCCACAAGGGAGGGAGCGACACTGGATCTGGTGCTCACAAATGGAGATAGCATGTCAAATATCTGAGTGGGTGCCCACCTGGGCAGCAGTGACCATCAAATGGTTTGGTCTGATATTACAGCTAAAGTGGAGAGCGGCCACTCAAAACTCAAAGTTCTGGATTTCAAGCGTGCTGACTTTAGTAAAATGGGGGAATACCTGAGGAAGGAGATGATGGGCTGGGAGGAAATATGAGAAGTGAAAGGACAGTGGTCCAGGCTGAAAGAAGCTATAAATAGGGCCACAAACCTTTCTTTATGTAAGGAAAGTAAATAAAAGCAAGAGAAAAAGGAAACCGATATGGTTCTCCAAGCAAGTGGCTGAGAAAATAAAGGCTAAAGAGTTGGGGTTCCAGAAATACACAAAAACTCAAGAAAAGGAAGATGAGGAGGAATACAGGATGAAACTGAAAGAAGCCAAGAGAGAGATACGTCTGGCGAAAGCGCAAGAACAAATGGCTAGAAATGTAAGGAGGGGTGACAAAAATTTCTTCAGGTATATAAGTGAAAGGAGAATGGCTAAAAAGGGAATTGAGACTAAAAGATACCGCGAACCGCTATGTGGAAAATGATGAAGAAAAAGCAAATTTGCTAAATAGATACTTTTGTTCTGTTTTCACAGAAGAAAATCCTGGAGAAGGACCGCGATGGACTGCAAAAAGTACAAATGAGATTGAAGTGGATAGAGCACCGTTCACGGAAGAGAGTGAGTATGAACAGCTTGAAAAGCTAAAGGTGGACAAAGCCATGGGACTGGATGGGATCCACCCCAGGATATTGAGGGAGCTCAGAGAGGTTCTGGCGGGTCCTCTTAAAGATTTGTTTAATATATCCTTGCAGACGGGAGAGGTAACAGAATTCAAACACGCGTGGGATAAACATAAAGGAATCCTGTTCAGAAGGAATGGATCCTAAGGAGCTTAGCCGAGATTGGGTGGCAGAGCCGGAGGCAGGATAGTGCTGGGCAGACTTATACGGTCTGTGCCAGAGCCGGTGGTTGGGAGGCAGGGATAGTGCTGGGCAGACTTACACGGTCTGTGCCCTGAAAAGGACAGGTACAAATCAAGGTAAGGTATACACAAAAAGTAGCACATATGAGTTTATCTTGTAGGGCAGACTGGATGGACCATGCAGGTCTTGCACAGAGGAGCAATCAGAGCCATGCTGGAAGCAGCCAGCACACAGAGACAGAGCTAACTTAGAAAGACCAGACGGCAGCCAGCTTAGAGGCTGACCGCCAGAAATAAGGTAAGCTTGAGAAGGGTCACGACCATAGACGTGACAAATCACTTGTTAAGGGCTATCCATTACATTTCAGCAGCACTTAACCAGTTATTGCTGCTGAAAATTAGCAGATAACACCTAAGTGAAAGTCAGCTATTTTGGGGGTGTTCTGAGGGCGAAGCCAGAACTTAACCGGAGAGGGTAAGCACATAAAACACAGATCTATGTTTATGTGGCAACCCATGGCATGTTAAGTTCTGAATATCAATTTAGCTGGCACCATATAAACTGGATATTCAATGCCAAAGCTTGAACATGCTCTGGCATTGAATATCCAGAAATAACATGGGCAGCAGTAAGTAAAACACTCACTGCTACTAGCTGAATATTTACCCCCATATGTTAAAAAATTATGATTTATGTATGGGAAAGGTCTGTTATAAAATCAGGTCTCCCTTAATGTATGCAAGGGTCAAGTATGGCATGTATTTTGTAGTAGGCATGCTCAGGGAGTGAGTTAAGGTGGAGTATGGACAAAGTCATGATTTACACATCTGTTTTATAAAATACATGATATGAGACTTAGAAAGTTCCATAGTAACGCACGTAACTTTGTAAGTCTATGTGCTTTGAAAATGAGCACCTATGTCCACTAATGCCAGATTCGTAGTAAACAAAACAACAGACTGGATCATGGCAGCTAAACTTGATCTACTCTTCATCACCGAAACGTGAATCCATAATCAAGAGGACCCAATCATCCTAAATCTATGCCCTCCAGGATATAAAATCACCCACTGGACCAGAAAAGAAGAGAGAGGTGGAGGTATAGCGCTTATACACCGATCCCATTTCACCATCGAAATCACTGGCGAATCCATAATAACCCAACTCAAAATAGCCTCAATCAGAATCCAACATAAAACCCTGCTCGACCACCTAAACTGTATCCTGTTCTACAGACCACCATGCAGTTGGAACGATAAGCAGTCAAACTTCATGGACTTCATCTCTAGTACTTGTATATCCAACTCCAATATACTAGTACTAGGAGACATAAACCTTCACCTAGAAGACCCAAACTCTGCCAACGCACGAGAATGCAAGGATTTCCTTCATTCATGTGATCTTAAATGGCTTCATATGCAAATAACCCATGTGAAAGGGCACACACTTGACCTCATCTCACACAAACTGTCCTCAGATCAGAACCTACTAATAACAGAAACCAAATGGACAGAAACACCATGGACCGACCACTATAAACTAAACCTAGACCTAAAATGGCGGAAAAGGGGTTCTCCCCACACACGAGAACATACAATCTACACCACAAGAAGCCAAATAGACTCGGAAACATTCTGGAAACAGATATACAACAATGACTGGACAGCACAGACTCCACACACTACCTCTCAGAATGGGACAAAAGATGTAAACAGACACTAGACGAAATAGCACCCTTACGAACAAGAACCTCACACAGACATAATACCGTGGTTCAATGAAGAACTGAAAAAACTAAAAACACAATCCAGGAAACTGGAATGCGCATGGAAAAAAATGAAAAATGAATATACACTTAACGCTTGGAAACAATTACAAAGGAAATACAAATACGTAATATGACAAACCAAAAGATCATACTATAAAACTAAAATATGGCCGGACTACAAAGACACAAGGAAACTATACCATCTTGTGAACAAATTACTAGACATAACAACCAATAGCGACACCCCATCAGCAGACAACCTTGCTAAATACTTCAACGAAAAAATAGTGAACCTACGCAAAACTCTACCACAGGACAACGAAAACTTCATAAATGGCTTGGACCCAACCCCTGATGAATATCCAGCGGATCGAACCTGGTCAAATTTCGCCCTCCTCACCGTCGACACCGTCACCCAAGCGATTAACAGATATTCCAACAGTCACTGTCAATTGGATACTTGCCCTAACTACCTAATAAAATCCGCCCCCCCCCCCCCCCCCCCACCGCTTCATAACAGACCTCACATCCCATTTAAATTTCATGCTTCAACAAGGTATTTTCCCAAAAGAAAAAGGCAATATTCTACTCACCCCAATACCAAAAGAGACCACGAAAAAATCAAATGACATCACCAACTACCAACTAGTAGCATCTAAACCACTGGTAGTCAAACTAATGGAAGGTTTGGTAACCAAACAATTATATGATTACATAAACAAATTCACAATACTACATGAATCTCAATCAGGTTTCCGCCCCCTACACAGCACCGAAACAGTACTACTTATCCTCCTAACCAAATTCAAGCAGGAAATAGCAATAGGTAAAAGTATACTTCTCCTCCAATTCGACATGTCCAGTGCGTTTGACATGGAGGCATATTTTCAATGCACTTAGCCTTCCAAAGTTCCATAGGTTTCTAAGTGCTTTGAAAATATGCCTCATGGTCAACCACAAGATATTACTAAGACTCCTAGACTACTTCGGAATTGGCGGAAACACACTCAAATGGATCAAGGGCTTCCTAACCACCAGAACATATCAAGTGAAAACTAACACTAACTTATCATCACTGTAGAAACCAAACTGTGGAGTACCACAAGGATCACCATTATCACCGATCCTTTTTAACCTCATGATGACCCCACTAGCCAAGGCCCTATCCACTCAAGGTCTCAACCCATTCATTTATGCAGACGACGTCACAATATATATCCCATACAAACAAGATCTGTCAGAAATCAACAACGAAATCAAGCTTAGCTTGATCATCATGGACTCATGGGCAAATGCATTCCAATTAAAACTCAACACTGAAAAAACACACTGTCTCATCATCTGCTCCCAACACATACAAACCCAAAAACTTAAGCATCCCAGGTCACACCCTCCCCATCTCAGACAACCTAAAAATTCTCAGAACAACAATCGACCGAAACCTCACTCTAGAGAACCAAGTGAAATTTACCATAAAAATATTTCACTCAGTGGAACGCGTGAAACCATTCTTCCCGAGGGCTATATTTCGCAACCGGATACAATCAATGGTACTAAGCCACGCAGATGGCACTGCAATGGAATTTATGCGGGATGCAAAGAACAAATTATAAAGAAACTTCAGACCGCCCAGAACACAGCAGCCAGGCTTATATTTGGAAAAAGGGAAAATTAGGTTCTTACCTTGGTAATTTTCTTTCTTTTAGTCATAGCAGATGAATCCATTACGAATGGGTTGTGTCCACCTACCAGCAGGGGGAGATAGAGAGCACTGAAAACCATAGTGCCTCTTGGCCAGCTAGCGCCATCTGCCTCTCAGTATTTGAAGCTTCCAAAGCAGTGTTACACCGCAAAGTAGAATAACATGAACTTTCCTCACAGCGAACGAACGCCCCAGAACAGGAGCAGTAATTCAAAGGAGGGACAAACTCAACTTCCTGTAACAGAACAGAAATCCTGAAGACTGTTTTCCAACTTCTCCCAATGAGGAAACATAGCTATTGGAAAAACTGAACCCAAAACAGAATCAATCAATCAATCACGGCGGGCTCATGGAGTCATCTGCTATGACTAAAGGAAAGAAAATTACCAAGGTAAGAACCTAATTTTCCCTTCCTTGTCATCAAGCAGATGAATCCATTACGAATGGGATGTATCAAAGCAATCCCTAGATAGGGTGGGAACAGGCCACAACACGCGCCAGCACTTATGCTCCAAAATGCGCATCCCTCCTGGCAGCCACCTGTAATGTTGGGCAAATGAGAGCTTAGAAGCCCATGTCGCTGCACTGCATATGTCTTGAAGAGAGAGTGCTCCAGTTTCAGCCCAAGAAGAGGAAATCGCTCTTGTGGAATGTGCCTTAAAGGCTTCAGGCGGAGGCCGGCCAGACAACAGATATGCTGAAAAAAAAAATAGCTTCTTTGAGCCAACGAGCCAGAGTAGCTTTAGACGCTAGAGACCCTCTGCGAGAACCTGACAACAAAACGAAAAGGTGATCAGAGGTCCTGAAAGCATTTGACATGCGCAGATACTGCAACAGAGCCCTTCGCACATCTAGAAGGTGCAAATGCAGAAATGGGCCTCGACAGGACAGCGCCTGGAGCTCAGACACCCGTCTCGCCGAAGTAATGGCCACCAACAAGACCGTCTTTAGGGTCACATCCTTCTCCAAAGTTCGCCTAAGCGGCTCGAAGGGTGAACACTGAAGGGCCTTTAAAACTAGGGCCTTTAAAACCAGGTTCCAGGCCAGACACGGAGCCCACACGGGAGGACGGAGCCGAAGCACCCAAGAAACCGTGCCACCTCCGGATAAGCAGCCAAGGAGAGGCCAGCCACCTTCCCCCAAAACATGCTAAGACTGCAACTTGAACACGCAGGGAATTACAGGCCAAACCTTTTTGTAAACCATCCTGCAAAAAGTCAAGTATCGTCAAGACAGAAGCCCGCATGGGTGTAATCGCTTTAGCAGCACACCAAGCCTCAAACTGGCACAAAATCTGAGCATAGGCAACGGAAGTGTAACGCTTGCGGGCCTGAAGGAGAGTGGAGATGACCTTGTTGGAATAGCCCTTGTCTCTCAATTGCGCCCTCTCAAGAGCCATGCTGTAAGACCAAAGCGGCAGGCATCCTCCACGGTTACCGGCCCCTGTGACAACAGATTCGGTACCAGAGGCAAAGGAAGGGGAGCCTCCACCAGCATCCGCCGGAGGTCCGCACACCACGGCCGCCTGGGCCAATCCGGGGCAATGAGAACCACCTCTCCTTGATGCAGCCGAATCCGCAGGAGTACTCGCCCTATCAAGGGCCCAGGAGGGAACACATACAGGAGGCCCTGAGACCAGGGTTGAGCCAAGGCATCCAACCCCACCGAGCGAGGATCTCTCCGTCTGCTGTAAAGCACGGGACCTTTGGCATTTGCGCTTGGTGCCATAAGATCCGCTATGGGCGTCCCCCATTTGGCGCAGAGCTGAAGGAACACTTCGTCTGCCAGTTCCCACTCCGCTGGGTCGAATTGATGCCTGCTTAGATAATCGGCTTGCACGTTGCTCTGACCTGCAATGTGAGCTGCTGACAGAAACTGCAGATGTAGCTCGGCCCAGTGGCAAATCTGCACGGCCAGTGCCCTGCACTGAGTGCCGCCTTGTCGATTTATGTAGGCCACTGCTGTCGTATTGTCCAACAGAACTCTGACAGCCAGTCCCTACAGGGTTGTGTGAAAGGCCAGAAGCACCTGGAATATCGCTTTCAACTCCAAGCGATTGGTGGACCACTCCGACTCCTCGGGTGTCCAGAGACCCTGGGCATGCCTTCCCTGGCAATGTGCCCCCAGCCACCACTCCATACTGAGCCGGGCCGCAGGGAGCGATGTGAGTCTGCGCTGGTAATCCTGAGATATTGGAGACCATCGATGAAGCAGTGAACACTGCAGAGGTCTCAGATGCGCTCTCGCCCATGGCACCACTTCCAAGGTGGCCATCATCGACCCCAACAGCTGGACTATGTCCCAAGCTCGCGGGCGAGGCATCCTCAGGAGCAGACGGACCTGGTTCTGAAGCTTGCACCGCCTTTGCTCGGGTAGAAAGACAAACCCCGAGGCTGTGTCGAACCAGACCCCCAAACATTCTAGAGATTGAGAGGGGGGGGGGGGGGGGTCAGGTGACTTTTGGGTTTATTGATGACCCAGCCCAGAGATTGAAGTACTGAGACCACTCTGGCTGTTACATGATGACTCTCTTCTGCAGGAGTCCGCTCTGATGAGCCAGTTGTCGAGGTATGGGTGAACCCGGATACCCTCTCACCTGAGAAAGGCAGCTACTACCACCATTACCTTGGAAAAGGTTCAGGGAGCTGTGGCGAGGCCAAAAGGCAAGGCCCGAAACTGGAAATGTTTTCCCAACATCGCAAACCGGAAAAACCGGTGGGGCGGGGACCAAATAGAAATGTGCAACTAAGCTTCTTTCAGGTCCAGAGACATGAGAAACTCTCCTGGCTGTACCACCGCCATGACGGAGCGCAGGGTTTCCATGCAAAAATGCCGCACTCTTTGTGACTTATTGACTTCCTTTGAGTATGGGCCGAAAAGACCCTCCTTTTTGCGGCACCACAAAGTAAATGGAGTAACGACCGTAGCCGATCTCGGCGGGAGGCACAGGGACCACCGCCCCGAGGTGCAACAAGCCCTGCAAGGTCTCATCTACTGCCGCCCGTTTGACGGCAGAGCCACATCGGGATTCCACAAACAAGTCTCTCACCGGGGCATTGAATTCTAATCTGTAGCCATCTCTGATCAGGTTCAAAACCCACTGATCGAGGTAATCTTGACCCATTCCTCGAGAAAGGAGGGAAAGACGTCCTCCAACTGCAGGAATCGAGGAGTGGGCCGGCGCACCATCATTGAGAAGGTCGCCCATGAACTCCAGGCCTTGAGCCGGCCGCTACGGAACATTTGTTCGAGCGAAAGAAGTTCCTCTGCTGAAAGCGGGCATGTGAAGTAAACCCAGCAGAACGCCCCAGGCGGTACCTTCTAGCTTCACGGAAGCGAGGTCTGGAAGAGGAGGGAACTGCCTGACCCTTGGAAGAAGACCGTGGCCTATCCTCGGGTAAGCGCTGGGGTTTAGTTTCCCCCAAACCTTTAACAATTTTCTCCAACTCCTCACCAAATTGGAGAAGGCCCTGGAAGGGCAACTCCGCCAACCTTTGCTTAGAGGCCATGTCAGCCGCCCAATGCCATAGCCATAGAAGGTGGCGAGCAGCCACCGCCACAGCCATCTGTTTAGCTGAAGCTCTGACCAGATCATAGAGGGCGTCAGACAAAAAGGGCAAGGCCGACTCCATCTGCGGTGCCACCTCCGCAAGGGGCTCCGCTCCATCCCCGGGCTGTTCCACTGCCTGTTGCAACCAAGCGAGGCAGGCTCGAGCAGCAGAACAACTGCACACAGATGCCCGTAACTCTAGGCCTGAAATCTCAAAGGACCGTTTAATTGCTGATTCCAGAAGTCGGTCCTGCATGTCCTTCAGGTCCTTCCTCTACTGGGAGGGTAATCTTTTTCGTCACAGCCGTGACTAGAGCATCCACTTTAGGCATGGCCAAGCATGCCAAGTGCTCCTCACTGAGAGGGTATAAGTGCCCCATTGCCCTGGCAACTTTCAAAGGCCCCTCAGGGTCAGCCCATTGAGCCGAAATAAGCTCTTGGATGGAGTCATGCAAAGGAAAGGCTCGAGCAGGCTTCTTAGTACTTGCCATCCTCGGATTACCAGAGGAGGCTTCGCCCATCACAGGATCTTCAATAGAGAGAGCCTGTAAGGCATTAGAAATAAGCGCTGGCAGCTCTTCGTGGTGGAAAATCCTAACCGCAGTGGGATCATCCGGATCCAGTGGCAATCCTACACCTTCCTCTGGCTCTTCGGACCATGAAGGCCTGCCAGACCCCTCATAATCCCCACAGCCTGACCACAGGGGGGGAAGGGGGGGTGCGCCACTCTCTGAAGGGGAATTTACCCTTCTGCGCTTGTCTTGCGGCCAACTGTCTGGGGAAAAAACCCTGACAGTGAGCCCCGCTGCGGATCTGCACTTGCCACAATGTGAACAGCGCTTAACAACCTCCGCAGCCATCGCCGAAAATGGCAGAAAATTTCAAAATTGCAGATACGCGCCAAAACGTACCGATCGCAGGCCCTCCCCGGAGGAGCTACAAGACCGAGTCACAGAGCTCCGGTCACACTGCAGAGACAGAAGGAAGCCTCAGAATCGCAGCACTAACAAGCACATCGTGTTTTTTTTTTAACGCTGTGAGGAAAGTTAGAGGCAACAGCTACAGAGGCACTCCGGAGGTCCAGGAGAGTGGGAAAGGCAGGGAAAGGATGAACCAATGTGCCTGCATCCACATAGAACAGTGTGGGAAAGGCAGGGACAGGGTAAACCTATATGCCTGCATCCACATGGGGGAAGGGTAAGGCAGGGAAAGGGCTAACCTATGTGCCTTTAAAGTGAAGCTGCAATAGCCACAACACCCCTGCTACAACTGACAAAAGCCGAGGAGCCACCCCAGGCAGATTTTTGAAGGAGTTGAATAAGCTGCGTCCAACCCTACTGGGGAGATAGAGAATACTGAGAGGCAGATGGAGCTAGCTGGCCAAGAGGCACTATGGTTTTTCAGTGCTCTCTATCTCCCCCTGCTGGTAGGTGGACACAACCCATTCATAATGGATTCATCTGCTTGATGACAAGGAACATGTTATGATAGCGCCAAACCCCTCCGAGAAAAACTGCACTGGCTCCCAATCAAAGAACGCATTGCTTTTAAGGTCTGCACCATGGTTCATAAAATTATATACGGCGAAGCCCCGGGATACATGACAGACCTCATAAGACCTACCAACCAGAAACACAACAAGATCAGCACGAACTTACCTAAATCTCCACTACCCAAGTACTAAAGGACTCAAATACAAATCAACTTCTGCATCTAGCTTTTCTTACTTAAGCGTGCAACTAATGAACGCTCTGCCAAAGAACATAAAAACAACGAACAGCCACCAGAAAGAACTAAAAACAAACCTGCTCAAAAAGGCATACCCCACCGACCCAACATAAAAACCTAAGTTCCTGCGACACTGCAAAACCAAAGACTGTAATGGACATACGTTAACCCTCATCCCCCCTCCCTAACTTCCCCAATGTATCTACCAAACACGAACCTTCTTTTACCACAATAACACCTGTATTTGTTTATACCGCAACTGGCGAACGCAGTTGCGGTACCATGTAAGCCACATTGAGTCTGCAAATAGGTGGGAAAATGTGGAATACAAATGAAATAAATAAATAAATAAAATAAGTATGTGTTAATATTTATGCCTGCTCTTGTAGGCATTAACATCTATACCTTTATAAACAAGTGCCCTGTTACAATACTACCTTTTTGTCCTTCGCAAGGGGGGGGAAAAAAGAGTACTCAACAGAGCCAGTTCTTTGAAAAATATACCCATTAAGCAGAGGCCCCACTAACTGCACCCCATTAAGTGGCATACTTGGGTTAAAAATCAAACCAGAAAAATAAAGCCCTTGGAAAAATGTGTTTCCTTTCACTGCTGACCTCAATCTAAAATTTCATCTGAGGGATGAATAAAATGCACAGTTGCCAGGCAGGCACCGCTTGTTTACAGTAGCAGGCTAACAGCATCTACTCTGCAAAGCTAAATCCTGGCTTTATTTTCACATCCCTCCCAAAAAAAACACCCCCTCCCACACTATGCATTGAAGCCTCCCTACTTACAGAATATGATGTAGCTATGGTGAAGTTGGTGATTTGTTTTCTCCTTGTTATTGTTTGGCCTCAGAAGCAATCAGTGCTTTTATCACAGAAGAATCAGCTCAAAGGATATTTATAACAAGTTGTGTCTTAGCAACACCCTTGAGTTGTCAAAGTAACCAGCTCAAAGATTAAACAAAAAAATGAAAATGAAAAGAAAAAAAAAGAGCAACCCCTTTGCACATACCTTTTTAATAAGCATGGGGTGAAATTTTTGTGTTAAACCATCACATCTGGCAACAGTCGCACTAGTGGTTCAGCAATAAAATCTGCCTTCTCCATTACCAACGATAAAACACGTAATTGTTTTAAATACAATTTTTGTGGAATTGCCAAAAGATCTGGTTGAATATGGCACCTCTTATGTTTCTGGGCAGCACTGATCAGTATGGTTTGATCTATGAGCTAAAGTGAGGTCCGATCACACCAAACTCAAAAGTAATGCATTTCAAACACATCGACCAGCAAAATGGAGAAATAGGTAAAAGAAGGAGCTGGCAGGGTGGGAGGAGATAAAGAAAATGGGTAAACTAAAAGGGCTAAAAAAAAGGGCAACAGATCTTTACATACAGAAAGTAAGTAAATGCAAAAGGAAAATGGAAACCTATATGATTCTCCAAAGAAATGGCTAAAATTTTAAAGAGAAAAATGTTTCACAAAATGTAGAAGTTCACAAATAGAGAAACACACACACACACAAGAATACGGTATAAAGCTGAGAGAGAGGAAGAAAAATTAGAATAGCAAAAGCACGAGCAGGAAAAAAAATGGCAAAAGTAGTGAGGTAGCAACATTTGTTTCAGGTATTTTGGCAGAAGAATGCCAGAGATTAGATTATAAAGCTCAAAAGATATTGAGAGTCAATATGTAGATAAAATCTGCTTGATGACAAGAAAAGAAAAATTGCGCAAAAGTTCCTACTGTTCAGTATTCACTGAAAAAGAAACTGGTGAAGGTCTGCAGAGGACTGACAAAAACGCATATAGGGATGATGTACATAACCGCACTGTTAACAGAAGAAAGAGTCTACGATTTTGCAAAAGCCATGGGAGATATGACACAGACATTTAAATTATTCAAAGACAGTGAGGAACAAAACAACCTTTTCCAAAAAGGGAGAGGCGATGGAAATAAAGGGCATGAAATTTAGCTGCCCAGAGAGAAAATTAAAATCAACATCAAGAAATATTTGTCATGGAGAGGTAGTGGATTGCCTGGAATGCTCTTCCATGGGAAGTGATTGGGGTTGAAAACAATGATGGAACTCAAAAAGGTGTGGAACAAGAGGTTTTCTAAACGGCATGAAGATGGTACTGAACATTTCTGCTCACAATAACTTCCACACTAAACAAACAAGAAGGTGGGGGGGGGGGGGGGGGGGGGGGAGTAGATTGAAGGAGGCATGAGTTACAATCATGACAACAAAGGTGGGATAACCTGCATGGAGTCCCTAGTACAACCCTGGCCACCCTTCTGGGCAGATTGGATGGACCACGCTAGCTTTTAATTGGCCATCATTTACTATGTTCCTATGATCAATTTCATGTTGAAAATCTGTTCCTTCACATATCAGCGATCAAGTTATTAGCCCAAAGGCATCTTAAAGATGCCACCCTTGCTGCCCATCACAATGAATTAGTAACTAAGCACCAAAAATGCATTCTGAATATAAAACATTTAGGTTACATGTAAATGATATACTCTTTTTAGGCTCTCTTTTTCCCATATTTAATGTAATGTTAATTTTATACCTTTTAAATAACCATCGTTATATTTTACAACTATAATAAAAACGCAAATTTTAAATATTATCAGTTTATTAGAACTTTTTGTACAACACACATCTAAATTCCCAACTGCCTTGTGCCAATGACCTGAACGTCATTAACCAAGTAATTTATCTTCATTTTTCTAGAAGGTTCACTGTGTTCTATAATAAATTGAAGTGCAAATATTTCCCCTCATGCGTCTGTAAAAGGAGAATTTCCCGAATGAATTTTTATTCTACAATTCAGAATTTTCACTTTTACTTGTATGATGGGAGTAGGTGAATGAAGACAGAGATCAATCAAAACCAGCAGACTACAGAAAAAGCAAACACTGCACACAGCTAATTCTGAATTTATTTATTTTTTTTAATAATAAATTCTTCTGGACTCCAAACATGGAGACCTGCATGCCCAAATCATAACAGCCACTAATCCTTTTGTGCCAAGTATTGGATTTCATATTTAAATGAGTAATGTAACAATGACCGTTTGTTCCTATTCCCATCATGCCAAATAATCGTTTCCTTCAAGAGTTGCAAAAATGCTCTCTCTTTAGCTCCAGATGAGATTCTCTGTGTTTTGTTTACAGTCCCCGAGTTAAAAGATCACATCCAAAATCATTATATGAAACATTTATGTACTTGGCCAGTAAAATCAACACACACACACCAGCCTCTTCCCACCCAAAAAACAACCTCCTTAAATGAATTTTTGCACAAGTATTTGCCCCAGTTTGAAAAGCAAATCCTCCCACCACATTTATTAGCTTAGTGATCTCTTTGGAATATTTTCTAACATCTGGATATCCTCATTCGAGGATGTGAGCCCAAATTAAACCCTATACCCCAGAATGTGATCTGAATTCGCTGATATAGTGGAAGGATATTTTTGCTCCTTGGTTCCACACCTTTCCTCCTCCTCCCATCAATATTTAAATGCAGGAGACTCTGCAGTCATCTGGGTTTATAGGATATCCACAATACATGTGGCACAAGATACATTGGAAACCCATTATATGCCAGTTTATCTCATATATATTCATTGTGGATATCCAAAAACCTGACTGTAATGTCCCCAGGACAGGTTTCTGAAACCCTAATTTAAGGAATGCAAATATGTGCCTAAATTTTGCCTGCTTGACTTCATTCCAAATCAAGAGTAGAACATATCATACTTAACTATTCTTGCTCCCCAAATGCATTTCCCTGTATTTGTCCACATTAAAACTAATCAAGGTCACAGGCATTCCAGGCAAATAATTTATGTAAAAAAACAGTGTCTCAGTAGTAATGCAAAAAGTTTTTCTTCTACACAGAAAGGGTGGTGGATGAACAGAACTTCCCAGCTGAACAGAATATTTATCTTCAGATCGTCTGACTTCTCTCATGCTTTCCCAAAGCACACACACACAATTCCATATTCTTTCCTTCAGATCACCAAAACAAACAAAAAAAATAATAATAATCAAAATCAGTATTCCTTACTTTAAATCACAGGACTCTGCAAGACCCCAGTTTTCACTATATTCAGAATATTTCAACTGGAATGTACGACACCACTCCTTCCGTCTGCTCCTCACCTATTCAAAAGCAAATCTGTAAGCTTTAACTTTGGAAATTACAATTCCTGGGATAACATACTAACAAAATATTTTACAAAGTCTAGACAAAATATATCAAACTCCCATAACAAGTTTACTACCCTTCCTAAAATATATTTCAGTCTGGTTAAGTTGTTTTTGGTTCTTTTTAACACTATTTCCAATCTATGCAGTGAATTACTCAGTTTCACAACATGTCTGTGGAAACAGTACGATTTGAACCTCACTTGCCTTGATTCCTAGTGTTATTTCTCATTTCTATTGCTGCTCTAATGTAGATTCTTCACAATCATTCCCTTCCAATTAACACTTTCTCTTACAATGGTCTCCAATATTTGATTTGACAGGCTAACCATTGCTTTGGAAGGATTCAAATCACGTTTTGGATAGGAAACACACAGCCTTCACCAGTTCTGAAGTACCTGCTCCATGCAGATGACTTGAAATAATTATACAATCACTTTATTCAAATCTCTGGATGAATTTCATGCAGTTATGGTGCCTTGTTTATTCTTAAATAATCCAGTTCTTTTTCAATCCATCCTTAAGAATTGCAGGTAGAACAGATTTTTTTTTTTCTCCAGTTGTTGACATTTGTAACAACCACTATGAACACAACTGTGTTGCTGCAAAACGTCAGCACTGCTTGAAACTCTGAGTTCCTCCTTGGACTCAGTGGATTGCTGAAATAAAAATGTCTGAAAGCCAGAAGCCCTGGCTACGGTGCACTATTACAGTACTTCTGGGGAAAATATGCACCAAAAACATTAAAATTTTGTACCTTTGCATAAAACCTTTTCAATTTGGTTTATATTTTGATAAATACAGTATGCAGAATTTAAAATGTTTTGCATAAAATTCTCTCAGGAACATAACTTTATTACATCCTAATATCTCTTGCAATTCCAAATGACATATCATTCTAAAAAGAGGATTCCTCACCAGGACACTGGTATAACCTTTTGGATAAAGAAAGCAGGTATGCAAAAAAGGCCAAATACAATTATTGTAAATTAACATGTGTTTACCATAGAAGAAGTGATTTTATCATCTGCCCTTCATTTAGGAACAAAGTGGTTTGGAATTATTTGGTTCAACATTTTTAAGAAAAAAATATATATATTTTATTCACACATAGGAGTGAGATTCCACTGCCTAATATTACTACCAAAGTTCAATACCACAGAACTACATCAAAAATATTTTAAAAAGAATTGAAATGGTTTATAAAAAAGTACAATAAATTTATAGTATATTTTTAAAAAAAATCTATGGTAGATGTCTTCAGATTATTCTAATTAAATAAGGATTACTGTAGATGTTTTTATAACAGTTTCAAATTAGTGGTTTGTTCTAGTTGAAACTTAAATTAGAATATATACTGCAGATGTTTGGTCCATGCAAAGCCTAGCAGGCTAATATTTTGCTGTATACTGCAAGAATGTTTTCATTATGGGCCCTGTTTACTAAGGCACATTAGCGTTTTTAACGCACCTACAATTAATGTGTGTGCTAACCGTGTAAGCACCTATAGGGATATTGTAGGTCTGTACATAGTTAACGTGCGTACAAGGTTAACACGCGTTAAAAACACTAATGTGCCCATAACGCGGCTTAGTAAACAGGGTCCTATATTGTGTTATATTTTATAATGAACATTATAATAGTACTACTAATACATTTCTTGCTCTTCTCCAAAAATAATAATAATATTACAGTATACTATATAACCCAATTACACTACTGTTAAAACAGGAAAAAAAAATGATAAAACTTTAAGGGTAAAATAAATAGATATTATGTTTTCTAAAAACAACACACAATTTTGCAGCCTTCTGGAAACTATGAAAGACTAACCTGTTGAGAGAGACTTATCAAAAGGACCCTTCTTAAAAAACAGGACATCAGACCTGTACCAGAATTAGTTAACATTTATTGAACGCTTTTCACTACCCTTGATTTCAGCACCTGAAATATATTGATTACCGATTTTATTCTAATTTACTGTGTACTCTATATACTCTGATTGGAACATTCTTCTGTATTTCTTATTCCGGAAATGGCGATCGCCACTACGGTATTTGTAAGCCACATTGAGCCTGCAAAGAGGTGGGGAAATGTGGGATATAAATCCCTGCTGCATTAAAGATTTTTCATACAGCTGGGAAAAAGCCATCTGTGAACAGAATTCCAAAATCATGCTCTCAGTTTTAACATGGCAAGATCTGATTCAAGTGTTTTATAGCATCTCTTAATAGCTGTAAGAGGTGCTTTACAGACAAACTTTAATGCAAGCACATATGATTTAAACTATGTAGAATGTTTGCTGGCATATGTCCTTAATAACATGGAGGAAAACTCTCAAAGGGATGGGCTATTTTCTAAATAAAACTGGCCTCAAGCAGTTAATCAGCAGATTGTTTGCTGTCCTAAATATGGGGATGCCTTTTAACTCCCAAATAAAGGCCTCCTGATGAGAACCTGTGGTCTGAACTCTGGAAATGAATTTTTCTCTGAACTATTCAGCTCCACTTGTAATATAGATATAACCTCTCAAAAAGCTAATAGTTTGGTAGAAAAACCCTTACTAATAGCAGAAAGAGTTCACTGCACAAAAGACCATATTTCATGGTATAGGAGACTGGCACGAACTTACAAAAAAAAAAAAAAAGAAAAGCAACAAAAACTATAAACATACACCCACACCCAAGTAGAGGGTCAATGACAGAATATATCTATATGTCTAGGTAACCTTAGCAATAATGGGACATTCTGCTAATGCAAGGCAGGGTTCAAAACTCCAAAAGGTACATTGATGGCCACAGGAGACCACCACCCTCACTAATGACCAGATGATAGAAAGCCCCACAGCACTCCAAACAGCACTCTAAAAACAGCGCAAGAACAGAGTGGGGCTTTACTGACCCTATGATCAGAAATAACAGCATGCAAATTTATGCGCACTATTATCTCTAATCATAGGGTAAAGTGCAGGAGGATTGTGCCTGAGTACAATCCTCCCACACTTGTTTGACAGGTCCGGGCTGTCAAAAGCCCAGACCTGTCAAACACAGGGGCTCGCGGTCTGTTGAACCACCAGACCCCAAATAGCAAGGCCCTGGTGGCCTAGTGCCCCCAATGAACCCCCACCCCAAGCCAGTGACATGGGGCTAGAGGTCCGGCAGACCTCCAGTCCCCCTGACTCTCCCAACAGAAGTTCATGGGGGCTGGAGATCTGGTGGATCTCCTGCCCCATACCCCCCCTCCCAAAAAAAAAAAGCCCTGGTGCACCAGTGGGCCACAAATCGAGCCCCACCAACCTGGTGGTCTAGCAGCCAGAGCTCTTCCTTGCCCCCCTCATACCTTTATTGGCCAATTTCTATTGGATATCTTTGCGTCCAGGAAACTCAGTTTTTATATCTAACAAAACAAACATGTGTTGAACATACCACAACTCAAACCAAAAGAACATACACATAAATCATTTGCCAAAAGAGTCTAAAGATCATACTAAAACTAACTACAGTAGTAACAGCCTTGAGACCTCAGTGTTTTCAATGTTTAGTGTTAGTGTTACATATTTCTAATCTTAATACTTCCAATTTTTTGTGGAATCATTGGTTTCAACCTGGCCAAACTTCGGGCCAGACTAGAAAGTGAGACACGATGAGAATCACCAATGAAACAAGTCTTGACAGTATAATATCACTGCTCAACAAGTTAGACTTACAAACAGGGGTCATCTATTCTTCTATTTTCAGAGAATCACAATCTTTTCTTTTCTGAACAACATATGTGCCACACAGTACAACTCTTAGAATGCCTCGAGAAAATTGATGAAGTACACTTTATTCAGACAAAGCTGAAAGCCAGAAGTTCTGCCAAACAAACAAAAAAAATTCTGGCACCCCAAGTCTTCCAATTTGTACAAGATGTCGACTAGAAAAATGCTACCAGAAAAAGAATTCACAACGTTTTCCAATATGCTTTGTGGGTCTGCTAGAATAGACACCTTTAATAGTTATCTGAAAGTACCACGTTTTGAAAGCTTTTGTTTTACATTATCGCACTACTTGCTGCTAAACGGCAAACAATAAGATGTAAAGTTTGGAGAGGACAAATATCCATCAGATGATTAATGCATTAAACACAATGAAAATGTAGTCACTGGTATATCAAGATGAAAAGAATTAGAGGCTCATTTTCAAAGCACATACTTACAAAGTTACATATGTTACTATGTAACTTTGTAAGTCTATGTGCTTTGAAAATGAGCACCTTAGTGATCAGCCTGTTTATGCTATGAACAGATTTTTTTTTTTTTTGCATGAATTGGTAGCAATGTCCCTGGTGACTGCTTAAATTCCATACACCAATTCAGGACCGAGAAGAGCTGCTGAACCCTAAAAGCAAGAGGAAGTACTCAAACTGGAGGCTAGCCCAAGCCACATGTCATGCACTCGAGAAAAGAGGGACTGGATGGAGGGAAAAAAAGGATGGTCAAAAAAGGCAAACTAAAGCAAAAAAATTTTAAAGAAATTAAATCTTTTTCCCTGGTTCTTAAACATCTTTCCACCCACTTCTAACAAAATAAATACCTTCTTATTCTGAGTTTCTATCATCAAACAAGCAGCTCCACTTTAAAACTGACAGCAACATCACTAAAGGAGCATTTTTCTCATATATCTGAAAAGGTACAATCAGTTTGGATTGTTCTTTTGATAAGAAAAGTCAATTCAGAAACTTTTAGGATACTTTAAACCAGTCTTTCTGTATACATATACGGTATATATAATCAAGGCATGGAGTAGAGATGAAATCAAATGTGAAAGAGAAAAGGGGATGGGATTCAATATACCACCTTTTTCATGGTTACAATCAAAGCAGTTTACATATTTGACTTATTTTGTATCTGGAGCAATGGAGGGTTATAGTGACTTTGCCCAGAGTCACACAGAGATGCAGTGGGAATTGAACCCGGTTCCCCTGGTTCTCCTAAGCCTGCTGCACTAACCACTAGGCTACTCCTCCGCTTCTACTACTAAAACAGATTAAAGCTCTGAGACAGTTATCTCAGGCTCTTTACCAATGCTCTATCACGAAGAAATATTTTTATCTCAGGTAATTAATTACTAGAGTCATCAGGAGGTGGCCTGGTTCTAGGGGGGCAATAATTTGTACTGCAATGCAGAGGGTCTCAGGTTTGATTCCCAGGCTGGTGGAGGACATTGTGGAAGCAAAGGGAGGGGGGGTCTCCACCATCAACTGAATGGCAACACTTAATTGCCAGATTTGGAGTCCACGTTAGCAGTGTTCCAAATGGCATCACTATTTGCTGCCTCAAACCAAAGGCTGCCATTGTAATGGGCTGCCCCAGACAGCTTGGAACTTGGCACTGTGCTCTGATAGAAGCCAACTGTGTTTGAGCTGGAGGCCCAAAGATGCAAGAGGAACCTGCCAGACCAAAAAAAAAAAAAGTTATCAAAGTTCATAAATTCAAAATCCTATCTCCTGAATTCAGAAAGAGCACACAGAGCCTCCAGAAAGGGGTAGAAGCACAGAAGCTGGCAGAATAGAGATCAGATCTGCTAAACTTTGATGGTAGACTTAATTCAAGTTACTATGTTACAGTGTAATGTCCAGTCTTCTGAAAGTCTGAAAGGCCCTGTTTACCAAGCTGCAGTAAGCACTAAGGGTAAATTAGACCTTACCTGCTAATTTGCTTTCCTTTAGTCCCTCCGGACCGGCCCAGACTGTGACTGATGGGTTGTGTTGTCTCCATCTGCTGGAAGGCGTACACAACCCATCAGTCACATTCTGGGCCGGGCCGGAGGGACGCTAAGGAATGCACGTTTACCGTAGCTTATTACAGCATACAGTAGGGCACGATAAGGTGTCCCACAGTACTTTGGAAATGTGTGCACACTACCGGTGCACTACAAAATTACAAAAAAAAAAATTCAGCATGGGGCATGTCTGGGAGCAGAGAATGGACGTGTCTGTGCTAATCTGTTAGCGCAGCTACATTACTGTGCACTGATCAGCACAGGACTAGCATGTGAGCCCTTACTGCCTACAAAATAGGTGGTGGTAAGGGGTCACCCACTAATTTTTGTTAACAGCCGTACACTAATAGCAACATTAGCGTGTGGCCATTTTCTGGCCGTGTGTGGAAAAGACCGGGTAAGCGTGCACTAAGACCACTTCTTGCCACAGCTTAGTAAAAGGACCCCCCCAAGTAACTAAAATCCCTGAAAAATGGTTTTAAGGTACTTAAATTTGGGGTTTCTCTAACAACCATGACACTAAAAGGGACAGCATTCAACTAAGAGGCAGCTAATTTCTAAAAAAATAAGTCTGATCAACTGAAGTGAGTAATGCTCACAACTAATGGAGGGAGGTGGCGAGTGGCAACCTTTTTTTATTTGATATCAGCTAAGCTTGTAGAAGCGTCACACTAGGGATCATGGACAACCTGGACGTTACTACACACTGGAGCAGTCTGCAGAGAATGATATATCCAAGGCCTCTCTTGCAGTCATCTTTGGTTTTGTTCTTCATACAGCCTGTGTTCTAAAAGTGTTTCTTCTTTATTAGGTGCATGTTTTCCTAGATGTGAACATAAGAGTAATGGTCCATCTAGTCCAGTATGCTGTTTTCCAAACAGTGGCCAAGCCAGGTCACGTACCTGGCAGAAATCCAATTAGCAGCCACATTCCATGCTACCAATCCCAGGGCAAGCAGTTGTTTCCCAATGTCCATCTCAATAGCAGACTATGGACTTTTCCTCCAGGAATTTCTCCAAACCTTTTTCAAACCCAGATAGGCAAACCTCTGTTACCACATTCTCCGGCAAAGAGTTCCAGAGATTAACCATTCGTTGAGTGAAAAAATATTTCCCCCTATTTCATGCAACTTCCTCAAGTGTCCCCTAGTTTTTGTACTTTTGGAACCAGTAAAAAACCGATTTACTTCCACTTGTTCTACACCACTCAGGATTTTGTACACCTCAATCATATCTCCCCTCATCCGACTCTTTTCCAAGCTGAAGAGCCCTAACCTCTTTAGCCTTTCCTCATACATCCAGGACAATACAAAGTATATTAAGTTTTTGGGGGGACGGTAGCTCTGTAGATCACTCTAGCAACATTTTACTTGGGGGGGGGGCTGCAGGAGACAATAAGAGTGGATGAGATGTAGTCACTTTATAAGTGGGTTAAGTGGAAGCAGGGGATATGCATGCTACAGACTGCCTGGCGGGGTGGGATGTAAGCGTGTATAGTAATTGGATGGAGAAGTGTGAGCGATGGGGTATAAAAGAAAGGGAAGGAATCTTTTGCTGAAAAAATAGAAAGAGGACAGAGGGATTCTGTGTTGGTTTTTCTGTGAATTGAATAATTAAAAGAAGAGAACTGTGTTTTTCTTCTATTGTAACTTGTCTTCAATTGGATTTATTTATGGGCAGGGGCAAATATCTGTTTGAAGTCTGTTTGCCTCATAGAGAAATAAAGATATATTTAAAAATAAGTTTTTGGACTTAGGAGCTTGAGCATTACATGCTTCAGATTTCTTTTTTAAATTTCCCTATAAATATTGAGGGAGAAATCAAAAGGGGAAAAAATTGGTAAACATTTTTCAGTGCCGAGAATAAATCATTCTCCTGGATTTACCAATTCCATAGCTGGGCCTTTCAGGTAATAATGCAATCTTATGAAGTATTACAGTTCTAAATCCACTCAGTTACTACAGCGTAATGGTTTTCTTGCTTTAGTTTCCAGGGTAGATTTTTGTGTGTAGGGATTTTTTTTTTTTGGTGGTTGGGGTGGGGGGGATGTAATATGTGAACATCATGGTCTACACTTCTGTAACATTTTTTCTTTTTTGGTTTGTGAATATTTATTCTGTGCGCACTCATTTCTCATTTCAAATGTGTAGCCCTGAAATTCCGTAAATTGCATTAAAAATCAACAGTGCTACTAATGGTTAGGACGACATCTCTTCAAATTCTGGCACACTGTATACCAGGTTTGAATTTCTGGAAAAAATAAATAGACGTATGTATACAAGTATATATTTATCTTAAATATGAAGGCACACCTCCTACACAGAAGTAGCAGAGAGTGAAATAATTAGACTCCATTAAGTCCAATGTCCAGGCAGAACTGATGCTCCCCGGCTCTTCTGAGGTACGAGCTGGGGAAATCCCTCACAGCAAAAGGAACGCTCCCAATTGAGCTCTGTGCTGCTCTTTTTTATTTTTTAACCAAAGCACTCAAAGCTGCAGCAGCAACAAACCAGCTCTATTCCTTAACACAGGGAAGACCTGACAGGCTCAAAAAAAAAAACCAAACAAACCCTACCCCCTCCCCAACTAACAGGAACCTAGGATTGCAGGGGAGCACAGGGAGGTTCACCCCACAGGACTAATGAGAAAGGCAGGGGTAATGGGATGTGGACACACACCCCTTGGCAAGGTCCCAGGGCACCAAGCCCGAAGCCACACCCAGTAGTGCTATCAATCGTGAACTGGGAGCTGTGGAGCCAAACTCTGCCCTTGACTAGGCTTGGAACAAATCTGGAAGCCTAGAAGTGGCCCTTAGGCTCAACCGCTTTGCACGGCCGTGACCAGCAAAGCAGGGAGCTAGGCCAGGGACTCAGGAGTAGCAAACAGCAACCTACCACCTGTTGAACTTAGAGAAAAATACCTGAATCTTTCAAGTGGGCACCACAGTTTATACCGGTGATGTCGCTGATAAAATTCAGTTTTTCTCTACCTCCACCTACTGGAAGGAAGGGATAACTACCCACTTTTTATTTCTAGATGCATACAAGACCATGACTGATATTTGCTTGAAAAAAAAAAGAAAATAAAATAAACACAGATGATCTGAAAGCTTTGCTCCTGATACAAGATTAGTGAGTCAGAACATTTGTGCTTTTGCTTCATCTATTTTTAACATTTTTGTCCCTATGCCAGGGAGATATAAGTCAACATAAAATGTGGCTCATTTTAGCTATTGCAAATCCAATTAATTTGAACTACTTAAAGAGAAAAGTAATCACTTATCTGTAGCTCCTAGTACTGTTGTAAGTCTTAGGAGTGCAGGATGTGGGGCACAGCTGCAGGGGATGCCTGTTTCAGCCTGATGTGCCCAAGTATAACAGAAAAGCTTTGTACAAAACACAGAGCCAGTAATATATAGTAAAATAACAAATAGCTGCTTCTTTACTTGACTATCTATACAAGAAGTATTATCACTATTATTTGTTGGGCTTTATTAACCACCTTTATGAAGAGATTCACCCAAGGCAGTGCACAGCAGGTACAGTTCAACACAAAACTTACAATTTTAACAGCATAACAATAGTAAAAATGATCAAAAATAAACAAACACAGTAAATGAGGTGAACTTGAAACAGCAAATTGAAATGTAATGATAGGACTACCATGGAACAATAAGTTAAGAAGCTTCAGGCTCAGCTGCACCACTCATTCCTCCTCCCTCCCCCCCCCCCCCCCCCAAGAGTAAATGCTAGCATAATACTGTGTGTTTCAATGAGAAATCTTCATACAAATGGTAATTTCCTTCTTCATGTTAAGAGCTTGTGTTGGCTCAGAGCATATGAAAGGTGCTGCTCAGGAAGCTATTAAGCTAATGGCGAACTTTTCCGCAATGCACTCAGCAGTATTTAACAAATCATTTTCTTACTGCCTTTCTTTAAAAAATATGATACAGCGATGGAGGCTAAATCATCATGACCCTTAAGAAGCATGCAACCTAACCCTCCACCAGATGGCTACTTCCAACCCCAAATCAAACACTGTACTAAACAGCAAACGCACAATGTGGCTTTCATCTAATCGCAGAAAACAGCAACAAAAACCAGAAAAAAAAAGTGCCAGTGATAAATATGTTATTTCAGATTTGTTCTCTCTCTTTTTAAAGAGCATAAGTTACAGCACTACCCTAAGGTATCAGCTACTAATATAACTGATGCAGCATTTCAACATAGCTAACCCAAAATCTGGATGTACTAATTGACTAGGTTTTCTGAATCTAGGCGTTTTTGAAATGTACTGAAAACATGACATAAGCTTTAACTTCTAGCTGCACTTTTGGGTTGATTCAATTTAAGAATGCATAGTTCAAAATTTCTCTTATAAAATTTAGATTCTCGCTCAGTCTCATCATCTGACTCCATCCCACAACAGCCTTAGTAGTTGCCAAAACTCTCCCTCCTCTCCTGGGCCCTACCAGCATCACCTCTCATATCTTTCCTCCTCACTCAGGCCCTTCCAGCCACCAAAGTTTAAACAATTATCAGGCAAGGTCAAATTTCTCCAGCAGATCTACTGGGTGGGAGAAGACAAAACCCCCTCCGAATGACAACCCTGTCAAAGTCCAAAAGGCTCTGGCCAAAACGTCCATCCTACATATCTCCTCAGGGGATACCACCAGGCCTCCGCCCAAGAAGCATCTCAAGCCCTAGTAGAGTGGTTCTTCAGGCCCTGAGGAACAGGTCTATTCCCGCTGATATAGAAAGACTCAATAGACACCTTAATCCACCATGCAATGGAGGAATTTTAGGCCACCTGACCCTTCCAAGGGCCATGGAAAAGAACAAAACGGTGGTCTGAGAGAGAAACCTCATTCACCTCCTTCAGGTACTGGAGAAGGATCTTCCAGACAACCAGCTTGTGAAGCATATGATCTTTGGCCCCAGAACTCCCCTCCACAAATCTGATTTACATGGAACAGAGAAACCACTTTTGGCAGAAAAGAGGGAACCATCCGCAAGGACACGAAATCCTCCGAAAAGGCCAGATAATTGTCACAACATGAAAAACTCTGGAGCTCTGAGATTCTCCAAGCTGAAATAACAGCCACCAAAAGCAGCGCTTTAAAAGTGAGGTCCTTAAAGAAGGATGAATGCAAGGGCTCAACTGGGGCCCCTGACAGCCCCCTGAGCACCAGACTGTCCCATGATGGAAAAGAAGGTCAAAATGGACACGTGCCACCCCTTTCAGAAATCTCACTACATCTCTATGCAAGGCCAGAGAGATGTCATTCACTTTCCCCCTGAATCTCGAGAGCACCGCAACTTGAACCCTCAGGGAGGCTCAAGGCCAACTCTTGGTCCGGGCCCCTCTGCAAGCAGCTCAAAATATTGGGAACTTGAGCCCCTCTAAGGAGACAATGCACGCTCCCCGCCCAGGATTCAAAAATACACCAGACCTCGACACAGGCTAGGGACATTGTATCACCACAGGAGAGTACCCCTGCCTCTCCAAGTGCCTCCTTTCAATGGCTAAACTGTAAGCTAGAAGCTATCTGGGTCCTTCGTTTCTATCAGTCCCTGCCAGATGACAGCCCCGACCCGTTGGCAGAGGAAGCAGGTCCTCGACGAGAAGACGCTGGAGGTCTGCAGGGCCAATCAGAAGCCACCAGCAAGACCTGATACGGAAAACTCGCAGTCCTGAATAAAAGGCACCCTATAAGGTGACCATGGAAGGAAAATATAAAGGGGTTCTGCCTCTGGCCATGGTTGAACCAGGGTATTGAACCCCTGGGAGGCCAGATCCCTCTGCCAACTGAAGAAGGGATCTGCCTTTGTGTTGACCCATGTCGTCATCAAGTCAAATAGTTGGGGGCCCCCAGCAGTCCACATTCAGTTGATAGGCCTGTTGACCCAGCTTACACTCCTCTGCATCTAGGGGAGAGCGACTGAGAAAGTCCTCGCCCACACAGTGAACCGCTGAAAAGGACAAAAGATGGGTCTCCACCCAGAGTGAGAGACTCACCGCCTCCAGTCACTGCCACATCATTCTGACCGCCTTGCTCTCCAACGGCGGCCAAGATTCCAGCAACACCAGGCATACCATCCGGGTTTTCAGGTGGTTGATGGTCCAATCTGCCTTTGGCTCAACCAAAGGCCCTGAGCTATATAACCCAGACAAAACCCACTGAGTGGAATCCAGAGAAAATCCTTTCAACAGATGGGCCTTGCCTTGGATGTGACAGCAAGAGGTCAGTTAAAGTCCTGACCTGCCAGGAGACACCGCATCAAAAGGCACCACTGCAGAGAATGCATCTGGGCCCTTGCCCAAAGGACAACCTCCATCATTGCCACCATGGAGCCCAGAAGCTGCAAGAAGTCCCAAACTGTAGGCATCTGAAACTCACACAACTGCCGTTTGTGTCCACTATTCCAGGAGCAACACAGTCCCCTAGACTGTGTCAAACTGTACTACCAAGTACTCCAGCACCTGAGAAGGTGTGTGGTGCGATAGCTAGGCCAAAAGGGAAATGCTACTCCTGCACACAGAAGTGCAAATACCTCCTATAGAAATCCACATGGGGACATGCAGGTAGGCTTCCATGAGGTCCAAGGAAATTAAAGACTGCCTTGGCCGAACAGCTGTGATAGAGTAGAGTCTCCATGAGAAAGTGCTGAACCTGCAGGCATTTTCCCTTTGAGGTATAGAAGGGCTAGAAGGTGCCCCCTTTCTTTGGGGCCACAAAATGGATAGAATACTGGCTGTGACCGTGCTCTGCCAGTAGCACAAGCTCCACCGCCCCAAGAGCGTAAAAGCGTTGAAGAGTGAGACTGACCGCTTGCTGCTTTAGGGCGGAGCCGCAGGGGGAAGCCATGAAGGTTTCGAGAACTGGACAGAGAATCTCCATGGAGCATTCCCCCTCTATCACCTCCAGGACCCACTGATCTGAGGTGATGCAGGCCCACTCATCCCAAAAGAGTTGGACAGCCTGCCCTCCCACCAGGACAAGAGAGGGACCCGATGCACCCTCATTGGGTGGGCTGAGTAGCCGACGCACCCCTAGAGGAGCACTGGACTTGCAAGGACCACAAAAGGAGCTCTGCTTGAAGGGCCTGCACCAACTCCCCCTCTCCTTGAGCTGGGAAGCACCGCATGGATTGAAAACGACCTGCCCCTTATCAGCTACATGACACTGCAACCTCTTCTGGCAAAGAATAGGGAGTGTGAGAGGATGCATCTCCCCAATATCCTTCACCAACTTCTCAAGGTTCTCACCGAAAAGCAAGCACCCCCTAAAAGGCAACTGGCTCAACAACTTCTTGGAGGATGAATCATCCGCCTAGTTATGAATCCTCAGCCACCAGTATCCACTCCCCCACTGACGTGGCACTGGAAACCAAGTTGGAAGCAAGGCGGACCAGATTGTAAAGTACGTCCACCAACAAGGTTGCGTCAACACTCCAAGCAAATCACCTCCAGGGACTATGGGAGCTGCTGCAGCTACCGCAGCATGGCCCAGGCAACATAAACTCCGCCGATTGCGTTTCCTGTAGAGGTATCCAAGCAGCTAAGTGAACATGCTGCTTTACCTTCTTATCATGGTACTCCTTGAGGGCAGCACCCCCCTGAATGGGGACTGCAATCAACTTTGTGACCGCTGTAACAAGAGTATCAGCCTTGGACAATGATCAATACTTTGCCACTCCTCCAGAGCGATTATATAGGTGATGCAGAACTCTGGTGCCTCAAAGAGGGCATTCCAGAACTTCCCACTCCACCATCATGACGACTAAGAGAGCCCTGTATAAGGGAAAATGCTGGAGGGGATTCCTGGGCACCACAAGCAAGGGGTCCTCCTTCCACTGGATCTGCATCAGAGGTCTGTCCCATGGCAAGAGAAGCAGTAACCTCATGATTACTCATCTTTCTGAACGAGCCAGACAATGTGCAATTGTTTCTCCTCTGGCTCCAGGGGGCGGGAGATCCTCTACATCAGAATCCAGACGGGACAGGACACCTAACCACCCACAACTGTTCCTAAAGGTATTGGCACCTCCAGAAGCATGCCTTTCGCCCTGTGCCATTTGGCCCCCGAGTGTCCCCCCTCGTGTGGTCCCCACCGCCCACCAACAGGACCTGTTTGACCATCTGCGCCAAGCTCTGGAGCCAAAAACTACTTGGGCCACCTAGGGTCCTCCCTGGCAGATGGGCCCAAAGGGGGTAGGGGACAAGAGCCCCCAACCTCCCCAACCCCAGAGGTAAAGGGAACAGGTTCCTGTTATATTAAAACAGCAGCAGGAGAAACCTGTAAAGTGTGTCCTGATGTCTCAGAAGGAGGAAAAGCAGAGTCAAACTCAACTGCGCTATGGCCCATGGCAATTGGGACAAACAGAACTGGAAGCTGTATTAAGCTGCTGGCCTTTTCAGGACCTGCATTGCTTGCTTGCTGGCATTCCCTGACCGTGTGGCAGGCACGGGGGTGGGGGGCTGCCTAGCTTTGGAGGATTCCCTCAATCTGAAATCCAGGCAGCCCCGGATACTCCCCAAGCTCTCCTGGGGTGCAAACTAGAGAAATCCCTCACTCCTGAGTAAGAGAAACTTCCCTAGTTGAGCTCTGTGGTGTTTTTTTTTGTTTGTTTGTTTAACGGAGCACTAAAGCTGCTGCTGCTGCAGCAGTAGCAGCAGCAGCAAATCAGTTCTATTCCTTAACACAGGAAAGAGATGACAGGCTCCAAAAGAAAAAATGCAGCAGGAACCTGGGTTTGCAGAGGAGTCCGGGGGTCCACCCCACAGGGGTGCCAGGAAAGGGGGATAAGGACCCTCACCCCCGGGCAAGATCCCAGAGGTCCAGGCCCAAAGCCACACCCAGTAGTACTATCAAGTGCAAACTGGGGGCTGCAGAGCCGAACTCTGTGCTCGACTAGGCACAGAACAAATCTGGAAGCCTAGGAGCGGCCCTTAGGCTCAACCATGCTGCATGGCTGTAACCAGCAAAGTGGGGAGCTAGGCCAAGGAGTCAGGGACACCGAGCAGCAACCGCCTGCTAAAGGTAGAGAAAAATGCTGGAAACATCCAGGGGACACTAAAACTTATAGCGGAGATGTCACTAGTAGAATTCAGTCTTTTTTCTACCTCCATCTGCTGGTACAAAAGGATAACAACCCATTTATGCAGAACGGTTGAGCTGACATTGAGTAACAGCAGCTTTCGTACATCTTTTGCTGTATTAGATTCATACACTGGAAATTCAATACTGTGTATGCCAATTTTTCTCATGCATAAGTATTTTAAAGGCATTATTTTCAAAGCACTTAGCCTTCCAAAGTTCCATAGAAACCTATGGAACTTTGGAAGACTAAGTGCTTTGAAAATATGCCTTTTAATTAACCTGAAAACCTGACTAGGAGAAGGAGGGTTCAAAAGAGTCGTTTTGGGATCCAGTGGAAAAACAGCTACCCTATTATGGGTCGGCAACATGAGAAGTTTGTATTAAATACACAAAAACATGGATTCACGTGACGCGATGCTTCGGGGCAGCAACCTAGCTGAGCTCCAACAAACCCTCCCGAAACCTGCTAAAAGTCTGCTGAAACAGTCTCTCTTGTCAAAATAATTTTGTATGCTGAGGTTTCCTAACCAACTGTGCATGACAGGCTGAAATAGGAGACCAGTGGACCGAGGTAGCAAAATGCCAAACACACCAAAGAAAAACCGGGACATACCTGGTATGGCATCCAAGATGCAACCGATTCCAGTCCAGTTCCAAGTAGACTACCGAGATAGTAACGGAGGTCATGGCAGCTGTAGAAACAGCCCTTGACAGAAAGCTCCAGAGGATCTATGACAGGGCGGAGTAGGCCCGTGATCACATCAGTACTGTTGAATTGGAGCCGACAGAACATCAGCAGCGTACTAGGCTCTCTGGAGGTTCGCACTCGAGGCATGGAACATACTCAGGCACCCCTGCAAAAAAAATATTCTGGCACTGGAACAAAATTTAGATGACTTAGCCTGTGCCATAACTTAGGCCTAATTGGGCTCCCTGAGTCCATACTGAAGGGGGAGCTCCATGACTTTTTGGAAACTTGGTTGCCGAGGAAGCTGCAGCTGGGAGACCAGGCCAGTTCATTCCACGTGGAGAGGGCCCATCAGATGAGACAACAGAGGCCTCAGGGAGGTCACCCCAGGCTAGTCATCTGTCAGGTATTTAATTTTGCCCACAAGCGTGCAGTTATGCGCGCTATCCAGGCTCACAAGCAGTTGGCATACCAAATTTAAAAAATATTTTTTTTCAGGATTATTCAGTCACTGTGCAGATGCAGGACTGGGTGTTTGTGCTGTGTGCGGCACTGTTTGAACGGCTTTATCCTGTGAAACTCCAGATGAAATCACAAGGGTCAAATAAAACTGTTTGAAAAATTGGAGGATGCATCAACATTTTGGCCCAACTAGATTCTCCCAAGTGACTGCAGGGGAATATCTTTGGAGTACAAAGTTGACCCCAGCCTAGGCAGGAAGTTGTTGGGACCGGGTTGTGTCCTCTGAATATTGTGGACACTACAATTGCCTGTAAGGGGGATGTTGGATCGTTCGGTTTCTGCTTTATTTTGGTTGGTAAGAAAGTCATGCAATATTTTATATTGTGCACATACTGTTCAATTGGAATGCTGTTTGTTGGGTGGTATAGGTGGAAACTGAACTCTCTTCTCGGAGAGCTGTTTGGAAAGCTACCATTGGTGAGCATTCCGGGGGAGGGGGGTTGTTGTGATGCAGGAGTGAGGCATGTCATAGGGAACTGGTCAAGAATGGGGAGGTCAGAGACATCGGGTTTGGGTTTTTCAGGAGGGGGTGGGTATTATATGTGACGTGACAGAGAGGATTACAGGGGTTAAGGTGGGGAGGTTACTTTTTGATGCAGTGTTGTTTTGAGAAACTGCTAAAACGGTCTTGCGAGGGAAAACAATAGCCTATGCAGCTCGTAAACGGAAACAGGCTGCTAGGGAATTGTTATATTTGGAACATCAAATTTAGGCCTGTAAAGCTCAGTTTGGTTTGGGGATCCTGTTTTAAGGGCAGTTCGTGCTTTGTCTGGAAGGCTGGATGAGGACTGGGCATCTGAGCCTCCATTTTTTTTAGTGAGATATGCTGGTGGTTTAGCATCCATTGTTTGAGTTGGGAATGACCTCTTTGAATATTGGTTCCTGGAATGTAGCTACTACTACTACTACTATTTAGCATTTCTATAGCGCTACAAGGCATACGCAGCGCTGCACAAACATAGAAGACAGTCCCTGCTCAAAGAGCTTACAATCTAATAGACAAAAAATAAATAAAGTAAGCAAATCAAATCAATTAATGTGATCGGGAAGGAAGAGAGGAGGGTACAAGTGGTTACGAGTCAAAAGCAATGTTAGAGGTGGGCTTTCAGTCTAGATTTAAAGGTAGCCAAGGATGGGGCAAGACGTAGGGACTCAGGAAGTTTATTCCAGGCGTAGGGTGCAGCGAGACAGAAGGCGTGAAGTCTGGAGTTGGCAGTAGTGGAGAAGGGAACAGATAAGGATTTATCCATGGAGCGGAGTGCACGGGAAGGGGTGTAGGGAAGGACGAGTGTGGAGAGATATTGGGGAGCAGCAGAGTGAATACATTTATAGGTTAGTAGAAGAAGTTTGAACAGGATGCGAAAACGGATAGGGAGCCAGTGAAGGGTCTTGAGGAGAGGGGTAGTATGAGTAAAGCGACCCTGGCGGAAGATGAGACGGGCAGCAGAGTTTTGAACCGACTGGAGAGGGGAGAGGTGACTAAGTGGGAGGCCAGCAAGAAGCAGATTGCAGTAGTCCAAACGAGAGGTGACAAGGGTGTGGATGAGGGTTTTGGTAGAGTGCTCGGAAAGAAAGGGGCGGATTTTACGGATGTTGTAAAGAAAGAAACGACAGGTCTTGGCGGTCTGCTGGATATGAGCAGAGAAGGAGAGAGAAGAGTCAAAGATGACCCCAAGGTTTCGAGCTGAGGAGACAGGGAGAATGAGAGAGCCATCAACAGAAATAGAAAACGGGGGGAGCAGGGAGGTGGGTTTGGGGGGGAAAATGAGAAGCTCGGTTTTGGTCATATTTAATTTCAGGTGGCGTTGAGACATCCAGGCAGCAATGTCAGACAAGCACACTGAAATTTTGGTTTGGATACAAGGTGAGATATCAGGGGTAGAAAGGTAGATTTGGGAGTCATCAGCATAGAGGTGGTAGGAAAAGCCATGGGATGAGATTAATGAACCAAGGGAAGAAGGGTAGATAGAAAAGAGGAGGGGACCAAGAACAGAACCCTGAGGTACGCCGACAGGCAGAGGGATAGAGGTAGAAGAAGATCCACCAGAGTGAACACTAAAGGTGCGGAGGGAGAGGTAGGAAGAGAACCAGGAAAGGACAGAGCCCTGGAATCCAAGTGAGGACAGGGTATCGAGAAGTAGGCTGTGATCGACAGTGTCAAAAGCAGCGGAAAGATCAAGAAGAATGAGGATGGAATATTGACCTCTGGATTTAGCCAGTAATAGGTCATTGGAGACTTTAGTAAGCGCAGTTTCGGTTGAGTGGAGAGGGCGAAAACCAGATTGTAGTGGGTCAAGAATAGCATGTGAGGAGAGAAAATCAAGGCAGCAGCGGTGAACAGCACGCTCAAGTAATTTGGAGAGAAAAGGAAGGAGGGAGATGGGTCTGTAATTAGAGGGACAAGTAGGGTCAAGTGAAGGCTTCTTAAGGAGAGGTGTGACCACAGCATGTTTAAAGGCAGCAGGGACAGTCGCAGTGGAAAGTGAGAGGCTGAGAATGTGACAGATAAAAGGAATAAGAGTAGGAGAGATGGCATTAAGAAGGTGGGTAGGAATGGGATCAGAGGAACAGCTGGTACATTTTGAGGAAGAAAGGAGAAGTGTAGTTTCCTCAATAGTAACTTCAGGAAAGGAGAAAAGGGAATGAGGGGAAGGAGAGAGAGGGGAACGGACTAGTGGAGGGAGAGCTGGTGAGGTAGAGAAAGCAAGGTTTATCTTTTGAACCTTGTTGTGAAAGAATTCAGCAAGGGTCTGAGGAGATAATGAGGGGGGAGTTGGTATTAATTCCCCCATTAAGTGAGCCAAACTTTTATAGGAGTTAATAAAAACCCCCAAAAGCTGCATAAAGCCTGTCTCCAGGAGACCCATCTCTCTGAATTAGAGCATCTTAAATTACATAGGATGTGGGTGGGGGAGGTCCTTTTTGCTGTGGGTACTATACATAGTGTTGGGGTGGCTATTTTGCTTAACAAGCATCTCCCTTATACAATGCAACATGTGGAAAAGGATATCGTATTTTACCTGCTTGCATATTCAGGGCACTGAACTGGTGTTGCTCAATGTATATGCACCAAATGTTTTTGACCCTATCTTTTTTCAGAAATTGGTTAAAGTCTGCAGTCCCTAATTGCATAAGGCGGTGGTGGTTTTGGGAGACTTTAACACTGTTATGGATCCTCAGATGGACTGGGTTGGGTCCCCCCGGGGGACTCTAGGTCTGCTCATGGACTGCAGTGCTTTTGCAGGGTATTAGACCTTGTGGACACTTGGCGGGTATTTCATCCACTGGATAAGGATTTCACTCACGTGGCCAGAGCTCACCCTACTATGTCACGTATCGATTATGTGTTTGCACCATCAAGGTGGTTTTATCGGGTGTCTCTGTGCAATATAGGACACTCCACCATTTCTGACCATGCAATAAGTGCAGATTGGCACAGTTTTCAGGTGTGTGTGGGGGGGGGGGGGGGGGTTCTCAGCTGGCACTTACACCTTATTTTTTATAGAGATCCACATTTTAAGGAATTTTGATGGATAAGTGGAAACAACAAAATGTCAGGAAGTATTTTTTCACGGAGAGAGTAGTGGATGCTTGGAATGCCCTCCCACGGGAGGTGGTGGAAACGAAAACGGTAACGGAATTCAAACATGCGTGGGATAAACAAAGGAATTCTGCTCAGATTGAATGGATCCTAAGGAGCTTAGACAAGATTGGGTGGCAAAGCCGGTGGCGGGAGACAGAGATGGTGCTGGGCAGACTTATACGGTCTGTGCCAGAGCCAATGGTGGGAGGTGGGACTGGTGGTTTGGAGGCGGGGAAAGTGCTGGGCAGACTTATACGGTCTGTGCCAGAACCGGTGGTTGGGAGGCGGGGATAGTGCTGGGCAGACTTATACGGTCAGTGCCCGGAAAAGGACAGGTACAAATCAAGGTAAGGTATACACAAAAAGTAGCACATGTGAGTTTATCTTGTTGGGCAGACTGGATGGACCACGCAGGTCTTTTTCTGCCGTCATCTACTATGTTACTATGTAATGCTGGGCACCGAGTGATGCAGTGTTGTTTTGAGAAACTGCTAAAACGGTCTTGCAATGGAAAACAATAGCCTATGCAGCTCGGACAGAGGCTGCTAGGGAACTGTTATATTTGGAACATCAAATTGAGGCCTGTAAAGCTCAGTGGCTCTGGACAAGGATGAAAGAAGCTTGAGATATCCTGCAGGCTGCCAGGGTGGCTCTGAATACAAAAATCCATAAGAAAGCAACAAGATCTTTCCTGTATTACTGCCATAAGCTGTATAGCTATGGTAACTGTACAAGTAATCTGTTGGCTCATTTGGTCCAACCCAGGCATGGCCCAAGATTTTGTAAAGGTTTAGTGTGTGAGGGAGAGACCGTCATAGACAACCAGCCTATTTTAACTGTGTTTAGCAAATATATTCAAACATTTTAGCACCCAAATTGAGTTTTCCCAATTTGGGGAGGAGGTAGTTCAGTCCTTGGGAGAGCCTATTTCAGTGTATGATATCTTGACTGCCATTAAACACGTCTCCCTGTCCAAGGCTCCAGGACCCGATGGCTTTATGACCGAGTTTTATAAACTCTTGCAAGATCAGGTCTCGCTGCCCTTGGATGCTTACTTCCACCAAGTACTAGAGCAGAAGGCCTTCATTCTGTAATTGTTGTGTTGTCTAAACCTGGTAAAAATCACACCTTATTAGAATCTTATCACCCAATTTCACTAACAAATTTTGAATGAAAAATTTTTGCTAAGATTCTAGCTTCACATCTGGCACAGTTTCTCCCAGGAGTGGTACACATGGATCAGGTGGGGGTTCGTCCAATAGGCAGGCTGCTTGGAACGTACAACGAGCCTTGGCAGCAATGGGTCATTGTGCTACGCCAGGGATCCCTGTGTTAATAGTAAGCTTAGGTGCTCAAAAGGCTTTTGATTGTGTCCACTGGCCTTGTTTCAGCTTCTGGAGAAGTATGGATTGTGTGTGTGGGGGGAGGGGGGAAGAGTCCCTTTTCTGAGATGCTTAAACTGTTATACTATAATCCTGCATCAGCTGTTAGGATCAATGAGTTTCTTTCTTTTTCCCCTTGGGTAGAGGGATGAGGCAGGGGTGTCCCCTATCGCCCTTACTGTTTATTCTAGCAGTAGAACCTTTGCTAATTAAGCTGACAGAGGATGCAGAAGTCCAGAGTCTCTGGGTGGGGAGAGAATCCATTAAATGTATGGCTTTTGCTGCTGATCTACTTTTAATTTTATCTCAGCCATACTGTTCCATGAAACAGATGTTGCATTTGGTCTGCCAACATGGAGATGCCTCTGGCTTTCTATTGAATTTTGATAAGTCGGAGGCAATGCCTTTCGGTGGGTATGATTACTCAGATTGGTCAGGAACTTCTATTAAGAAGTACATCAGCTGAAATACTTTGGGGTCTACTTCAAAGTTTGTGTGAGTGACACTTATAAGGCAAAGGTTACCGCTCTGATGCATAAATCAATGGATGTTCTCACTTTATGCACTACATTACCTTTGAGCATGCAAGAGTGTATTGCATTGTACAAGATGGTGTTATTCGCAAAGCGGCTTTATGTCTTACAGACTTTTTCCATGTTCTTGGCTAACAGAGATATTGCACAATTTCAGATTGCACTGCGTACATTTCTTTGGAATAATACGAAACAATGGACCACTTTGTCATAACTGTCCAGACCTCTGGGCTGTTGTGGTCTGGCCTGTCCATATCTTTCCAAGCACAAAATGGCCCGTTTGATGCATCACCTGGTAGACTGTATTAAAGACGTGCAGCTTTTTATGCCTTGTGCTTTGGAGTCTCACCTTGTGGCTTCAGTGTATTTGTTGTACCATTTACATACCCAGAGACCTTATCAGCTCCTTTCATCTTGACACCATCCAATACTGAAATCTATGTCACAAGCATAGAACTGGATTTGTAAGTGCGCTCAGTGGTCACCACACTCGGCTGTATTATTGCCTCTGGCAGGCAATAGGGACTTGGATCTTGATTCCTCTAAATCTTACTTGCACATATGTTGGTCTACATGCTTACGGTTTGTGAAGGATCTGGTTACCTTGGAGGGATGTATTAAACCCTTTGCAGATTTACAGGGGGAGGGTCTTGTATGTGCCACTGACTGGTTCCCTTACATGCAGGTTTCTCATAATGTGGGTACTTTGCCTCTTTTGGCTGAGGATGCAGCAGATTTGATTGAGGAAACATGTACTCTTTCTAAAGAGACCAGGGCCTGTCTTTCTTGTTATCAAGTCAGTTCACGGACTACAGACTCCCCATGGGACTTTGAATTGCTCGCCAATGACTAGAATAGAGAGCTTGCGGACACAGAGCATGTCACTGGGGACATGTTGCGTCTTCTCAAGAAAAACATCAAGAAAGCAACTTGTTCATCTCTTTTCCTGGAACAGCAGTATAAATTTCTGATGCATACATTTATTTTGCCACAACGGGCCCATGTGTACGGATATCAGCCTCAGCTGTTTGCCCTGGTGTGGGGTAAATCCTGTTCATTTGACCCATATGTTTTGGTCCTGTGCACGGATCCTGCCGTTTTAAAGGAGAGTTGCATCTTACTTGTCAGCTGTTTTGGGTAAACATATTGTACTGCGAGCTGATGGGTTATTTTTTTCTAACTTTATCCAAATGAGTACCAATAGACACGCCAATGCTCTTTTACGTAAATGCTTTCCACGAGCATGAAAGTGTATTCATCAGAACTGAAGATAGCCACTTCTACCTTCCCTGATGGAATGGTGTAATGAATTTTTTCACTTGATGCGATGGGAACGCTTGGATGTCAAGAAGGGGTCCCCAAGGGCATGGACATTTCATCATGTGGTCTCCAGTTTGGGACAGACTTCCTCATAGAGCACCTAGTTTTTTGCTAAATTGATGAACTAGAGCACTGGGAGGTTGGAGAGGTGGCGTGTGGGGTTAACGTTTAAGTTTTTCCAGGGATCACCATGAAGAAACAATGCGGTGTGTCCTATGGGTTTTTGCTTGAGTGCTTGCATGGGTTTTTTGGGATTGGTCCTGTTCTTGTACCACATACTTTCTTGTAAGCACTGTTACTTGCTTTGTATTTTGTGGGTTTTCAATAAACATTTCATAAAATTAAGAAACAAAATATGCAAAAACATTAAAAAAAAAAAACACAAAAGGGCAAGTTTACTAAAGCACAGGGGATAAGTTTACTAAAGCACAGGGGATGTGCCAAGCATCTGCCCTGCATTTGCATTACATGCATTAGCAGATAACACAGGTACATTTGTTAGATGTAACGTTTTCAACCCGTGTGCCAGAAGGAGCAAAAGCAGAAGGGGGACCATTCCTACCTCCTCATACTATACTACTAGGGATAGCTAGGGTAAGTAAAGACAAGTGGGTATGGTGGAAAGGGAGCTGGATGTTTTGGAGCTGTAAGGGTGTTGTACATATTTTTATTTTTTTACCATTTTGGGATACTAGACTACTGGTAGTGCAGTAGCACAATGCCGCCTCTCAAAGTGGATTTAACTGCAGCCATGCTAATTAGTAGCCCTGACAGAAATGTCCTGTGCACCAACTGTCAGTGCCAGCCATGTTCTATCAGCTCTCATGACTTGCCTGGATCCTGTACCTATCCATACTAAAGCAGCTAGTTCAAGATTTTTACCTCACTTGCTGGTTTTAGCATGTGGCAGTCGTTAGTGTGGGTCCACACTACTGCATATTTACACTCCACATTTTAGTAAACAAGTCCCAAAGTCCTTTGCTTTCCTACAGTGCCTGCAGTACCATTCTTTCAAAATGTAATATGTAACTGAAGATCATGACTGGTTTTCGGGTTTTTTTTGGTTGGTTTTTTGGTGGAGGTGCAGGAGGTTCATTCAAGAAAAGAAAAAAGGAAAGTGTGGGGTAAAGTTTATATTACAGAATTTAAATTCTGTTATTATCCAGTTATGCACAAATGAGTAAGGCCTCTCTTCATTAATGCAAAGTAACACTCGACCACCAAAAGATGGTTGTCAAGGAAATAAAGTCAGCAAATCGGAAAAAATGCAAATAGTAAGTCCAAAAAGAATTCACAGACTCGAAAGTATTGGAAAAAGTATGTCATTTAGCTCCATAAAGAAGGCCAAAAAAAAAAAAAGGCACACAATGCCACATATACAAAAATAACAGTAAATACCATCACAATGAAGGTTTTTATGTATTACATTAATTATTCATAAGATACTTATTTGAACATAAATATATTGCTTTTTTGCTACTGACCCTCAACCACACATTTAGAATAAAGGCCATCTCTGTGGGTGCCAAGTACAAATGATCTAGCTATATTTCCATTTTCTAAAAATACTTGATATACAAGTACCCGACACATCCTAAAAGGTAGAACTATTTCTTATAATTTGTTTCTAGGGATGAGCAATGGCTCTCCCAAGTCTACCTTTAACTTCTCCAAACCTCTTTCGGCCCCACATTAGTTGACTTGACCACATCCTTGCCAGATTCCATAAACAAATTATGTGTCCCGGGAAAAATTTTTTTTTTTCAATTTTTCAATTTCTTGGTCATCAATTCATGGAGTATCCTCTTGTATTCAGCAAAATAAATGAAATACTCATCTAACTCCTTCACAGCTCCAACGGACTCCCTACATACTTTGCTTGAGAAATGAATGATTCCTACCGTCATGCCAATATAACTACTGGCTTCTCTGCTAGTATTTTCCCTTCTGACTTGAAAACCGCTACTGTCTTCCCAAATAGGAAGGGCTCTTGACCAGATTTCTCTAATTCCCTCAATTAGCATCCTATCGCCCAGCTACTTTTCCTTTCCAAAATTACAGAGAAAATTGTTGCAATCAATTAGCACCTTTTCTCAACAAAATTAACACTCTACACCCATGTCAAACAGGTTTCGGGCAACACTTCTCTACCGAACACACTTTTAGCTTTGGCCAGTATTATATATATTGCCACAGACAAAGTAAAGAAGTACTTCTCCTTTCTCTAGGTTTCACTGCTGCACTTGATGTTGTACACTATTTCACTGAACAGAAGAGTTAGATAACTCAGGAACAGTGCTGTCTTAGATCCTCTCCTACTTGTAGAGTAGACTTTTCCTGAGTCAATTGGATAGTTTAAGAGGGATCTAAAGACATATCTTCTCATTCAAACATACGGGAATGTGTAAGAATTGAAGCAAGATAACACAGTTCCCGCTATTATAGAATTAATGTGTAGAATTGTTCAGATAAGTGAATGTGCAAGTTCTGTGAAGAATGTGTAGTAGGCATTTGTATGTTTAATTACATGTGGTTGGTCTTATATATGTTATGAATGCATGCGTTGTTATCCACCTAGAACTGGATCGTGTGGAATACAAGTTTTTAAATAAAGAAATTCTATTTCCAAAACTACTCTCTCTTGTGGAATACAGCAGGGCTCAAGTTCTGTGCTCTATTCTGTAATATTTTTTTCTTGAAACCCTAGTCAATCTCTCAGGATTACCATTCGAATTAATGCCGGTTGCCATACTGCGACAGACCGAAAGTCCATCAAGCCCAGTATCCTGTTTCCAACAGTGGCCAATCCAGGTCACAAGTACCTGGCAAGATCCTAGAACAGTACATTTTATGCTGCTTATCCCAGAAATAAGCAGTGGATTTTCCCAAGACCATTTTAATAATGGCTTATAGACTTTTCTTTTAGGAAGCCGTCCAAACCTTTTTTAAACTCTGCTAAGCTAACCGCCTTTATCACATTCTGGCAACGATATTGAATGAAGAAATATTTTTTCTGATTCATTTTAAATTTACTACTTTGTAGCTTCATTGCACGCCTCCTAGTTCTATTTTTGGAAACAGTAAACAAGCGATTCGTGTCTACCTGTTCCACTCCACTCATTATTTTATAGACCTCTATCATATCTCCCCTGTCATCTTTTCTCCAAGCTGAAGAGCCCTAGCTGTTTCAGCCTAAGAACGTCATCCCATCCCCTTTATCATTTCCATCACCCTTCTCTGTACCTTAACTACTTCCACTATATCTTTTTTGAGATGCAGTGACCAGAATTCAAGGTGCAGTCGCACCATGGAGTGATACAAAAGCATTAAAACATTCTCATTTTTATTTTCCATTCCTTTCCTAATAATACCTAACATTCTATTTGCTTTCTTTGCTGCCACAGAACACTGAGCAGAGGGTTTCAACATATCATCAACGATGACTCCTAGATCCTTTTCCTGATCGGCGACTCCTAACGCGGAACCTCGCATCACATAGCTATAGTTTGGGTTCCTCTTTCCCACATGTATCACTTTGCACTTGCTCACATTAAACATCATCTGCCATTTGGATGCCCAGTCTCCCAAGGTCATCTTGCAATTTTTCACAACCCTCTTGCGATTTAATAACTTTGAATAACTTTGCGTCATTGGCAAATTTAATTACCTCACTAGTTATTCCCATATCTAGATCATTTATAAACATGTTAAAAAAACAGCAGACCAACACAGACCCCTGTGGAACCCCACTATCTACCCTCCTCCATTAAGAATACTGACCATTTAACCCTACTTTCTGTTTTCTATCCTTTAACCAGTTTTTAATTCACAATAGAATAATATCCAGCTACTATTTACTCTTCCTTCAAGTAAAGTGCAGGCTATTTCTGAAGTTTCTCCTGAATTACAATATAATTGCCAACCGGCTTTCCACTAATGGGTTGAAGCTGAATACTTCTAAAACAGCTGCAGTACTTTTCTCCTATACCAGTACCTCTATACTTCTTTCATGCTTACCTAATATTCATGGGACTTATAATTCCTCTGTTTCCCAAGTCAGTCCTGGAGTACCCCTCTTGCCATTCAGAATATCCACAATGAACACACAAGAACTAGATTTGCATACACTGCCTCCATTATATGCAAATTTCTTTCATGCATACTCATCATGGATATCCTGAAAACCTAACAGGCAAGGGTGTACTCCAGGACCGACTTGGGAAACACTGCTCTAACAGAATTGGTGAAAAGTTCTTGGAATTGTCTTAGATATTGTCTCTTTTACTGATCATATTCCCATGATAAACCCAGAAGTCCTTTCATACACCAAGACAGCTCCATGCTGCTCATTCAATATTTGATACCAAGACCTTTGATTACTAATTAATTTTTTTTATAGTATCCTTTATTAACTATTGTAATTCTCTTCTTCATGTTTGACCCAATACCAGTTTAGGAGATTGCAAATTATTCAGAATAGTGCAGTGAAATTAATTCATGGTGCCAAGTAGTATCAAAGTGTCACACCCTTGCTTATAAGAGAGCATTGGAGCCTGACTTCTTTCCATCTATCATTTAGGATTTTATTCTTGACTCATTGAATTCTTCAAACATCAGCATACCCTCTTTCTATATGGTTTTCTTACTCCATATATACCAATCTGTGCCCTCAGTAGTCCAATTACAAGTCTAATTGCACTCTAAATCTTCCTGTTTCAGTGTTGTTGCTCGGATGCTATAGAATTCTCTTCCCTTCAGAGCTTCACCCTGAACTTTGAATTAAGAAATTTAAAGCTTTACTCAAAACCTTATTACTTCACCAAAGCATTCCTCGTTACAAATTTAAATAAGTCAAAATTTTAATAGTATCTACATTTAATGGTATCCCTTGTAAGGCATTCTCATATTTATTCTTGCTTTTATGGTTTATTCAACTTTATATATATAGCCTTTCCCTTATCCAACTTTATATACCACCTTTGTTTGATAAATAGCCAAGTGGTTTACAAAACAATTCAGAGAGAAAGACAAAGGAGAGCCATTTAAATTAGAGAAAGAGAAACACAGATCAAAACATAAGAGTTCAACACTTTCTCCCCCCCCCCTTTTGTTCCTTAGCGTTAATGCTCTCTTCCTGTTTGCCGTTTTATTGAATTTGGATTGTAAGCTAGGTTCTTTATGTATTCCTACCCCCACCAACCCCTTATTGTATGCCGCTTAATTATTAGTGGTGTATTAAAGCTGAAATATAAACAAAGGTAGATAAAGGCCAACATTTCCCATTCACATTAGTTGAAATATCTCATCTTTTGATATACATGCACATAAAATTCAAAAACGCAAGCCACAACCAGCTTCCCCCTTACCCATGTCTTCCGCCCAACCTCTTATGCCCCAAGTATATCCAAAAGCCTTCAAAGTGTTGGGCTCCTCATGTTTTCTTGGCACCCCAGTGCAATTGTACCACTGCTGTTTAAAGCTGTAACTGCTGCTCTGTACAAGCCACCCCAATGACATTGCTGGAAACATAATGTAGTCACCCCCCCCCCCCCTGCTATTTTGGGATGAACGGTCATTCTACTCAGGTTATTCCAGTGCTTCATTTCCATTCTCTTGCCACTATAGATCTCCTATGTAGAAAAGATATTTGTTAAGATGTGAGTTTATCTGGGAGCAAATTTTTTGGACCATAAACAGAAAATGAACTGTCTACTATTCTCAGTACAATTATGGTAATTAAAAATTTTATGGCAGACATTACCAAGCAACATGCAAAATAAACACTTAGAAGCAAATATCAAAGGCATTATTTGGTGAGCAATAAAGAATATTTCTCCTCTCAGATAGTAGAAAGGCTACTCTCACCCAGTGGTTATTCAGATGCTCTAATGATCAGGCATCCCATCAATAGCAGCATCTTAAATGAAGGCAAGTTAAAAAAACAAAAAAGAAAGAAAAAGGAAACTATTTAACAAATAAACACACTGAATTTCAAATTCTCAAAATCATGTGATTCTGAAGAAATCACCCAGTAGCATAAAGATGATTCACTGGATTAAGTTTCATTTTTATTTAAAAATAGCTATAAAAGACTTTGGAAAATGCCACAATATTAAAAATGTCTTGGTTAAGACTTCCTTTTGGAAAACGTCCCATACAACTTAAATCAGAGGAAGAAAAGACTTCAGATGCTAATTTTATACAAATTCATTGAACCCAACATGCTACATCACTGGCCATAAAAACCTCCTCCTTCCTTTTTATTTTAATCTTAATCCTATTCCTTAATCTAACTTTTTAATCCATAGTTCTTCTACATATCCCACTAGCAGTCAAACTGATGGAGAGCAAGGTGACCAAACAGCTTACTGATTACATGGACAAGTTCTCAATACTACATGAATCACAATCAGGATTTCGCCCCTGCCATAGTACCGAAACTGTGCTGGTCACTCTCCTGGCCAAATTCAAGCAGGAAACAGCCACAGGTAAAAGCATACTTCTCCTTCAATTCGACATGGTAAACCACAATATAATACTAAGACTCCTAGACTACATCGGGATTGGTGGAAATATATTCAGCTGGATCAAACATACCAAGTGAAATCAAATTCAAACATATCACTACCGTGGAAAGCAGACTGTGGAGTACCTCAAGGATCACCACTATCACCAATACTTTTCAACATAATGATGATCCCGCTAGCTAAGTCCGTATCCAATCAAGGTCTCAACACATTCATCTACGCAGACGATGTCACAATATACATTCCCTTCAGACATGATCTGACAGAAATCACCAATGAAATCAAGCTCGGTCTGAACACTATGGATTCATAGGCAAACTCATTTCAACTGAAACTGAACACTGACAAAACACACTGCCTCATCCTCTCATCGCAACACAATACGTACAAACCCACAACCATAAACACCACAGACCACACCCTCACTATCTCAGATAGCCTGAAAATGCTCGGCGTTACAATTGACCGCAACCTTACACTTGAGAGCCAAGTAAACGCCACAACAAAGAAAATGTTCCACTCAATGTGGAAACAAACACGTAAAATCTTTCTTCCCGAGGGAAATACTCCGTAACCTAATACAATCAATGGTACTAAGCCATGCAGACTATTGCAACGGAATCTATGCGGGATGTAAAGAACAACTCACAAAGAAACTCCAGACCGCTCAAAACACAGCAGCCAGGCTCATATTTGGTAAAACACGATTTGAAAGTGCCAAACCTCTCCGAGAAAAACTGCATTGGCTCCCAATCGAAGAAAGTATTACCTTCAAAATCTGCACCCTGGTCCACAAAATTATCTATGGCGAAGTCCCAGGCTACATGAATGACCTCATAGATCTACCAACCAGAAACACAACCAGATCATCACGAACATACCTAAACCTCCACTACCCAAACTGCAAAGGACTCAAATACAAAGCAACCTACACATCCAGCTTCTCCTATATAAGCACACAACTATGGAACTCACTGCCAAAAGCTGTGAAAACAACCTACGACCATCTAAACTTCAGGAAATCACTAAACACCAACATGTTCAAAAAGGCATACCCTACCGACCCAACAAATGCCTACACTCTGCAACACAGCAAAACCAAAGCTCGTAATGGACACTATATAACCTCTCCTCTCTTCGATCCCCATTGTGCCTGAACCTTAATCGACCACAATATCACCATGTATTTGTTTCTCTACTGGACTTGGGGAATGCCTTTACAGTACTCTATGAGGTGTATTTTCAAAGCACTTAGACTTACAAAGTTGCATAGTAGCCTATGGAACTTTGTAAGTCTAAATGCTTTGAAAATGAGCCTCTATGTAAGCCACATTGAGCCTGCAAATAGGTGGGAAAATGTGGGATACAAATGTAACAAATAGTTGATTTAATAACCATATTCAAATACTCATGCAGAATTCAGTCAACTTTAAAGCAGCTACATTTTTCCAATGAAGAGCAACTTAACTGAACCAGCTTTAATCGCTCAACAGGGCCACTCCGTTTCACTAATCTTAGCTTCTTCAGGAGCTGTCAGTCCGTTGCCTTCAACTACAAAAAGCTTGTGGAGTAGCACATTGGTTGCAAAACAATTTGTAGAAAATTAGCATATGAAGTCTTTTTCTCCTCTGATTTAAGTTGTATGGGATGTTTTCCAATAGGAAGTAATAAAGACTTATTTTCAATAAGTACTGTGTAGTGAAAAATACAAAGGGTAACCCAAGTCATTTATTTATTTCAATGCATTTGCTATACCACCAAAGGCCTGCACATAGGCAACTAAGTAGTTTACAAAAGAATGCACACAACAAGGAGATAAGGTAAGGAGGGGGAACCAACTGGCAGCAGAAGAGGAGATAAAGATGAGTCTTTAGAGCTTGGTTAAAAGGCCAAGAGTGATGGCCGATTACTGATGTGAAGCGGTAAATCATTCCTGAGTTTAGGGCCAAGGCACTTCAATGCAGAGTTACGGGAATTGATGAGTAGAAATGTAGGTGAAGTGACAGCTAGGAGATTGTTGTCAGCAGAACAAAGGCAGCAAAGAAGAGCAAAGGGGACGAGGATGAGGACCTATTGAGATAAGAAGGGACAGAAAGAAACCTAGATTTATAAACCAAAAGGGGAATTTTGAATTTGATCTGAGCAGAGAAGGGAAGCCAGCATTCAGTATGGAGAAGGGGTGAGATGTGGTCAAATCAGTGAGCATTGTGGAACAGCTTAACCTGTTGTGGACTGAACAAGTTGTAGGTAGGTGTTTAAGGGAGCAGAAGGGGATTCCAGCATAAATTCAGATCTAATTCATTCTGGTTCTTAAATAGGAACAATATGTAATGTCAATAACCCTGCAGACTGTGAACATGGGGGTGTAACAATGACCTCAGCAGAAGATAGTTAAACTCTGTTGCAGCATACGGACAATTAAGGCAAATCATGTATAGTCTGTTGAATGTAGGAAAATGAACATCAGTTCTGTCTCAAACTTTTCCTTATATTTGAACAATGCAAGGGAACTACAAGTTATTATGAATTGTATTTACAATTTACAAGTATTTCAAACAGTTCTTTCAGCATAGAAGCTTTATATTTGTTTCAGTGTAATATTTAAACCAAGTTTATTAATTTTTTCTCCTCTTATCAAGTATTTCATTTCAGATACTTACAGTAGATTCTTGCATCGCACTAAGGTATAGCATAGTGAATTAATATAGTGGGTTTTTCATTTTTCTACAATAAGGGCTTCTTTTACTAAGCTGCACGATTCCCACACAGTAAATGAGAGGAAGCCCATAGGAACTGAATGGGCTTCCTTATTTGCAGAGCGGCTAAGTAAAAGAAGCCCTAAATGTATTTGTCAAATAGTATGACAAAATACATCACAAATCTCTTAAGAACCTCAGGAAAATCTTCATATTCAAATTTTGTTTTAACTTGAATTTTTATCCATTAATTTTTCCATGCAACTTTTATTTCCTATTTAGAATTTTCCAGGCAAAAGTTCAAAAAGCAGCCACTGATTTTGGCAGCTGCCAATTTTTTCTGTAATTCACAACTCCTCTTGTACTATTGTATGCCAGGGTAGCTGGAAATCTAATGAAAAGACTAATTCCATCCCTTCCTTTTGCCCCAACAATGCATTTGCACTTTCAACAACCAGTGAATCCCATCAGGCCCTTAATCTCATCTTGCTCATTCCCTACCTTCAAAGTCTCTCTAACAATGGTGGGCTCGATATTCAAAGCATTTATGCACTTAACATTGAGACTTGTGTCCCTAAAACTGACATTTCTGAAAATATACTAGGGCTGAGTGCCTAAATTTATATCAAATTCAACTAAAGTCCAAAATTCAGGAGCAAATTTATGAGGGGAAATAACTTAGGAGTTTAGCACTAATTTTCAGTACTAGGCTCATGAAGTAGGCTTAAATCTAAGCAAATGGATGGCAGGCCTAAAATATATAGGCCTATCTTTTAAACTCCTAATTTATTATGTATTTTCTGATAAAAAATCTGGGGGAGGGGGGGGCCTCTTACTAAACTGCACTAAGAAATGGGCTTAGCGCATCCGTACATAAGCCTTTCCCTCACATTAAACCATTTCTAGCGCAGCTGCAAATTCGGCCTTTTTTTATTATACTTTTTTGGCTACGCACTACGGTTAATACTAGTGCGTGGCCATTTAAAAACATTACTGGACACGCTAACCAGTTAACACAGAAGAGTGTAGTGCATCCACATCCATTTTCCACCTTGACACACTCCTCCAAAAACAAAACAAAAAAATATCAAATGCTTAGTGTGCACAGATGGCAAAACTAACAGAACACTTTAATGCATCCTGCATTTTCACATTTTTTTTTTGTTTTGCTACATTTGTACCCCGCTTTCCCACTCATGGCAGGCTCAATGCGGCTTACATGGGGCAATGGAAGGTTAAGTGACTTGCCCAGAGTCACAAGGAGCTGCCTTTGCCTGAAGTGGGAATGGAACTCAGTTCCTCAGTTCCCCAGGACCAAAGTCCACCACCCTAACCACTAGGCCACTCCTCCACCCTTGCATTAGCGCACATTAGTGCCTAATGCACCTCAGCCAAAGGGCCCCTTAAGTTCGGCTTAAAATACAGCACAAATTTAGGAGCATAAGTTTAGGAACTCAGCTTTTCTTTGGCATGGTGTTTCTTCCTGACTTTTCCCCACTCCCTCAAGAAATGTTTTCTCTTCTCTATCTTGGAGAAACAAGAGAAAGCTAGCATCTCAACAACACTTGTCTCCAATATAGGATTCCATTACAGAGTACATAATTACTTTGCAGCACTTTGAATGGGCAGCGTAGGCATTGCCGCGAAGCTTTGTAAACAGGAGGGTTAGTTTTTCTGGGACTGATACAACCAACAGTTTAAATCTCTTGATAGGAAACCCAAACAAAATTAGATTATAAACATCTTACTTTCTTTTAACCTCAAATTTTCAGAACATAATACCTACATTTTCTAAAGAAATTACGTTTAGTCGTACAAAATAAATCTCGTGAGACGGTGCTGGGGGGGGAGGGGCAGGTCAACTCACAGGAGTCCGGCTTCAGTTTCTGCCCGACTCTCCCAGGAACGCTAGCATAATGGTTCAGAGACGAACTTGTGTACAAAAATTTGGTTCACTTACCTTATCCACTCTTCCAGTTAATTCCTCTCTCGCTCTCCGCGTCCAGGAAGGACTGGCCGGCACCAGCCACCATCGCGCATGCGCAAGACGCCTCATGTCGTCTCGAGCGGAGGAAACCGTAACTACCGAACTGTGAGGTCACAGAATGAATGCCCTTCCCTTCCCTCCCCAGGCGCCGCTGGCGCTCGGACGCCATATTGCGGATGGCAAACGTACGTGAGCACAGGCAGCGGTACGGGCGGCAAGCAGGGTGGGCGACAGGAATGCGATAGCAACTGACGGGGGGGGGGGGGGGGAGGGATATTAAAATGTATTTTTATTGACAGAAGCAGAATTCATCAAACTACGCGCACAACATACAGAGACGCCAAGTTAACCCAGTTCCAGGCTGGAGATTTTTGCCTAGGTCTGGTTTTGAACTTATCCCAAAGCAGTGTGGGATTTGTAGTGCCTTAATCCTGCCCATTGAAGTCAGTGCTGCAACTCCCATAATGCAACAGGATGGGGGGGGGGCGGGGTGAGTGGTCAGAAAAAATTCAGGGCTGTCCTATTGTCCAGCCTAGAACTGGGTAACTTGGTTTCTCTGAGCATACAGTGGAGAAAACCAATGCTTCAGAAAAGTGATGTAGTTTTGTTTTTCTTATTTGTTATTGCAAACACAAAATCTATGCAAACGTTGTGTATTAATGCTCTGCATTATCAGAATATACTTTTTTTTACATGGGTAAAGCCGGGACAGAGATTGCCATGTTAGGTAACTTAAAAGTAGAGTAGTAAAGGCAAATAAAACAAAAAAATAATGAAATATATTTTTATTTGACTAACTTGACACATTTAGAGGTCCTTTTACTAAGCTGCGGTTAAAAGTGGCCTGTGGTAATGTGAGTGCATGAAATTGCCACGTGTTGAGGCCACTTTTTACCACAGCTGTAATTTCCATTTTTTTTTTTGTTACATTTGTACCCTGTGCTTTCCCACTCATGGCAGGCTCAATGCAGCTTACATGGGGCAAAGGAGGGTTAAGTGACTTGCCCAGAGTCACAAGGAGCTGCCTGTGCCTGAAGTGGGAATTGAACTCTGTTCCTCAGGACCAAAATTCACCACCCTAACCACTAGGCCACTCCTCCACAATAGAGTCATAAACAGCCATGCGCTAATAAAAAATACTGGTGCATGGCCATTTATTGCTTGAGCCCTTACCACCACCTATTGAGAAGGTACCACTGCAGGGCTGCCGAGAGACAAAAAAAACCCCAGGCCCGGCACAAATAATCTTAAGGTCACCTGCACCATCACCATCAGTCAAAGGTAATGTCATTGGCTGGCAGGCAGCAGCAGCAGCAATCAAGAGAGACTGCACTGCTGGCCATGGTTCCTTCTTTCTTCCGCATTCCTCCTCCTGTGAAGTAACTTCCTGTTTTTGCATAGGCAGGACGTGGCAGGAAGAAGGGCCCCTGACTGGCAGAACAGTCTTTCTCATTTGCTGTTGCCTACCAGCCAATGAGTCAGAGACAAGTAGAGAATTGGGGGGCTTCTCTCTGGCCTGCACCAGGTCTGGGGAATTTTGCCCTCTCTTGGCTGCTCTGGACCATTGTGACAGTAGGTCCAGATGGATACATTGAGCAGGGATCTTAAAATAAGGGGGCTTTCCAAAGTAGTTTGAAATGAAGTCTCATGACAATAGTATCCTGGCCCTGGCTCCAGTTGAGCTGGTGGCTCAAAAGAAGCAAAAGAAAACTGCCAAAAGACATAAAAAGTAATGTGTTTGATCATATATCTTCAATTTAAAAATTTCCACTTTGCACAAGATACTCTGTAGTGCCATAATAAATGATTTCAGCTACAAGAGGGCAACAACTCACTAAAAATATTTTGTATAATTTATTTGTAGGGAAAATTCATTGTGAAACTTAATCTCCAGCTGCCGCGGGACCAGTCTCACGATAGAACTACACAGCTGTTATTGCGAGACTGGTCCCACGGCAGCTGGAGATTAACATAGTAACATAGTAGATGACAGCAGAAAAAGACCTGCACGGTCCATCACAGTCTGCCCAGCACTATCCCCGCCTCCCAACCACCAGTCCCGCCTCCCACCACCGGCTCTGGCACAGACCGTATAAGTCTGCCCAGCACCATCTCCACCTCCCGCCACCGGTTCTGCCACCCAATCTCGGCTAAGCTCCTGAGGATCCATTCCTTCTGAACAGGATTCCTTTATGTTTATCCCACTCATGTTTGAATTCCGTTACCGTTTTCATTTCCACCACCTCCCACGGGAGGGCATTCCAAGCATCCACTACGCTCTCCATGAAAAAATACTTCCTGATATTTTTCTTGAGTCTGCCCCCCTTCAATCTCATTTCATGTCCTCTTGTTCTACTGCCTTCGCATCTCCGGAAAAGGTTCGTTTGCAGATTAATACCTTTCAAATATTTGAACGTCTGTATCATATCACCCCTGTTTCTCCTTTCCTCCAGAGTATACATGTTTAGTTCAGCAAGTCTCTCCTCATACGTCTTGTAACGCAAATCCCATACCATTCTCGTAGCTTTTCTTTGCACCGCTTTAATTCTTTTTACATCCTTAAGATACGGCCTCCAAAACTGAACACAATACTCCAGGTGTGGCCTCACCAACGACTTATACAGGGGTATCAACACCCCCTTTCTTCTGCTGGTCACACCTCTCTCTATACAGCCTAACAACCTTCTAGCTACGGCCACCGCCTTGTCACACTGTTTCATCGCCTTCAAATCCTCAGATACTATCACCCCAAGATCCCTCTCCCCATCCGTACCTATCAGACTCTCCCCGCCTAACACATACATCTCCCGTGGATTTCTACTCCCTAAGTGCATCACTTTGCATTTCTTCGCATTGAATTTTAATTGCCAAGCCTTAGACCATCCTTCTAGCTTCCGTAGGTCCTTTTTCATGTTTTCCACTCCCTCCGGGGTGTCCACTCTGTTACAGATTTTAGTATCATCCGCAAATAGGCAAACTTTACCTTCTAACCCTTCGGCAATGTCACCCACAAATATATTGAACAGAATCGGCCCCAGCACCGATCCTTGAGGCACTCCACTACTCACCTTTCCCTCCTCCGAGCGAATTCCATTCACCACCACCCTCTGGCATCTGTCCGTCAACCAGTTCCTAATCCAGTTCACCACTTGGGTCCTATCTTCAGCCCATCCAGTTTATTTAAGAGCCTCCTGTGGGGAACCGTGTCAAAAGCTTTGCTGAAATCTAAGTAGATTACGTCCATAGCTCGTCCCTGATTCAATTCTCCTGTCACCCAATCAATGAGATTCGTTTGGCACGATTTCCCTTTGGTAAAACCATGTTGTTTCGGATCTTGCAACTTATTGGCTTCCAGGAAATTCACTATCCTTTCCTTCAGCATCGCTTCCATTACTTTTCCAATAACCGAAGTGAGGCTTACCAGCCTGTAGTTTCCAGCTTCTTCCCTATCACCTATCACTTAAGTTTTATTAAGCCATCTCCTGTTGCCCTGGAGGGAAACGGCTTCTTGGTGCCTTCTGAGATCTGTTTGGGGAGGAGCCAAGAGGTAGAAGAGGAGAGTACTGGGGGCATAATTCGGTGGAGCTGGGTGCGTGGCTTATGTCTCCATCTTAGCAATTCAGCCCCCTTAGCAGTTGTGTAAAAACTTAACTGGCTGAGCCCCCAGGACAGGCTTGGAAAACACTGGATTACAGAGTTCTTTTCCTATCTTATGCTTTAGTCTGTACACCGCTTTGACCTGCCTGTCAGGTGAGGCAGTATAGAAAGTAGAGTGGTACTGAATAGCATGTTTTACTATGCGGATGAAAACGAATAATGAAAAATATTAAAAGGCTGGATATCAAATACAAATAATGGGCATTGAGCTTTAACATAATAACAAATAATAAAAGAAGCAATGTGAAATCATTGATCAAGCGTTTATTTCAGTATGATTTAGCACAGTAGAGGCCCAGACTATTTGAGTTTAAATCATTATTCAGACAAATACGAATATTTTTGTTTGCTACATTTGTACCCCGCACTTTCCCACTCATGGCAGGCTCAATGCGGCAGGCAATGGAGGGTTAAGTGACTTGCCCAGAGTCACAAGGAGCTGCCTGTGCTGGGAATCAAACTCAGTTCCTCAGTTCCCCAGGACCAAAGTCCACCACCCTAACCACTAGGGCCACTCCTTCACGCCATTCTGTACAACCCTAATAGAAAGTGTGAATAAACTAAACTATCTCCCAATGCTGTGTGCCTCGCACAGACTTCTTGAGGTGGTGTGTCATGCTTCCTCTCTGACCAAAAGAAAGGAGTAGGGAAACATAGAAACATGATGGCAGATAAAGGCCAAATGGCCCATCCAGTCTGCCCATCCTCTGTAATCCCTAACTCTTCCTTTTCCTAAGCGATCCCATGTGTTTATCCCGTGCCTTTTTAAATTCTGACACAGTCCTCGACTCCACAACCTCCACCGGGAGGCCATTCCACGCGTCCACCTCCCTTTCTGTGAAATAATACTTTCTTAGATTACTCCTAAGCCTATTCCCACTTAACTTCATCGTATGCCCCCTCGTTCCAGAGCTTTCCTTCAGTTGAAAAAGGCTCATTTCCTGTACATTAATGCCCTTGAGATATTTAAACGTCTCTATTATATCTCCTCTCTCCCTCCTCTCTTCCAGCGTATACATGTTGAGGTTCATAAGCCTGCCCCTATATTTTTTTGTGTTCAAGACTGCTTACTAATTTTGTAGCCACCCTCTGGACCGGCTTCATCCTTTCATAGGTGCGGTCTCCAGAACTGCAGACAATACTCTAAATGGGGCCTCACCAGAGACTTATACAATGGCATTATCACCTCCTTTTTCCTGCTGGTCATCCATCTTTTTATGCACCCAAGCATCCTTCTGGCTTTGACCGTTGCTTTTTCTACCTGTTTGGAAATTTTAAGGTCAAAACACAGCAGCCAGGCTCATATTTGGAAAATCGCGATTTAACAGTGCCAAACCGCTACGAGAAAAACTGCACTGGCTCCCAATCAAAGAACGTATTACTTTCAAAATCTGAACCCTGGTCCACAAGATTATCTATGGCGAAGCACCGGGTTATATGTCTGACCTTATAGACCTACCAAAAAGAAACACAATTGGATCATCACGATCATACCTAAATCTTCACCACCCCAGCTGCAAGGGACTCAAGTATAAATCAATCCATGGATCCAGCTTCTCCTATATAAGCATGCAACTATGGAACGCACTACCAAAAGCCATAAAGACAACACATGACCACCTCAACTTCCGGAAATCACTAAAGACCGACCTGTTCGAGAAGGCATACCTTACTGATCCAACTTAAGTGCCCGGACTCGGCAACACAACGAAACCATAACCTGCAACGAACATTATATAACTCTTCTTCTCTCGATTCTATTATGTGTCTATAACACATACATCTCATTCTCTACCACATCACTCTGTATTTGTTTCATCACCGGAGGCGGCTTACGCCTCATGGTGCTATGTAATCCACATTGAGCCTGCAAATAGGTGGGAAAATGTGGGGTACAAATGCAACAAATAAATAAAACAAATAAATCTGACACAATCACCCCAAGTACCGCTCTTCCTTCGTACACTGAAGCACTTCATCCCCAATACTGTCCCGTTCCCTTGGATTCTTGCAACTTAAGTGCGTGACCCTTCATTTTTTAGCATTAAATCTTAGTTGCCAAATATCGGTCCATTCCTCCAGCTTCGCTAGGTCCTTCTTCATGTCATTCTTACCCTCCATAGTGTCTACCCTGTTTCAGAATTTGGTGTCATCCGCAAAGAGACAAACCTTACCAGACAGGCCTTCCGCAATATTGCTCACGAAGATGTTAAAAAGAGCAAGCCCAAGGACCGATCCCTGCAGTACTTCACTGACAACATCCCTTTCTTCAGAGCAAGCTCCATTTACCACTACCCTCTGTCTCCTTCCGTTCAACCAATTTTTAACCCAATCAGTTACTCTAGGTCCCATACTGAGGGCACTCGATTTAATTATCAGTCGCCTGTGCAGAACCATGTAAACGGCTTTGCTGAGATCCAAGTATACCACATCAAGCGCCCCTCCCACATCCAAATGTTTGGTCACCCAGTCGAAGAAGTCAGATTCGTCTGACACAACCTGACACTAGTGAAGCCATGCTGCCTCGGGTCCTGCATTCCATTCAGTTTGAGAAACCTCACAATCCTTCGCTTTAGTAGTGTTTCCATTAGTTTACTCACCCCTGAGGTTAGACTGACAGGTCTGTAATTCCCAACCTCCTCCTTACTTCCACTCTTGTGCAAAGGAACCACATTTGCCCTTCTCCAGTCCTCTGGAATCACTCCAGTTTCTAAGGAAGCATTGAAGAGGTCAGTCAGTTGAGCTGCCAGAACCTCTCCAAGTTCCTTGAGCACCCTCGGGTGTATCCCATCAGGCCCCATCGCTTTGAAGGACTGATGATCAGCCATTGAACAAACCAAACCTAGAGGTCAATATAAATGTAACGCAAGTTTATTGTCAAAAGTCAGTCAGATACAATCAGACTTGACACAACCATGCCTGCTTCAGGAATCAGTATATCTGATACAAAATATTAGTGAACTTGCTCAGACACTAGGGTCCCAAAGGTGCATATAATACTCTGAAAGGCAAAACTTCCCTCCAGTGTTGAGTCTGATTGTATCTGACTGACTTTTGACAATAAACTTGCATTACATTTACTTTGACCTCTGGGTTTGGTTTGTTTCATGGTTGAGCATTGGCCTGTCCCTACTCCTTTCTTTTAGTTGTTGTCCTTATAGGGAATTTGCCTTTGTTTTGTCTTTTTTCTACATGTTCCCTCTCTCACCATATTCAAATGTAGTCTAAAAACTCACCTTCTGAGGTTGCTTTTAAATCTTAACCACGGAAAAATTCATCCTTACCTGATAATTTTCTTTCCATAAGTCCCAACAGATCAATCCAGAGCCCCCCCCCCTCGGTTTACTGTCTGCGGTTTTGTGACGGTTGGTTAGTTTTTTTCGGGTTCCGTTGTTCTGAATGTCCCTTCGTTTGATTAAAAAATAAAATAAAATAAATAAATATAGAAGTGGTGGAAGTACATTGGGCAATTGGTCTGACAATGTCAGGAGAGTTTTCTATTGTTTCCATTCCACTGCTTTGGTATCGTTCATACTGAGGTTCAGCTGGCTGCACAGGTCCACATATAGCAAACCTCTGAGGTTCTCTCTATCTCCACCTGCTTGTAGAGGGACACAACCCACAAGTCTCTGGATTGATCTGTGGGACACCATGGAATCTTGTTTACACTGACTAGATTGCAAGTTCTATGGAGCAGAGCTGGTCTCTGATGTGTTTCTGATTGCACCTAGCAGTGCTTTAAAGAGGATAAGCATATTTCCGTAGTTAAACTGAACAGTATGGCAGCTGTTCACAATCCATTGTTTCAGTATGACACAAATTGTAGTTAGAAACAAATTTAATTCCTATGGACCTTGCTGCAGATATGCTAATCTTTAGTAAAGGATCCTCTAAAGGCTTCTTTTACAAAGCTGGAACTGAATGGGCTTCCTTTCATCTGCAGTGCAGAAATCGTTTAGTGCGGCTTTTAAAAGAAGCCCTAAATGACATTGTTTGTATGGAAGATTACAATTGCACTGCCTTGTGAACATGGTTCTGAGTTGAGATTTTATTTGAGAACCGAATTGTGTTTTTTATTATGGGGGATTATGTTTATTGTGTCGCCTGCCCCACCAGATACTCACTCAGGTAAGCATGGCACTCATTGGTCCAGGTTCCAGTTTCTTCCTTGTCCCTACAAAATCTGCTATAGATTCTCTGAACTGGGGGGGGGGGGAGGGGGAGAGATCCACTTCAAGGCCATAGGCACAAGCACACTTCAGAAAATAACTCTCACAGACCTGCAGATGCTGTTCTGAAATGCAAAATAAGTTTATTGTAGAAATTGATACAACCACAAGTAATAGTTCATTCCATTTCCTTTGTAACATAGTTCATAATTATTCTCTTTAAACATCAACACTGTGAACCACAGTCCTGAGCAACGTTTTTGCCACTGGATCTATCACATACCTCCAGATCTTTCCTCTAGTTGGGTAGCCTTTATCTCTTGTGAGAAACCTAAATCAAGAACAAAGCAATATTTCCCAAGGATGTTGCACCTTTTTAACCACAATGCTTTCTCCTGTGTCCACCTCAAGTCTTACCACTTGGTGTTGTCAGATGCATGAAAGGCTAATATCATAGGATCCAATATGATACCCCCCCCCCCCCTCCTTTCACTGGTGCTCCCAGGATTCACTTCCTGGATGCTTTATCATACACAGGTAACCAGACTTTCCTTCTGATGGCAAACTCATTTTCTAAAATCAGAATGAAAGAATGAGTCCTGGGAATTCAAGACTGCTCCATTTCCTCTCATCTTTCAACTGAACTAACTTAAATTCCTCATGCCCCCTATTTCTCCAACGGAGGAATATACCAATCAATGCTTGATTGCCGAGAGTGTGCCTCTTCCTAAAAATACACACTTCTGTAGAGCAGGAAGTAATCTCTTGCTGCTACTGTAAAGTAAAATTTGGCAAGTCAATATTCAAAGTGATTTAATCAGCCAGAAACGGCTCCTAGCCGGTTAAATCACCTGGTTAATCGATAATTTTAAGTGGAACTTAACTAGTTAGTGTTGCTGAAAATAATTGGTTAGTTCCAAATTGAAAACTAGCAATTTTGGGAACATTCTGGGGGTGGAGTCGGCACTTGGCTAGTTAAAGGCCGATATTCAGCACTTAACCAGCCAGGTTGACTGCATATGTTTATGTGGTAATCCATAGCTGGTTAAGTACTGAATATTGGTCCTTTAAAATCAGCTTATTAAGGGGCCGCCGAAAGGGGATGGGGTTTGATATACCGCCTTTCTGTGGCCATAATTACAGTGGTTTTACATATTGTATACAGGTACTTATTTTGTACTTGGGACAATAGAGGGTTAAGCAACTTGCCCAGAATCATAAGGAGCTACAGTGGGAATCAAACCCTGTCCCCCATTAGGCTACTCCTCCACTCCACTAAATTAAACTACGCTAAAATATGGGCTTAGTGTGTTTTAACATGGGACTTTCCCATACGCTAAGCCCATAGTTAAGGCACTAGTATTTTAAGGATTTATTTTTTTCAGGTCCCACATGAATCTAACCCTACATTATCCAGTTCCACGTCCATGACAGGCCCCCTTCAAAAAAAAATTACAACAAACAATAATGCATGATTAGCGCACACTGACAGGCAAATTACCACAAAACGCTTTAACGTATTTTGTGGTAAGCCTTTTTTCCCCGTGTTAAGAGCACAGTAGCATTTAACGCAGTTTAGTAAAAAGGTACCTTAGGTTCCCAAGATTCACTGCCTGACTGATATGTCTGTACTTCTAGGTTATCACTATTTTGCGCTGGAGAAAAGGGACCACTTATCTCATGCAGAATGCATTTTCCTTTTCTCAAAATTTAAATAAACAAGTCCTCCTCAAAGCTCAAAAAGCATCAGTCTGACCAAATGTGTCAGTTTTCCCAAAGGAATTCCCAAATATTATCATTGGCCTCAATAAATCATCAAACTCCAGAAAAAAAAAAAAAGCTACCAAAAAACTCCCAAAAACGGGGAAAAAAAGTTGCTTACCAAAAAAATGGAGAAAAGTAGCCACAACCCACACAGTCTGTTTTAAAATTTTTTTTTGATGATTAAAACAAGCTGTGTGGGGGTTTTGGCTATTTCTCTCTGTTTATGGGAGTTTTTTTGGTTGTTTTCTCTTGTTTTTTATGGAATTTGATGATTTATTGAGGCCAGTGATAATATCTGGGAATTCCTTTGGGAAAACTGACACATTTGGTTAGACCAATGCTGTTTGAGCTTTGAGGCCTTGTTTATTTAAATTCTGAGATGTTTTTAGCTCCCCCCCCCCCCCAATTGTGTTAGTCATTTTGTTAGCAAACTGCATGTTTCATGCTTAATTTATTCCTTACATATAGAGGCACATTTTCAAAGCACAAAGACTTACAAAGTTACATAGGTTACTATGGGGGTTATTTTCAAAGCACTCCCCCCCCCCCCCCCCCACAGTTTACTAAGCCGCATGGCAATGCCAACACAGCCCATTCCAAGTAAATGGGCTGTGTCAGCATTACTGCAAGGCAGCTGCTGGTGTGGCTTAGTTAACGGGGGGGGGGGGGGGGGGGGGGGAGGGGTTAGACTTAAAAAATTCCATAGGTTACTGTGTAACTTCGTAAATTTGTGTACTTTGAAAGTGAGCACCACAGTGTCACTGGAAAATGCCTTCTTTGAATTGTGGACTATTAAGCAATAGCCAATTGGCTTTTTGTTATATATTTTTTTGTTTTTCATTGTTTGTTTTTAATGATTTGGGGGCGGGGGGGGGGGGGGGGAGATAGGTTTTAAAGAGTGGTAAAAGTTGGGCTTTTACTAACCTGCAGTAGTTCAGTACCTAGGCACTTCTTAAAGGGGTCAGTCAAAAAGGCAGAGAGCTGTCCCTCCAATACTCCCCAATCAAGCCCCCAACAAAAGACCCCTCCATTGCCCCCAATCAAAGCTTCCCAACCTGGAAGGACCCATCCCGATTACCCAATGTCCCCTCCTCACCCTCCCATAGGCCTCCCCTCCAGCCTACCTTGAAAATCTATGGGATCAAGACAGAAGCAATCCCCATTTACTTCAGCCCTTGCTGGCACCGGGTTCAAAATAGTGCTAGTGACCCCTAACTACCGCTAGGAGTCAAGCTGTCTTATAAGGGCCTTTTTTTTACCATGTTACCATATTTACATACTAATGAGCTTGTTTTACATGCATTTGCATCTCATTAGTATGTAACCCACAGTGACTTAAACTACCGTGCATTACAGTAATATAACTTTGCATTAGCACCTTTTAACGTGTGTTAAGGGGCAAATAACTTGCTTTGTAGCAGTAACACATGTACCCTGCAGGTGTGTTGTTCAGAAACTATGTAGCCAACCAAACCTCTGTGCAGCAGATCTGGAACATTTCCACTTGGGGCTGGTGGCAGCAGTCGATCATTGAGGGGAGTGGGGAAGCAAAAATAGGGACCAGTTATGCAGATTTCAAATACCTGATTCTCTGGCTCTCTGCTTTCCTCAGCTTGCAAGCACAGATGGTTGTTAAGGAAAGCATGGGCTTGCTTATGCCAAATTTTTGGCGACACAAGTGTGTTCTGAAATGCTGATTGAGAACCACTGAAACAGACAGATATAGATATGCACAATACCCGTGTTAACTTCTGAAAGCTAGTTGAGTAGGGAGTACTGTAATTTTATAAGGCATTCTGTCGGTAAAACAGTATTTTATATGCAGAAATCTCCTTTCATAAAATTGCCTAGTGTATAGGTGCCTGAACTTATGCGCCTGCATCCTGAATATTCATACATTGGTCTGACCTGGTCAGAGGTGTTCCTGGGGATGGTCTTGACCCACAGGCACATATTTTCGTTATTACCATATGTACTCGAGTATAAGTCAATAAATTTTGACTCCAAAATGCCTTAAACAATAGGGTTGTCTTATCTATGGTCATTTCTCCGTAGTGGCAAAAAAAAATTAATGACCCCCTCCCCCAATCTCGTTGGTATGATCCTGCATCTTTCCCCCACCAGCCTGTGGTTCAGCATCTCAGTCCCCTCTCCCTCCCCCCCCCCCCAACCATGTATGTTCAAAGGCACTGTCTCTAGAGCAGCTGCAGTGCAGCGATACCCATAGGCTGCCTGCAGCCTGCTGCAGAGCACTCCCTCTTGTCCCACCCATGCAGAAAGTTGAATCACAGGGGGTGGAACAGATCAGGAGTGCTCCAGAGCAGGCCACAAGCAGCCTAGGTGTATCGCTACATTGCTGTTGCTCTATAGAAGATAAGTTTGAAGGTACACAGCAAGGGGGGTGGGGATTGAGATGCACTAGGGGGAGGGAGAGAGAGAGATATTAATGGGAGGGAAGGATGGAGGGGAAGCAATGTTGGATCCAGAGGAGGCGAGGAGGGAGAGGAAGGGAGCAATGTTGGACCTGGAAGTGGAAAGGCGAGAGAGAGAGAGAGGTACTGGCCAAGTGAAGGAGGGCTGGAGGGGAGGTTTGACTTATATATGTCAGAATTATTTTGGCCATTTTTAGTAAAACTGCCCTTGACATACATGAGTATACATGGTATGGGGGAAAGTTTATAAATGGCGCCGAAAATTAGGCACAGATAAAAATTGGCACTCAATGTTATTCTATAAAGGGCACTCCAGGATGAGAGCTCTTTTATAGAATAGCATTGAACACCAAATTCTACGCTCAACTTTGAGCATGAGGACTTATGCCCGCTGAAACCTGATATAAATTCTGGCCTACAAGTTGGATGTAGATCCCGCTATTCTGTAACACTGCGTGTATCTTTTGTGAATGCCCCTGACCTGCCTGTGGCCATGCCCCCTTTTGAGTTGCATGCAATCCAATTTAGGATCACATTGTTACAGAATAGCATGCAGCCAGATCATCGCTCAAATATGAATTAATGCCAATTAAGTGCTTGTTAACTCTAATAATTAAATCATTGAAGCTTATTAACTATTTTGGGTGCCAGTCTGAGATCCGTGCCCTTTACAGAATCCAGGGGTATGCACATCAGTGCATACGTTCAAATGCAAAATTTGTTCATACCTGAGATCAGATAAATGTATGCAGGTACTTTCTATGCACATCCTTCCCATTTTAAAATTGGTGTAAGTTTTGCACATTCCTGCCCCATGTGTCAGTAAACTTATTTTAAAAATTATCCTCCTTGTGTGTTCAGTTACTCTAATAAAATAGCATCTTTATTTCTGAGCATATAGGTGTGGTGCTCAATAAACACTGTTTTTTAATCCCATTTGGCTCTGTTATCTTTGGTCCATTCCTACCCTTATATAAAGTCAGTGGCAACAGAACAGGGTGGACTGTAGGGACCAGCACAGAGGCAGTGGTGGCTGCAATTAGACTGGTTATAAGAAGGGCTAGTGAGGCAGTGGCAATTTGAGAAAGACTAGCCACAGGGTGAAGGAGTGACATCCATGACTTAGAAGGAGAGAGAGAGAGACCGTGATGTGTAGGAGACAGCTGAGACCTTCCCCTTCAGTTGTGCTCCAGCCACCGTACCATTTTTAGGGTTTTATTTGATCCACCAAGTTCTTATGGCTGTTTTGGGGTTTCTTGTTCTGTCAGAATCCAGAGCTGCGGTCACAATTTCATGAGTCTTTTAAACTGTAAATTCTCCGGTTATGCCGGTTTCTTATCTGTAAACTGCTTAGAACCCACAAAATCATTGTGGTATATAAATACTTTTTAGTTATAGTTTAGTTTTTTTTTTAACTTATGTCCCAACTTTTAACCACATGGGGCCCTGCTAAAGCATGGCTGGTAGGAGAACAGGCATTGGGAGGTTTTTTTATGTACCTTAGAGGAAATACTGAGTGGAGTCAAGAGTGTGAGACAGGAACTGACTGCAGGAAGAACCGAGGAAAAAAGGGAGCAGCAGAAATTGTTGTGGAGAGACAGGCAGGTTAAAGAGGCTGATGCAAGGAGAGAAACATCAGAGAAATGATGTGGATGGAAAAAGAAAAGTGGGAAGACATTGAGGGAGAATGAGGTAAGCATCTGATGGAATGGGGGGGGGGGGGGGGTTGAAGAGTGAGAAGCTGATAAGGAAAGGAGAAAGAGAGAAAGGAGAAAGAGAGACAAGAAAACAGTGAAGTGGCCCTCAGATGAAATAGCAGCCAGAGGCAAAAGTAGTATGTCCCTAGGATGATGTTCTTGATCTGACTACTGCAGAAGTTGGATTACTACTGTACGATAATTTTTGGAAGCCCTATTTGTGAGACCTCTGAGGGCCACTTCACTGTTTTCTTGGCTTGCTCCACTTTGTGTTGTTGACTCTCTCTGGTCTGCTTGTAAGGAAACAAGAGAGGACAGTGGGAGCAATAAGAACATAAGCATTGCCACACTGGGATAGATGAAGGTCCATCAAGCCCAGTGTCCTGTTTCCAACAGTTGCCAAACCTGACAAAATCTCAGAAGAGTAAAACAGATTTTATGCTGCTTATCCTAGAAATAAGCAGTGGATTTTCCCAAGTCCATCTTAATAAGTATATAGAGAAAGGATTATTAAGCCTAGATGCTTGTGCAGAAAAGCTGGTGTGGGTACAAAATACTATTCCAGTGCTCCTGGGGGAATTCTGCACCAAAACTGTAAACTTCTGCCATCTTTGAATAGTAAAATTTACCAGCATTCTAAATTATTAAGTGAAGTTGAGAAGCAAAATAAGCAAACGTGTTAAATACTGTGTGCAAAATCGTTTTTACTTTGCTGGCAATTTTCCCTACAAATTATACAAAATATTTTTAGTGAGTTGTTGCCCTCTTGTGGCTGAAATCATTTATTATGGCACTACACATTATTTTGTGCAAAGTGGAAATTTTTAAATTGAAGATGTATGATCAAACAAACACATTACTTTTCATGTCTTTTGGCAGCCTGGTGGGGAGTTGAGAACTTTACTTGAGGATCGAATGGTTCAAAACAAAAAGAATATAAAGTATTACGTTTATTTATTAGCTTTGAGGAGCTAAAACCCTTCCTCAGGTTGAAATAAAATGAGCAAATGATGGCAAAAGTTAAAATATAAGCAAATAAAATTATTCCTGTGATTGCTTTTCCCCCTTCAGACTAGAATTGGACTGCTTTATGATACAGCTATATTTTCTAGCATTGTCATTTTTGCCTCTTCTAAGCAAGTCAATAAGGGGCCCTTTTACAAAGACACAGTGGGGCTACTGTGCAGGTAGCGTGTGCCAAAACAGCTCTACCGCGGGGTGCCCTGTAGGTGTGTCAGGCGGTAATCAGCCATCGCTGCGCGCTGTTTACTACCGGGTTAGCGCAAGCCCTTACTACCTTCTCAATAGGTGGTGGTAAGGGCTCAAGCAATAAATGGCCATGCACCAGTATTTTTATTAGCACATGGCTGTTTATGACTTCCGTTTAAAATAATGGAAATTACAGGTGCGGTAAAAAGTGGCCTCGGCGCATGGCAATTTCATGCGCTCACATTACCACAGGCCACTTTTAACCACAGCTTAGTAAAAGGACCTCTAAATGTGTCAAGTTAGTCAAATAAAAATATATTACATTATTTTTTGTTTTATTTGCCTTTACTACTATACTTTTAAGTTACCTAACATGGCAATCTCTGTCATGGCTTTACCCATTAAAAAAAAAGTATATTCTGATAATGCAGAGCATTAATACACAACGTTTTCATAGATTTAGTGTTTGCAATAACAAATAAAAAAAACAAAAACAAAACTACATCACTTTTCTGAAGCATTGGTTTTCTCCACTGTATGCTCAGAGAAACCAAGTTACCCAGTTCTAGGCTGGACAATAGGTCAGCCCTGAATTTCTGACCACGCACTCACCCCCCCCCCCCCATCCTGGTGCATTATGGGAATTGCAGCACTGACTTCAATGGGCAGGATTAAGGCACTACAAATCCCACACTGCTTTGGGATAAGTTCAAAACCAGACCTAGGCAAAAAATCTGCAGCCTGGAACTGGGTTAACTTGGCGTCTCTGTATGTTGCACGGAAGGCAAAAGTAGAGACTAATAGACGATTCACCACTGGAGACGTGAGTCCAACAGTCTTTATTATATCAGAGATAACGACCCGACACAGGCCGTGTTTCGACTCTAAAAAGCGTCTGCATCAGGGGTCAATAAATACACCAAGTAATGAATGCAAAATGAAGAGTCCTACTTGTATATGTGTTGTCAACTCACTGATCACGTAGCACCAAACAGATTTTTTTGCTCTGATAGTTTGTATCCAGCATATTCTGTTTGGTGCTACGTGATCAGTGAGTTGACAACACATATACAAGTAGGACTCTTCGTTTTGCATTCATTACTTGGTGTATTTATTGACCCCTGATGCAGACGCTTTTTAGCGTTGAAACACGGCCTGTGTCGGGTCGTTATCTCTGATATAATAAAGACTGTTGGACTGACGTCTCCAGTGGTGAATCGTCTATTACAGGGGCGTATCTGGAATCCGGCGGTAGGGGGGGCCAGAGCCAGAGAGGGGGGGCACATTTTTGCCTCCCTCCCCCCCCCCCGCCGCCGCCGCCGCCTCTCTCCACCCCCTCCCCGCCGCTTACTTTTGCTGGCGGGGGGCCCCAACCCCCGCCAGCCGAGGTCCGACCCGCAATCTCCATATTTCGTCTTCCTCCGTGGCCATGTGCTTCAAGGAAGTAGCGCTGCAGTGCTGATTGGTTGAATCCAGTTCGGCGTCTGACGTCGCTGCCCAATCAGCACTGCAGCGCTACTTCCTTGAAGCACATGGCCACGGAGGAAGACGAAATATGGAGATTGCGGGTCGGACCTCGGCTGGCGGGGGTTGGGGCCCCCCGCCAGCAAAAGTAAGCAGCGGGGGAGGGTTGACGGCGGGGAGGGGGGCCAGGGCGAAATCTGCAGGGGCCCAGGCCCCTGTGGCCCCACGCAGATATGCCCCTGGTGTCTATTAGTCTCTACTTTTGCCTTCCGTGATTCGTCATCGTAGAGAACTTTTCCTGTTCTATATTTTGGTCTCTGTATGTTGTGCGCGTAGTTTGATGAATTCTGCTTCTGTCAATAAAAACACATTTTAATATCCCCACCCCCCCCCTCCCCCGTCAGTTGCTATCGCATTCCTGTCGCCCACCCTGCTTGCCGCCCGTACCGCTGCCTGTGCTCACGTACGTTTGCCATCCGCAATATGGCGTCCGAGCGCCAGCGGCGCCTGGGGAGGGAAGGGAAGGGCATTCATTCTGTGACCTCACAGTTCGGTAGTTACGGTTTCCTCCGCTCGAGACGGCGTGAGGCGTCTTGCGCATGCGCATGCGCGATGGTGGCTGGTGCCGGCCAGTCCTTCCTGGACGCGGAGAGCGAGAGAGAAAGGAATTGACTGGCGGAGCTGTTGCGTTGGGGCTCATCTTCTTCCGGCGCTCCCTACTCTCTCCAAGCGTACAGCGGGAGCAGGTTGTTGCCACTCGCTTCACAAGCCGCCGCCGCCACCATGTACGGGCCGTTGGAGGATTTCCGCTCCCCGCCGCCGCGGGATTTCAACAGCATCGTCCAGATCTGCAGCGGCAACGTTCAGAGAATCACCCACAATAGTAAGTGCCCGGGGCCCGGCCTCCTCACTCTCCAGCTGTTTACACCCCCTCCCTTAATTCTACTTCACACCTACGTACAGACCGCCCCGTACCCTTTGTTTTACCCAATTATCCGTCAAAGCGTTACTGTGTCCCTAACATCATAATTCCTCCATTCTTCTTCTACTTGTCATCCCCAATATTGGCTTTCATTCTCTTCTCCATACTTATAATCCTATCCCACACACCCAGCGTGAGTCAATTTCCTCCTATTATTCCCACAGCCCATCCATCATATTCCACAGCATCTAATGCTGAGCCACTGCTTGTCTCAACACACTCTACTGCATGCCTTTTAACTATAACCCAACTTCAGCCTCACAAACGTTCATTATCTGTCCTACTCGGGGCTTTTTTTTTTTTGGAGGGGGTACTTGGGGGTACTAAGTACCGGCACCTTTTATTGTCTGATAAAATTGACCCATGAACCTCAAGTTTTAATGAAAGAGCTTAGGCTCAACACATGAATTTTGCCTTGCCATAGATTCGGTGACTGGTTACAGGGGGGCCTGGCTATTATGGGATGGGTCCCTTAGTGATCACCTCACCCTAGCATTTAAGTACCAGAACCTTTTTTGTTAGAAAAAATGCACTGGTCCTACTTATAGCCCTCATTCCTCCATCCCGTTGCTCTTCCTAACCCGTTCCCACACCGTATTCTCCCCAATCTTTTTCTCAACACCTCTCCATATTGCTTCTGTGCTGCCAATTTTGACATCTCGGCCTGTCTCTTGGATGCTCGCCTCCCTCTGACTTGTTACTTGTGTACCACAATCTCTCATAAGGCTGCCCATTTCCACCTTATCACATTCTCGTTCTCATATATCTACATTCTAATAGTTTCTGTTCTGACATGTCCTACACACCTAAATCTCATCCTAATCTTTGCCTTCTTAACCCATACTAAATTCCTATTATTCACCTCCTATACCAACTCGCTCAATCTAACCTTCCAAAACAAACTTTATTGCCTCAAATTAACCTTCCTCAAACCATCTCCGGACTGTAATTTCTCCTTGCTAGCCCTACCTGTGGTATCTCCATTCTATCCCCATAGCACCAGCCTCCCTTACAAGTATTTTTAATGTCAGTTTGCAATTGTTAAAAATGTTTTATTTAATAAACTATATGCCTTTCTCTTCAGTTTTGAATTTGAGGTGCAGCTGGAATAGTTCCCAAACTTTAAAAATAAATCTTGTTGCAATACTGTTGAAATTAGTTTGCATTTGGTTTTGCTCATTTCAGTGTTTGCAATTCCATTTTTTGTACCCTTAATTCTGTAATAATTTTTGCTTGTAGTTAGTATGAAAAAAAGAGGAAAAAAAATCCTATATAATAAAACTCACCCTCAACGTTCTGAGGACACTGACGTCAGTGTCACTTCCTTCGGGTTCGAAGGGTTCGTGGTGGTGAAGCCACCGAAATCACTGTCTCTGGGCCCCGCCCTTGCGTCAAACGTGATGACGTCGAGGGCGGAGCAATGGCGTCACAGAGCGAGGGCGGAGCAATGGCGTCAGTGGCTTCACGACTCAGGAGATGAAGGTGGCATGCGTTGACGAGGTGCGGAGCAATGGCGGTCAGTGGCTTCACAACGCCGAAGGGGTGGGTATGGAGGGTGGGGTTCGGGAGGAAAACCTTGCTAGAGCCCGTTTCATTGGCTCCAGAAACGGGCATGTTTTACTAGTATATATATATATAAAACTTTTTTAATTTTCCTGTATCAAAGTGCTTGATGTCATCTGCTTAGGTGTACATTATGTCCAACGGTAAAGACATTTTTCTGTACAGTTTATACAGTTCAATAATTGTAAAACTATTTACATTTGGTTCTCTGTGGCATCTTTTGTGCAGATTGAGTGGGACATTTTTGGTGATGTGTGTTGCTTTCATTCTTTCCATCGATTGTGGTCTCTGTTAAGTAGAGGTGATCACATAACTATGTATCTTAATTTTCTGTAGGGCCATCGTCATTCCTCAGTCAATAATTTCTCCTGCTTTGGGTATCTGTTCTGTGTATTTTGGACTTTTCTGTGACTTCCATTGTCTTGCAGGAAATAGTTTGTTATTATTTATTTGGATTTTGCTCACACCATTTTCAATGGTAGGTACATTTAGGTATAAGAGTTGTTCAAAAATTCTTCTATTCTGTATGTTAGTATTCTTCATTGCAAGGTGCAGGAATCATTGGTGGTCCCCATCACCTAAGTGTGGCCCCTCAGTTTCCCCACTACACAATCTCCCTCCACCTTTTTCAGGGCAAGTAGCTATTAGGAGAAAATCTCAGTAACTTGGTGAAAGAACTGGGGGAAACTAAGTCAGCTGTTGCTGGATGGTAAGCTGGTCTTCCGTCTTCAGGGGGCTCTACAGCAGCGCTGCGAACACCTTGTAGCGCTATAGAAATTCTAAATAGTAGTAGTAAGTACCCCTTTCAGGTACACCAGGCTTCTTTTTGTGTGGACAGGGAGTCCTCCTCTCAGTCAGCTAGAGTGCCAAATGCCTCCAGAACTTTGCAGTGATGTGAGGCAGGTCCACTCTTCTCTTCCTCCAGTGGGAGAATGTCTTCAGGAGTTTTGGGAGGAGGGGACCTAAATCACATCAGACCAGTGGGTTCTGAACATGGCTGTAGTTTGGGGAGAGGGAGCATTGCCCTCCCCCTCCCCCAAACAGCTTGCTTCTTCATATCCGGCATCTCCCGCTCTTCTTCCAGCCCCTTCCTACAAGGTCCGGTGTCGCTCCTCCTCTCTGCTCCTGCTGTAGCCTTTCCATCTTTCCAGCCGCCGGCAGTGTTAGCGATGTAAGCACGCTGCCTTTGCCCTGCCCGGTAGCCTTTTCTCTCTTGGTACTTCCTGTTTCCACGTAGGCGGGTCGCTTGCTGCAGAGAAAGGGCTTCCGGGCCAGGCAAAGGCTGCGTGCTTACATCGCTAACGCTGCCAGAGGCCCAGAAGTTGGAAAGATTGCAGCTGGGGGGCAGGGAGGGGGAAAGAGAGAGAGCACAACACCGAAGCTTGCAGACGAGAGGGAGAGAGTGCGACATTGGATCCTGTGGTGGCGGTGAGGGAGGGAGAGCGAGCAGCACAGGACCTTGTACGGAGGAAGGGAGAGTGGGCAGGCGGGCGACACCGGATAAGAGAGATGGAGTGGGAATTTGAGGGGGATAGTGAATACTTGGCAATTTTAGATATGAGTTGGGGTGTATTGATGGGAAAATGAGTGGCAAGAAAAGGGGATGACGTGGGGAAAGGTTGAGACATAATGTGAATGACGTGGAAGACTGGAGAGAGGATGAGAGGCACTGAAAAGAGATGGGGGTATTGGAGAAGGATATGGCTCTCTGAAGGGGTTGAGCGGTGGTAGAAATGGGGTTAAAAAGATGATGAAAGAGACGCAATTGGGAATGGGGTATAAGGTAAGATATATATAAGAATGGTCTTGGAGGCAAGGTAATGAATGAGAGACAGGGATGGAGCTGGGGACCGATAGGGTGATGGGAATGGGGGCTAAGGAAGTGGGTGAAAGATGGGGGAAGGGGTTTAGGAGACTGGATAAGTGAGAGACGGAGGGAGCAATGGGAGTGCCGGAGAGGGAATGAGAGGGCGATGGAAAAAGCTAGTAGGCAGATGAGAAGTGAAATAGAGACGAAAGAGTAAAAAGTGAGAGAAAGGGGGATAAATGCAGAGGAGAAAAAAAGGGGTGGGGGGGGGGAGATAAAATGAAAGATCAGTGCCAGACAGATGTAGAGAAGGAAAGGAAAAAGACAAGAGGAGAGAGAAGAAAAGCCAACCTGGAAAAGAATTTAGAGAAGACTGACACATGGAAAGTGGAAAAGAGACAGGGACCAGCCCAAGCAGAAAAATAAAATGCTCAGACAACAAAGGTAGAAAAGAAAAACATATTTTTATGTAATACTTTTTAAGGACTGAGATGTGCCTGCTTTGTGAAATAGTAGATGACGGCAGAAAAAGACCTGCACGGTCCATCCAGTCTGCCCAACAAGATAACTCATATTTGCTGCTTTTTGTGTATACCCTACTTTGATTTGTACCTGTGCTCTTCAGGGCACAGACCGTATAAGTCTGCCCCGCACTATCCCCGCCTCCCAACCACCAGCCCCACCTCCCAACCACCGGCTCTGGCACAGGCACAGACCGTATAAGTCTGCCCAGCACTATCCTCACCTCCCCAGCCCTGCCTCCCAACCCCGGCTCTGGCACAGACCGTACAAGTCTGTCCAGCACTATCCCCGCCTCCCAACCACCAGTCCCGCTTCCCACCACCGGCTCTGGCACAGACCGTACAAGTCTGCCCAGCCCTATCCCCGCCTCCCAACCTCCAGCCCCGCCTCCCGATCTTGACTAAGCTCCTGAGGATCCATTCCTTCGGCACAGGATTCCTTTATGAAATATTCACCTTTTCTGTTTTTGTGTTTTGCAGAGTGCAGGAGAAAATACATTTTTGTTTCTCTTGTACCAGTGTTTGCACTGCTTACAGAGTCTGGCTTTCTTGAGGAGATCTTTGTTTCAGTTTTTCTGTGGTTCTCTATTTTGTAAAGTGATAAAAATCATCAAGGTGGAGGAACAGATGACCACTATGAATAGTAAAAGGGAAAAGAGGGAGGCAGGGGCGTAGCTACCTGGGGGCATGGGCCCCTGTAAATTTGGCCCTGCCCCCCCCCCCCCCCCCCCCCCCCGCCGTCAGGTACCTTTGCTGGTGGGGATCCCTTTCCCCCGCCAGCTGAAGTCCTCTTCTCTGGCGCAGCCGCATTGCTCTGTTTCTGTGAAGGACGTCAGACTCACAGAAACAGAAGCCTTGCAGATCAGCTGCGCCGGAGAGAGGACTTTGGCTGGTGGAGTTGGGGACCCCCCTCCCCAGCAAAGGTACACGGCGGCGGCGGGAAGGGGGGGTCAAAGGTGGTGGTGGTGGTGGTTGGTCACAAATGGGAGGGGTCAAAAATGGGGGGGCTAAAATGTGCCATCTCACCTCGGGCTCTGGACCCCCCTCCCGCCAAAGTGTACTGTGTTGGAAGATTATTCCATTACCCTCACTCTTTTCCCTATTTTGTATCGTTTGAGGACCTCCTACACCTCTTCGAGTTTGGGTTGAAAACCAATTCTGTAAGGGTTTATCTCAGTGCAATTAGTGTTTTTGTACAGCTTCTAGTAGTTCGCTTCATGCAAGGTTTGTTATTGACAAAGCCCCCTATCAGACCTCCAGCTATGTCATGGCATCTCAACATTGCCCTCATTCAGCTGATGAAAGCTCCTTTTGAGGCACTTGATTCCTGTCATACGAAGTATTTGACCTGGAAAGTTGTATTTCTGGTGGTAATCATTCATCTTGCACAGTCAGTGAGCTTCAGGCCCTAGTAGCTGAACCACCTTACACTAAGTTTCACCACAACAGAGTAGTCCTCCGCATTCACCCTGAGAGTCCCATCGTAGTCAATCGTTCTACCAACATTTTCCCCCAAAACCACAGACCCATCCTGATGAGAGTATACTTCATACTTTGGATTGCAATTGAGCCTTCTCCTTCTATCTGGAGCGGAGTAAAGCCCATACAGTCCACCCAGCTTGTACTTTCTTTTGACCCAAACAGGATGGGGGTAGCCATCGGCAAACGCATAATTTCCAGTTGGCTAGCATATTTCATCTCCTTTACTTATGCCCAGGCAGGGCTGACTCTGGAGAGTCATGGCTACATCTGTAGCTCACTTGAGGTTATCCTCCATAGGGGAGATTTGCAAAGCTGTGACGTGGTCATCTGTCCACACATTCACATCTCATTGCTGCCTTGAGCAAGATACCCAAAGTGACTGCTGGGTCAGGCAAGCAGGCCTGCTGAATTTGTTTGTTGTCTAGAATCCAACTCCATTCCGCTAAGCCCAATTTCAGGTTTATTGACTTCCATGCCTCAACATTTTGAGTCCCTGTTGTTCTAGCATTGTTTTTGGTGAGCCTGATAGCTAGGGATTCCCAGCTGTGAGAATGCAAAGGCTGCTTGTCCTCGGAGAAAGCAAAGTTACTTACCTGTAGTAGGTGTTCGAGGACAGCAGGCCGAGTATTCTCACATACTTTCCCACCTCCCCTTTGAGTTGTATTCTTTAGCTTTTTGAAATAACTGAGAGACCTGCGCTCATGCGTCAGGTGGGAATGCACCAGTGCATGTGCTAGAAAATTCTCTGGTAATACTGCTAGGCAGCGTTTGCACTGGCCTCTGTTGGATGACATCACCCAGCTGTGACAATACTTGTCCTGTCCTTGTAACACCTGCTACAGGTAAGTAACTTCGCTTTTGCTCCTTGTGATTGTGTGAAGTTTAGCTGATAGGTTATGGGGAGCGGAATCTATGCTGATTGTGGAAACAGGCGGTCAGGGATCACATGCTCAGTCACGGGAATGTAAAATTATTTTAAAGACAAATATTCTTTTAAAGACAGACCCTTTTCTGGGTCTGTTGGGAAGCATTTTAAAGGGAGGTTTGCTGAGCCACACTTAGTACTGGAATGAGTGCATGTGATCTTATGAATAGTGTTACAGATAACAGGATTAGAAACAGTTTCCTTATTTCTTTCAAGGTTTATTTGAAGGGTAAAAGCGGAATCTAGTGGTGATAGGCATGGTCAGTGAATCTTAATCACAGGAATATGAGGGTTTAGGGGCACTGCCATCCTTTACCTCTTTTTCCAGATCAAAGGCACGGAAGCTTTTCTCCTCTTACCCTTTAGAAATAACAGGAACCTAAATACTTTTGGGGATCAGCCTAGCAGTTCAGTGATAATCTCATGCTGCCATTCCATGTGACCTAGGTTGGATTCCTGGTTTAGTTTTTTTTTTCCCCCCCCTCGGGCTGATTGGAGATGTTGTAGAGGCAGTGTTCACAATGTCTTGGGGGTTGAAAAAGGAAGGAGTTAGTCTTTGCACTTTGGTGACATCTAGTAGCTGAATCCAAGGCCAAGGATCGCAGAATTCTGGAAGAAGCCATCACATGACCTCCTTCTCCCGGTTATCAATGTTGCTGCAATGGGCAGACTGAAGCAACGGGGATAGAAAAGACAGCATGAAAGAAGAATTTATTGACAAACCAAGGTCCCTGTTTACTAAGCCCCACTATTGGCGCGCTAGCGTTTTTAGCACATGCTAATGCTAGAGACACCCATAGGAATATATGGGTGTCTCTAGTGTTAGTGCAAGCTAAAGGTACACCTTAGTAAACAGGGCCCCAAGAGTCCAACATGGCCATGTTTTGCCTAAAAAGGCTGCATCAAGGGTCTAATGTATAAACAAGAATACATTAATATAAACCAGTACACAGTTTAAAAAGAAACACATGTATAGTCAATGTACTTACATAATTGAACACACACACATAATATACCAAAAATCTTGTATACAAATATATAAAGCGCCCAGTTCTAAAAAAAAAAAAAAAAAAATGACAGTATAAACTGTGTCCAGCAATGGGACTCTTTTTTTTCTTAATTATAAATAACTAGTAAAAAAGGTCCGTTTCTGACACACATGAAACGGGCGCGAGCAAGGTTTTCCTCGGAGTGTGTGTTTGAGAGAGTGTGTGTGAGAGTGACTGTTTGAGAGAGAGAGAGAGAGTGAATGTGCGAGTGTGTGTGTGACAGAGTGCGAGTGTGTCTGTGAGAGAGAGTGTGTGTGTGAGCATGAGAGTGTGTGCCAGGGTCCCCCCTCCCTCCGAGTTCCAGGGTCGTCCCCCCTCCCTCCATTCCTCCCTCCGAGTTCCAGGGTCATCCCCTCCCTCCCTGCCTCCGAGTTCCAGGGTCGTCCCCTCCCTGCCTCCGAGTTCCAGGGTCATCCCCTCCCTGCCTCCCTCCGAGTTTCAGGGTCCCCTCCCTCCCCTGCATTATGCTCTCTCCCCTGCATTCATCCATATGCAGGCAATGTCCTCTGTGCCCTGCCCCCTCCATCCATCCATGTGCAGTATCTCTCCCCTGCCCCGTCCACCTCCCTCCGAGTTCCAGGCCCCCCTCCCTCCCTCCCTCCCTCCCCCCCTCCGAGTTCCAGTGTCCCCCTCCCTCCCATTTCCAGGGTCCCCCCTCCCTCTGTCCCTCCGTCCCTCCCAGTTCTAGGGTCCCATGGAACTGGGAGGGAGGGGGGGATGGAGAACGTTGGAGGAGTGACGTCAGCAAGTGGTTACAATCCTAGTGAGACACATTTGGAATGTTGGAGGAGCAAATTATTATATTAGAAAAGCTGCATACCATGCACCTGTGATGACAACATGGTGCCATAAAGTCTTTTTATGTGCTTATTTTTGAAACTATGTATGAATTTATTTATATGTTAATGTTTTTCCTCTTTCTGTTTATACATATACCCCTGAGGCAGCTTATTAGGTGAAACGTGGCCATGGTGGGCTCTTGGTTTGTCAATAAATTTTCTGTACAGACTTTTTGTGTTGGTTTTTTTTGTTTGTTTTTTTTTTGTTACATTTGTACCCCGCGCTTTCCCACTCATGGCAGACTCAATGCGGCTTATATGGGGCAATGGAGGGTTAAGTGACTTGCCCAGAGTCACAAGGAGCTGCCTGTGCCTGAAGTGGGAATCGAACTCAGTTCCTCAGTTCCCCAGGACCAAAGTCCACCACCCTAACCACTAGGCCACTCCTCCTGTTCTCTGTTGCTGGATCTGTTAGCATCTGCCTCTGTTTTGTCTTGTTGCAGACTGAAATAAGGGGAAAAAAAATCTTTGGTTGGATGTAAGTGAAGGAAAGCTCACAGATCCTCAGCCCTGGTGCAGTAGGAAGTTTACTTGGCTGGAAAAAGCAAAGACTTATGTGATATAGTTATTACTTGCCCTCCTCCAAGTATACTGACATCTTTTCTTCTCGTACTAAATTGTGTTGCTTTGCACTTAATTGAAAAATCATATTTGCTAATATTTCACTTTAGAAGACGCATTTCAGAATAATTTGAAGCATACTTTCAAGGAGCTCACAAAGGATGAGTTCTTGGGTCTGCTTGTGGCAGAGCCGTGTATTATGTTCTGCCTCCAGTGGCTGTACAGAAGAAGTACTTGCGTGGTTCTATCTAACCTGCTGTGGGACCTACATGTCATAGTTGGGTCTTTCCTAGGACTGAGTAGAAAATCGAAGATCACTTAGTACAACTGTCGCGTCCCGCGCTCCTACCTGCTCTCCCGCCACGGGGGGCGGGAGCCAGCGGCCTCCGCGGCGCGAGAGGACGGCCTGGGGGTTCCTGTGTGGGGGCCGGCGCTGCCGCGGGACTGGTGGGTCAGGCCGGCGACGGCGAACGCCGGTCTCTTGGTTGCAGGAGGTCAGGACGAGGTTCGCGCCGCCCAAGATGGCGGCGCTGGTACGCGGGGGCCGACGTCTTCTTCGCTCCAGAGCCGGGGGCTCTGGAGCTCTGCCTACCTAGCACCGGATTGGAGGACCAAGGCGGTGACTCCGCCTGGGAGATCGGGCAGAGCCAATCCGAGGGGCTCTGCCGACTCCCAGGGCCGGATTGGTGGGTTTCTCCCACGAGGGCGGGGTGGCGCGATATTTAAAGATGGAATCTAGCTGACACCCTTGCTTCAGGTTCTGTTCCCGAAGCCTGCGCAGTGGTTCCGTGTTGCGTCTTCTTGGACCTGCCCAGAGACTGCTTGAACCCGTCTACGGAGTAGAGACTGTGCTTGTACTTAACTACTGATTGCTAGCCGCGTATCCAGAGACTGTGCTTATACTTGACTACGGATTGCTAGCCGCCTATCCAGAGACTGTGCTTGTACTTGACTTCGGATTGCTAACCGCCTGCCCAGAGAGTTGCCCTGCGCCTGACTGCTGTTTGCTGATTGCCTGTTACTCCCGACTCTAGCCAGGTCAGTCCATCAACCCCGCGGTTCCAGCAGTCCTGCTGACCGCCTGCAGCTGGGGGCTCAACCTCTGGTGAACGGCGGTCGCCGCGGGTGAAGATTTGGGGTTGCACGGCTGTCCTCTGAGGTCCTTCAGGGCCCCTAAGGGCTCACTGACGTGAAGACAAGACAACAACCGATCTCTCAGTGCATTCAAAAATTACAAATTCAATTTTTATTTAAAAATTTGCATACTGTAAAATGTTGGTCAATTTCTAAGAGTTCCAGCTGAAAGCTTTCTTACAGCCTGACTCCTCCACTCTCAAAAGCATAAAAGTCCACAGCTGTCCCTCAGTCATCACTGGAACCCGGCAACTACTATGTCACAATTGGAATATTTTTCAATTGGCTTGCCAGGAGAGGGCGCTGTGTGTATCTGGGTAATTCCTGGTGATGCACTGAACTGCCTCCAGCAGCAAGATGCAGAAAGTCAGTGCAGTGGATACCAGTCTGTCAGAGTTCAGCGCTACAAAATGTCCTTCAGCATTCTCTTCTCCTGTAAACTGGATTCAGCAGGATGTTGTTCTGGCAGCAGTGGTACTGAAACTATGGATATCTAATCATTGTGAGCAGTTTTGTTCTGGATTTTTTTTTTTCTAGGACCCAGTCTGTCCTTGCACCCCAAACACTTCTCCTCTTTTTGGCCCTTGGTTCTCTGCCTTGAATCTCTCCCAGGTTAGAATCCCAAAGAGTAGCAAGATTCCGGAATCCCAAAGACTACTACTACTACTTAGCATTTCTATAGCGCTACTAGACATACGCAGCGCTGTACACTTGAACATGAAGAGACAGTCCCTGCTCGACAGAGCTTACAATCTAATTAGGACAGACAAACAGGACAAATAAGGGATAAGGGAATATTAAAGTGAGGATGACAAAATAAGGGTTCCCACTTAGTCACCTCTCCCCTCTCCAGTCGGTTCAAAACTCTGCTGCCCGTCTCGTCTTCCACCAGGGTCGCTTTACTCATATTACCCCTCTCCTCAAGACCCTTCACTGGCTCCCTATCCGTTTTCGCATCCTGTTCAAACTTCTTCTACTAACCTATAAATGTATTCACTCTGCTGCTCCCCAGTATCTCTCCACACTCATCCTTCCCTACACCGCTTCCCGTGCACTCCGCTCCATGGATAAATCCTTTTTATCTGTTCCCTTCTCCACTACTGCCAACTCCAGACTTCGCGCCTTCTGTCTCGCTGCACCCTACGCCTGGAATAAACTTCCTGAGCCCCTACGTCTTGCCCCATCCTTGGCCACCTTTAAATCTAGACTGAAAGCCCACCTCTTTAACATTGCTTTTGACTCGTAACCACTCGCCTCCACCTACCCTCCTCTCTTCCTTCCCGTTCACATTAATTGATTTGATTTGCTTACTTTATTTATTTTTTGTCTATTAGATTGTAAGCTCTTTGAGCAGGGACTGTCTTTCTTCTATGTTTGTGCAGCGCTGCGTACGCCTTGTAGCGCTATAGAAATGCTAAATAGTAGTAGTAGTAGTAGGTTGTGAACAGTTGTTTTTACCTTTTGTCATTTCACCAGCAATTTAATAACTGGATATGTTAACTGATTTACTTGATATCCATACCTCCCATTTAGTTGGATTGTTTGATTTTATATTCATGTAACCAAGACAAATTCTGTAAACTGTGAATTGACCACCTCACTGAATTCCTTATCAATCACAGCTACCAAGTATCATCTACAAAAAAATTAAAGGAGAAAAGATTACTGGGATGAGGTGTATTGTAATGATATGCTGCAGCCTTTTAATTGAACTAACACTACTACAGAACTTCTTTCTAGGGTCATTATGCATTTTTGTGTGAGTAGGGCAAGGAGTTCCTCCAAGATACCTGGAATGTGGTTTTTTGCTATTCTTGCAGTTGCTGGGTGGTGACAAAGATATTATTTCTTCAGCAGCATATCTTAAGTATCTTTTTATTTATTTATTTTTTAATTTTATTTTAGCTTCTCAAATAAAGAGCCTGTTGAGTCAACTGGGAACTAAGCAAGATACCAGCAAGCTGCAGGAAAACTTGTAAGTGTTAGATATACTTTATCTTTTATGTGCCTGCAGATATGCTGATTTTCATTTCCGAGATTGATAAGTCACTGCATTGCAAACTCGATTCATCAATTAATACCTGCAATGAAAACTGGAGATAAAGATAGTATCAGAATTCTGGACAGTATGAGACAAACACAGAGGATCTCAGAGGGAGAGGAAGGGATTGCAAAGCTAAGTTTGAGGTGTGGATGGGTAGACTGGATGTACTATATGGTCTTTACCAGCCATTGTGGTGTGTTTCTGTGTTGGGACATCTTATCAAAATGCAGCACCTTTCCTTGGCTCATTGAAGGAATTGTCCACAGAGAACTGCTTTTGCTGCAGGTAGAAACATGCTGAAAAAGTAAGCACTTAGACTTGAGAATGCCATCTTTATCCATGTTCTTTCTCTTTCAATCCAGCAAATCCAGATTTCAGCAAAACTTTTGACATGGTTCTGCATAGGTGACATAAATAAACCGAGAGCCCTTGGTATGGGCTTTAATGTGACTAACCAAGTTAAAAACTGGTTAAGTGGGAGGCGACAGAGTAGTGGCAAATGGAGTTCAGTCAGAGGAGAAAGGTGTGTGCCATTGGGATTGGGTTTTTTTTTTTCAACATTTTGTAAGCAGTATTACAGAAAGGCTGTTGGGTAAGGTTGGCCTCTTTGCAGATTATACCAAAACCTGCTATAAAGTAGACTGACTTAAAACGGTGTGGTGTGGATAGCATGAGGAGGAATCTAGGGAAACTTGAGAAGCGGTGTAGAATTTGACAACCAAGATTTAATCCTGAAAAATGCAGGGCCCTTAACTGGGCTAGAAAAAAGAGCGGTATAGTATAGGGATGAAGTATTACTGCACACGAAAGAAGAATGAGACATGAGTGGTTGTATCTGATGATCTAAGGGTATTCAAATAGGTAGAAAAGGTGATGGCAAAAGCCAGAAGGATGCTTGGGTGTATATGGAAAGGAATGGGCAGCAGGGTTAAATGGCCATTTTTCTCAGTGGAGAAGGGTGAATAATGGAGTGACCTAGGGATCTGTACTGGGACCGGTGCTATTTAACACATTTACAAATCATCTGGAAATCGGAACGACAAGTGAGGTGATTAAATTTGCAGATGACACAAAACTATTCAAAGTTGTCAAAATGCATGCGGATTACGAAAAATTGCGGGAAGACCTTAGGAAACTGGAAGACTGGGGTATTCAAAAGGCAGATAAAATTTAATATGGACAAATGCAAAGTGATGCACATTGGGAAGAATAATCCAAATCATAGTTATCTGATGCTAGGGTCCACTTTAGCAGTCTGCACTCAAGAAAAAGACCTAGGTGTCATTGCAGACAATACACTGAAATCTTCTGCCCCATGTGTGGCGGCGGCAGCCAAAAAAGCAAACAGGATGCTAGGAATTATTAGGAGAGGGATGTAAAATAAGACTGAAGAAACAGTGTGTTTTAAGCCTGTAAAATGTATTGGCTATTTTCCTGTATTCATTATGTTCTGAAGTGTATTTCTCTTGGCCAGTAGGTGGTGTTTCTTTGCTGTAAAGTTGTTATAGGGAACTGAATGGTCCTTTTCTTTAACACAAGCAGGAAGCAAGCAGCAGTATACTTTTCAAATCTTGTTGACTGGGCTCTGATTGGCCCAGGAGCTCATTTCCTTTAGAATATACTGATTTTGCCTTTAGACTTAGCCCGGAAGGAAAGAAAGACAGATCTCTTTGCTGAGGCTTGGTGAATTATATGTCCTCACCTTCCCAGGTACTGTTTAAACAGTATACAAACGTTTAGTTAGTTTTCTAGTTGATCCATTTTTCAGTTACATTTTTCAGTTACTTGTTACTGTTTGCTGTTTGCACATTTTCTTTTTTTGTCCACTGTTCCAAGTTCTGAGAATAAACACAATTGTTTGTTTGCCTTGTTTGTTCTGATAAAGAATCCTGGTGATTTGTGTGTTAGGTCTGTGAGTGCTTTCTGGGAATTGTGGGACCACTGGGAGTGTGGCTCCAGTAACCTAGAGATCACTGGGGATAATTGGAGAGTGGGAGACTTGCCCAGAGGCAGTTTGCGACCCAGTTGGTGGGATGAGGGTGCTAGTGTACAGCACAAGCAGCAGGTGCAGGCGGACCTGAGCTGGGGATTGACCCTCTTAAGTGGTTGAGGGGTAAACCCCATGCGGGTGGCTAGATGTTTTGTGACAAAGACCTAAAATATTATAATGCCTCTGTATTGCTCGATGGTGCGATCTCACCTTGAGTATTGTGTTCAATTACAGTCACCGTATCTCAAAAAAGATTTAGCGGAATTAGAAAAGGTTCAAAGAAGAGCGACCAGAATGATAGAGGGGATGGAACTGCTCCAATATGAGGAAAGGCTAAAGAGGTTAGGGCTCTTCAGCTTGGAAAAGAGACGGCTGAGGGGGGATACGATTGAGGTCTACAAAATCCTGAGTGGTGTGGAGTGGGTGGAGGTGAATTGATTTTTCACTCATTCAAAAAATACAAAGACCGGTGATGCTCAATGAAATTGCATGGGAATACTTTTAAAACAAATTGAAGGAAATATTTTTTTCACTCAAAAAATAGTTACGCTCTGGAACTCGTTGCCAAAGGATGTGGTAATGGCAGTTCCATAGCGTCCCACAGATCAATCCAGGGACTTGTAGGTTATGTCCCTCTACCAGCAGGTGGAGATTGTAAAGAGTATGTAGGACAGGCCCCAAAGGAACCCTGGGATAGGCCAGAATACCCCCGTTATAGGCAGGCATTCCCCAGGAAAAAACTAGAAATAAAGAACTACAACTCCCAGCATGCCCCAAGGGAGACCGGGGATAAGAGAAACTATGTGCATTCCCAGGAGTCTCCAGAGGAGGGCCGCAGGGGAAGGAATAAGGCTGATTCTCCAACCTGGTGGAAGAGGTGGTGGAACAGGTGGGTGGAGAAAGAAGAGCCATCAAAGAGCTTTAATGAAAGAAAGGGTGAGCAGCTGGAGGAAGGGCGGGGTGAAGAGAATATGGATTGGGCTCCTGAGGAGAGAGAGGGGGAGAGTGAGCCTTGCCCTATGGAGTTGACTGAACCGGAGAACACCCTGGAAGAGCCGATGGACTTTTCAGCTCTGGCTCAGCGAAAGCCAAGGAAGTAGCGGGGCCAAGCCGGGTCAAGCGGGAGGAGGTCAGGTAGGAGTATGACTGACCAAGAGGGTGGGACCCTAGGCTTTGAGCCCGCGCAAAGCCATTACTGTGTGTTTTGAAAGTCTGGCTAAACTGAGCTGTGTTTTGAAAGTTTGGCCTACAATTGAACTGTGTTTTTGAAAGCCTGGCTAATTTGAGCTGTGTTTTGAAAGCTTGGCTAGAACTGAACTGTGTTTTTTGAAAGCCTGGCTAAATTGAGCTGTGTTTTGGAAAGCTTGGCTAGAACTGAACTGTATGTTGAAAGCGTGGCTAGACCTGAACTGTGTTTTGAAAGCCTGGCTAAACTGACCTGTATTTTGAAAGCTTGGCTAGAACTGAACTGTGTTTTGGAAAACCCCGCTACACTGAACAGGGTATTTTTTTCTTTTTTTTTTTTATTATTTGCTGCTACTCTTCCCCAGGAGGGAGGGAGAGGAAGCAGCTGTGAAAGCCTGGACTGGGAAACTAACCGGATTGAGAAAGGTGAATGATAACTGTGCTTTGTTTTGTGTTTTGGTGCCACAACTGAGTGAAGGAGGGAAGCCCCTCCTAGGCAATAAAAAGCTTCATTGTTCTGAGGAAAAAAAAAAAAAAAGAGCAGTACTGGAAGGTGTTCTTCAGGTTGTGGAGAGCTGCAACCGCTGAGGGAAGAGGATCCACTTTACAAGATATAGTAAACCTCTGAAGTTTTCTCTATTTGGTCATGTGCAGTCACCTTAGCTTTAGTACTCTCTCTGTCTAGCAGGTGGATGGTCATATCTGTGCAGCTCTGAATTGATTGGCACCTGGTCTGGTCCCCTGAGTCTAGTTGAGCTTCTGGGGTCTGAGGTGTCCCGGTCCTGGTGGTGCCAGGTCTCTCCCTTCCTCCCCCATCAAACTCTCCTCTCAGCCTGACTGGAGTCTGAGCTTTCTTTTGCTCCGGCATCCTCTTCGCAGTACCGGCTGAATGGTGTTAGGACCGACTTGGCATGTGACAGCGGTTCCTGAGGGTGACTGCACATGACCACATATAGTAAACCTCTGAAGTTCTCTTTATCTCCACCTGCTGGTAGAGGGACATAACCCACAAGTCTCTGGATTGATCTGTTGGGTCTAATGGAAAGAAAATTATCAGGTAAGGACTAATTTTACCTTAGTGTATCTAGGTTTAAAAAAAAAGGTTTGGACAAGTTCCTAGAGGAAAAGTCCATAGTCTGTTATTGAGATGGACATGGGAGAAGCCTCTCCTTGCCCTGAGATTGGTAGCTTTGAATGTTGTTACTAATCGGGTTTCTGCCAGATACTTGTGACCTAAATTGGCCCCTGCTGGAAGCAGGATACTGGGCTAGATGGACCATTGGTCTGACCCAGTATGGCTATTCTTATGTTCTTATATTCCTATGTAAACAGGAGGTACTAATGCCACCGTGTAAGTCTCTGGTCAGACCTCATTTGGAATACTGTGTACAATTCTAGAGTCTGTACCTTCAAAAGATATAAATGGGAAGGAGTCTGTCCAGAGGGTGGTTACTAAAATATTCAGTGGTCTTTCTCATAAAGAATATGGGGATTGACAAAGCTTTAATTATGTTTTTTTGGAATATGGATTATTTAGGAGGATTGTAAGTTGTAACCTGCTCTGTATGGGCTTTGGCTGAAAGGGCAGGCCATAAGACCCTGTAATAAATGAACTGCATGAAAGGGGAAATATGATAGGGACATTTAAATACCTCTGTGGCATAAATGCACAGGGGGCGAGTTTTTTTTTTCAATTGAAAGGAAATTCTGGAGCAAGGGGACATAGCATGAAGGTGAAAGGGGATAGATTTTAGGAGTAATCTAAGGAAATATTTCTTTACAGAAAGAGTGGTGGGTGTGTGGATCTCTAAGGGAGAGGAAAGGTTAGTAAAGCTTAGATGGTGTGGATGGACAGAGTGGATAGGCCATATAATGTTTTGTGCCCCTCATATTCTCTGTTTCCATGTTTAAACATACCCAAGGGCATAACACCTCTCGGTGTGCAAAAGGATATGCATTGTGCAAGAACAGGCAAACTTGAGAGGGCCAACTTCAGACAGTTGGTCCACTTTACTTGAACAAATCAGTTTGAAAATATTGTCATAGCAAAAAAAAAAAAAAGGCTTGTTACTGTAGTAATTTTATAATTGACTGAACTACATGATCTAGTTAAAATGTACATAGAACTCCCAGGTCATTCATGTTTCATTCATACTTTTTTTTTTGTTTGTTTTTTGTTAAGGCAACAGATACAACATTCCACAAATCAGATTGCGAAGGAAACAAACCAATGTTTAAAGGAGCTGGGAACCCTGCCTCTGCCGCTGTCTCTCTCCGAGCAGGTTAGTGCTCGTACAGGATGTGTCTGCTAAGACAGAAGGGTGAGAGAGAAGCTGCAGTGTGGTATTCAGAGTGAAGGTGGAGGAAAACCTGTTCATTTGTGTATAGGCAGTACTCTAGAGTGCTTTCTCTTCCCCTGAATCGTTCCTCAGGACCCTCAATTATTACTGATTCACATGTGACTGTTCCAGATCCTCAAGTGTGACTCTCTTACACCATTTAGAGCTGATGGACTAATTTTTTTTTCTTCTCATCTTCTAACAGGAAGTCTATTTTAAGGCTGTTATATAAAGGCACCGTGGGCACCTGTGTGCTTTTTTAGAAATAGGCTCCCAGTTCCAGAGGCATGTTAAATACCCATGCACAAAATTACACCTGCTCTGAAAAAGATGTAAAAGTGTGCTCACTTGGTGTATTTTATAAAATAGATATGTACATCATAACCCTGCCTGCGGTCTGCCCAAACTATACCCCCAGGGATGCCTACATACAGATCACGGAAAAGCAGGCACACTCATTCCTTCCACCTAAACCTTACACACATGTACAGTCCTGCAGTTTTATGAATAGCCCTTTTCTGTGTGTGAAAGAGGCTTCGTGTGCATTCAAAGCTGTATAGAAATTACCCTCCTATATGTGCATGGGACAATAATGTGTAGATTATCTACAATTCTAGGCCGTTAAAAGGGCATATGTAATATAATACAGATAAATCAAAATATACATAAGATTAGGTAAACATGGGAGAATGTGCAATTTAAGAAGAAGCTGCAAACACGTGATTGTACAAACAAGGCGTGCATCGGTAGAGAATTCACAGAACCCTCAATGAGAAGGCCATTGTCTCAATTAAGTAAAAAGTTGAGGCAGGCCCTAAATTTTTAAGACCTCACTAGTATAAAGGTGAATTAATACCTTACTTTTAATATTTAAAAGAGAACAAATATGTACATGAAGATGTAGGAGGCATGTTTTACCCAGAATCTGTGTTTAAATTACAAGATGAAATTGAGGTTGGCCTGGTAGCTCAACGGTGATGCTATGCCATATCATGCTGGAAACCTGGTTTTCATTTCCTGAGCCCAGTTTTGCTTTCTCAGGCTGGTCATGATTGGGGATATTGTAGAGCCGCTAATGTTCTCAATCGCCAAGGGAGGACATCTCATCGGCTGTATGGCAGCAATACTTGGGGAGAAGAGTCGGGAGTAGTGTGAAAAAAAATGACGCTTCCAAGAACACGGAGTCGAGGATATGTCATACGCAGAATTTATTCTTGGAGTACACCTTGTAGACTTGACACGGAGCCTTGTTTTGGCGCTGACCACGCTTCCCTGGTTTGAGCCCTGTGTAAATTATCACTTGGGAGTCATTTTTATAAAGGCCTTTTCACAAATATCTGGCTTTAGTCACACACAAAAGGCCTCTTATAAATCAGCTGTCTGACATAGTATGCACTTACATGCAGCCCAGGTGTAGATGTGTTTGGAGGATGAGTTTCAGCAGGTCATGGGTGGAGTCATGAAGGTTCCCCCCCCCCCCCCCCATAGGTTATAAGTTGCACACTTCAGTTGTGTACATTTTACACATCTTCTAAGCTGTGTAAAATATACGTGGCCACGATTTCAGAAGGTTAATTGCTTTTATAAAATAGGTTCACAGATGCTAGTTTTGAAGGCTTATTTTCTTTAAAATAAATGAGTTTATGTGGTCAAACTATGTTCCCAGGTGTTTCTTAACCTACAAGGCTTTCCTACAGCTAAAGCCAAAGATTTTTTTTTTCTCTCCTAAAATTTCCCTGCATGTGGGACAAATACAAAACATGGAGAGCACAAACTGGGATAGAGCTTGATGCTCCTCAACTAATTGTGCCTCGGATATGAGGACCAAGGACTATGAGAGAAACATACTCCAGATCGATAGAGACTCTAATTCTAATTAACCAGGATAACTGTGTTATAATATTGAATAGCAAGGAACTCCTTTAAAAGGAGAGAGGGGGGAGGGAGGGGGGAGGGGGAGAACAAGGCGGGGTTGCAAGAAGGATAGGTTCTTAGACATCCTGAATGTTAAATGTTAGACTTGATGGCTGTATTATGTTAAATATTTGACTTTTTGATGTTATGCTGTTATACTTCAAGGCATATCTAATATAATAAAACGCACCGTGAACGTTCTAATGAGGACAACGTTCTGAAAGGGTTCGTGGGGTTCGTGGGTTCGTGGCGTTCGTGTTGTGAAGCCAGCAAGCCGTCTCTGCCCCGCCCTCGCGTCTAAACAAACAAATCCGGAAGCGAAGCGTCAGGGAAGGAGGCGGCGCTGAAGGGAAAGCTAGACGTCGGGAGCGCCGCCTCCTTCCCTGACGCTTCGCTGCACGAACCGCCACGGAGGTAAAGTTAAAAAGAATAAAAAAAAGGGATGCATGGATGCGAAGGGGGGGGGGGGGGGGGGGAAGAGGGCGGCCCAGGCGGGGACATGGCAGAGAGAGTAGCATGGATGCGAGGGGGGGGGGGTCATGGAAGGGCGAGAGGGGACTTGCTGGAAAAGGATGAATGGAGGCTGCAGGGGACAGAGGAGTATGGATGGGTATGGATTAGGAGGGCAGGGCACAGGGAGAGAGGGGAATTACTGGAAATGGATGAATGGAGGGGGCAGGGGACAGAGGAGTATGGATGGGCATGGATTGGGAGGGCAGGACTCAGGGAGAGAGGGAAATTGCTGGATAGGGAAAAATGGAGGGGCCAGGTGACAGATGAGCATGGATGGGCATGGATTGGAAGGGCAGGACTCAGGGAGAGGGGAATTGCTGGATAGGGATGAATGGAGGGGACAGATGGGCATGGATGGATATGGATTGCAGAGCAGGCCTCAGGCAGAGAGGGCAAATGCTGGATAGGGAAAAATGGAGGGGCCAGGTGACAGAGGAGCATGGATGGGCATGGATTGGAAGGGCAGGACTCAGGGAGAGGGGAATTGCTGGATAGGGATGAATGGAGGGGACAGATGGGCATGGATGGATATGGATTGCAGAGCAGGCCTCAGGCAGAGAAGGCAAATGCTGGATAGGGAAAAATGGATGGGCCAGGTGACAGATGAGCATGGATGGGCATGGATTGGAAGGGCAGGACTCAGGGAGAGGGGAATTGCTGGATAGGGATGAATGGAGGGGACAGATGGGCATGGATGGATATGGATTGCAGAGCAGGCCTCAGGCAGAGAGGGGAAATGCTGGATAGGGAAAAATGGAGGGGCCAGGTGACAGAGGAGCATGGCTGGCCATGGATTGGAAGGGCAGGACTCAGGGAGAGGGGAATTGCTGCATAGGGATGAATGGAGGGGACAGATGGCCATGGATGGATATGGATTGCAGGGCAGGCCTCAGGCAGAGAGGGGAAATGCTGGATAGGGATGAATGGAGGGGGCAGGTGACAGACAAACATGGATGGCCATGGATTGGGAGGGCAGGGCTCAGGGACAGAGGGGAATTGCTGGAAAAGGATGAATGGAGGGGGCAGGGGACAGATGGCCATGGATTGGAAGGGCACGGCTCACACTCTCTCTCTCATATACAATGTCTTTCTGACTCTCACTCTCACACACTGTCTCACACAGTATCACATTCACTCTCTATGTGCCACACAGTCACTCACACACTCGCTTGGTGTCATACACTCACTCTCACAGAGAATCTGTGTCTCACACACACACTCTCTCTGTTGCCCAGACACACACACTCTCTCTCATACACACACTCTCATTCTCACACACACTCTCTCACAAACACACTCACACCCAGACTCACTCTCTCTCTCACACACTCACACTTTCACTCTGACTCTCAAACAGTCACTCTCACATACTCTCCCAAACATACACACTCCAAGGAAAACCTTGCTAGCGCCCGTTTCATTTGTGTCAGAAACGGGCCTTTTTTACTAGTATAAAATAAAAACAAAATATGAAAAAAAAAAAATTTCCCTGCAAGTGTCTGGTAACACAAGGAAACAATGTTTTTTTGGAGGGGTCTCATACATTTAGAATTTTGATAGGGGCCACCTTTCAAGCTTTTCTGTATTATAATTTCGTGTTGATGTGATAACCATAAAATGAATCTTCTGCCTAGCGAAGTGGATCAGTGTGCAGCCTTTACCATGACCAATCACCTACATTCTATTATGTGGTCAAGAGCTTTATTTATTTAGCAATTTGTTTATTGTTTTCTGCGAAAACATAATAGAGAACAGGAAATTACAATTCGTGGTTTGAAGTGTCTAATACAAGCTACAAGAGAGAAAAGCCTTGTCTTATAGCCTTCCCCTCTTCTGCAATGCCCAATCATCAAATTATTCCATACTATCCCCTCCCCCATAAAAAAGCGAGGTTGTTCAAGAGCTTTAATGTGAAATTGATTGGTGATATTTTTTTTCAATCCCTCAGCGGCAGCAGAAGCTACAGAAGGAACGCTTAATGAACGACTTTTCGGCTGCTTTAAACAGCTTCCAGACTGTTCAGAGGAAAGTATCGGAGAAGGAAAAAGAAACAGTGGCCCGAGCGAGAGCTGGTTCTCGCCTTTCCGTAAGTACCGCTGGTAGAGAAGCCGGAGCTGGATTAAGGGAAAGCAGGTGGGAAGAAAGTACAGTCTAGAAATGCAAAAGCTGCTGCTCTGCAGACGAGTGTAGTACAGCTGTTTTAATATTTTACTCTGTAAAAACCTGAAAAACGTATTGAAATGTTTCTTATATATCGCAAACGTGGAAGACCGTTCAAAGCAGTTTAGAGCAATAACATGCAATATCAAAACTCTGTTCATCTCATCCAACTCCCTAATCAAACACAAAAACATACATGCAAATATAAATACAGAAGAACAAATAACATATACATATAAAAATACCAAAATAAAATAAGACCCACTAATTACTCAGCTACAGACCACTAACCACTTATTTAATCCATGGTTATTCAAATATAATGAACATAGTAACCCATTAATTCACCCATATCCCTAACCTAACAACTCATTTCAGCTTAACCGGGGCAGGTGGGGCGGTCTAATGGCTTTCTCCTCAGAGGGACAAGGCTGGCTCAGCTGCTTCAATGCTGACAACAGTCGTGTCTTCACCTCTGTTCTAGTGGTGTGCATGGGGACATAATCTGGTCCCCATTGAGGCATATTTTCAAAGCACTTTGGGAGGCTAAGTTCCATAGGTTTCTATGGAACTTTGGGAGGCTAAGTGCTTTGAAAATATGCCTCAGTGCCACCCATCCCCAGTCAATTCTTTTCCATCTCCATCATATTGCTGCCATCCCCTTTCCAATCCCCATAACCAACCCACATTTAAAAGGTCTTAATAAATTTAAAACAAAACATAAAATGAGTCCTGTAAGTTATTCAGATTTAACACAAAAAAACTAATAGGCACAGCTTTGTTAAATGTACATGAAAAGCATATTAACATAGAAAACAATCATTTCAAACTAAAAATAATAAATGATGTACAGAGCCAGAGCTCTGTTCCATTTTACATTCCTTGATTGTTTGTCCTGTAACTGAAAAAGAACGTTCTGCTGATGTGCTGGGAGCAGGTGTTCCAGATAGGGAGTAGGGCAACATATGTCAGTTTCGGCCACACATGAGACTTCTGTTGCCAGTAGGTAGTAAGAGATGAGCAGAATTTCTTTTCCGGGCTCAATATGTATGTATCTACTTCATCGATCACTGAAGCTGTATTCCTGTCTCTTGTATAAGTCTTCTAATGAATGATAATACACTCTAGCTTAAATGTAAATGAAATTCCTCACACAGGCTCACACTCCCTGTGTCTAATTACTGTGGAGCTACCACCCAGCCAGCAGTTAGTCAAATGTTTCAAATGTGGAGAAAAAAGGCTCAGAGTCGCCGCCCCGCCAGTCCACCTTAGCAAACTATGAAGCAAGAGCTTGGCGTGCCATCATGTGGCTTCAAACAAACTCCACGTTTAAATAGTATCTAACCTTAATATTCCTTGTCCTCTGCTATCTACTATGTGTTTCCACTATCTCTTCTACCCATGTACTGTATTTTATGAGTGAAATTACTTAAGGTGACTAGAGTAGCATACTAACACTTGAATGCAAATATATCCATATATAACAAGGAGAGGTCGACCCAAGCACTTAGCTTAATATTATTGCCAAAGTGTCCATCCTTCAACGGCCCCTCTTGCTTTATGACCAGACAGGGAGCCCCCGTTTCGCGATTGCTGTGTCAGGGGTAATTTCCAAAGGCTTTTTTTCAAAATTGCATCCACTGCCCTAGCACCGTTTCCTCCAAAGGCTTCATACAAAACAGCCTTTGGAGGAAACGGTGCTAGGCCAGTGGATGCAATTTTGAAAAAAAGCCTTTGGAAATTACCCCTGACGTAGCAATCGTGAAACGGGGGCTCCCTGTCTGGTCATAAAGCAAGAGGGGCCGTTGAAGGATGGACACTTTGGCAATAATATTAAGCTAAGTGCTTGGGTCGACCTCTCCTTGTTATATATGGATATATTTGCATTCGAGTGTTAGTATGCTATTCTAGTCACCTTAAGTAATTTCACTCATAAAATACAGTACATGGGTAGAAGAGATAGTGGACGTAGATAGCAGAGGACAAAGAATATTAAGGTTAGATACTATTTACACGTGGAGTTTGTTTGAAGCCACATGATGGCACGCCGAGCTCTTGCCTTATAGTTCACTAAGGTGGACTGGTGGGGCGGCGACTCTGAGGCTTTTTTTCTCCACGTTTGAAACATTTGACTAACTGCTGGCTGGGTCGGGGTGGTAGCTCCACAGTAATTAGACACAAGGTCTTGTATAAGTCTCCCAAAAAAATCTGCCTCCGATTCTTCTTGTTTTGGCTGTTTTGACGACAGTTCTGCAATTGGCTGCATCGCGACTACAGCTTGATCTGCTGTCAGTGTTCTCAGTCTGTTTATGGCACTGTTGCAACTTTCGACTGTCTTCAGATCTAAACAACCCTTCAGCCTTGGATCCAGCAACCTTGTTGCTCTGTGTGTCTCTGTACGTGTACAATTGTGATCCGGTTGATTTGCAAGATGATTCTTTAAGGATGCTATCACATGGCTGTCTGAGCTTGCAATTATCAGGTAACAAGAAACTTTTTAAAAAGTGACGTTTTTAACATCTTCCTAAAGAAAATAACTAGGATTATTGATAAAACATACACCAAATATTGGGAGCTTGGTTAGCAATAAGTCTATCACAAATCTTAAATCATGTAATATCCTTAACTGAAGAAAAAGCAAAAGGGGAGTGGGTAACAGACCTTCTACTTCTGGAAGGAACTGAAAATTCAAAATGTGGCAATAAATATTCAGGACAGTCACCGTTAAAAACTTGATATAAAATACAGGAAAGTTTTTAACAAAATCCTGGCCAGTGAAGGTCTATATAAAATTTGGAAATTTTGTCATGCTTGTGCAAAGAGAAAATCAATCTAACTGCAGTATTTTGGGTTGTCTGCAATCCCTGAAAAATGTACCTAAGGGCACCGAGATACATCAGGTTGCAATAATCTAGCTTAGACAAAAGCAGAGATTTGAACAAGCAACCTAAGTTGTTCAACCTCCGAAAAAAACTTTCTAATTCTTCTTAATTTTCTCATAAAAAAGAGCTTTTAATCAGAGAATTGACCTGTGGTTCAAGTGAAAGGGATTGGTCTCAAAAGACACCCAAAATTTGAATTACAGGAGAGAGAGGATACTTAACTTTGCGATGCACGCCTCTACTCTGTTCTGAAAGGTTAGTTCAGTTCTTAACAAATGTGGGTCATTATTCCAGAGCACTAGGTTGACACCCTGAATACTCATTCTATATGTTACCTAGCACCATTCCTACCATGAAGGAGGTCCGAATAGAGCTCCCTGTTTAGAGCACAGCTTCCAGGCTGAAACAAACCAGTCCAGTTTCTCCACAAAATATCTTGGGCCTATTCCCCACAGTGCTTAAATTTGCTCTTTTGTACTGCTGAGATCTACTTAAGCTGATGTATCAGGGCAGTGGCACTAGTGCAGCATGACCATCCTTACTTGACTCTCGTTGCATCATTCTGTGACATAGTAACATAGTAGATGACGGCAGAAAAAGACCTGCATGGTCCATCCAGTCTGCCCAAGACAAACTCATATGTGTATATCTTACCTTGAATTTGTAACTGTCCTTTTCAGGGCACAGACCGTATAAGTCTGCCCAGCAGTATTTCCCGCCTCCCAACCAGCAGTCCCGCCTCCCATCACCGGCTCTGGTACAGACCATATAAGTCTGCCCTCCCCTATCCTAGCCTCCCAACCACCAACCCCTCTTCCCCCCACCTGCTCCGCCACCCAATTTCAGCTAAAGCTTCTGAGGATCCATTCCTTATGCACAGGATTCCTTTATGCATATCCCACGCATGTTTGAACTCCGTTACCGTTTTCATCTGCACCACCTCCCGCGGGAGGGCATTCCAAGCATCCACCACCCTCTCCGTGAAAAAATACTTCCTGACATCTTTCCTGAGTCTGCCCCCCTTTAATCTCATTTCATGTCCTCTCGTTCTACCGCCTTCCCATCTCCGGAAAAGATTCGTTTGCGGATTGATACCTTTCAAATATTTGAACGTCTGTATCATATCACCCCTGTTCCTCCTTTCCTCCAGGATATACATGTTCAGGTCAGCAAGTCTCTCTTCATACGTCTTAGAACGCAAATCCCATACCATCCTCGTAGCTTTTCTTTGCACCGCTTCCATATGTGCTAGCTGTTGAATGCTTTTTGCCTAAAGGACTACAAAGAGTAAATTACACTATTATTGACTGTTTTACTCCTAGGAGTGTGTTTTTGTTCTGTCTTGTATTCTGTTCCTGAATTGATATTAGCAGAAGTGGGAAATTATTCAGAATACTTAGTGCTAGCTAAATATTTTTAGGAAATGTTTTATATCTTAAACATGCTTATGTTTTCAGTTTATGATGGCAATAATATTTATGAGGAGACGTGGCGGACAACAAGGATGAGCTCTGGTGAAGGAGCTGCTGGCAAAATGGAACAGCGGAGCTGACGAGTTCCCATGCTTCACCACCCAAAGACGTTGAAGAGCTCTCAGCTCACAAAGCAGTGGGGCTGGTGGGGTTTTCCCAGGCTTCACCGTCCAAAGACACATGGGAGCTGCTGGGAGCGGTGAAGCTATCACGAGTTCCCCAGCCTCACCGAGCACAGATGAAGTAGAGCCACTGGTAGTTGAATCAACAAGACTGACAGGATTCCCAGACCCTGTCAGGTGAAGTGGAGACAGAGCTAGTAATCAAGAACTGGAGGGAAGGTGGGGGGAGAAGACGCAGAGCCAAAAGAGAAGGAGAACATTGAAAGAGAGATTATATGAGAGCATACTGCACATTCTCTCTCTCTCACACACACTCTCTCACACACACACACACACTGTCTCTCACACACACACACACACACACACCCAGAGCAACTCTGACCTACAGGCGTCAGTCACAAAAAGTATTCAAGTTGTTGTCTTACACTAAGCAGTGCTTTACAGATTCACATGTTTGGACCATGCGACTCCCTGTTAGCAGCAGAATTAAATACAAAATCATGATGCTTGTTTTGTTTTCCTGTTTATCTGAATTCCTGTTCCAATTCCCAGGGCCGTGCCTAGGGTCTCTGGCGCCCCCCTGCAGACTATCAGTTGGCGCCCCCCCCCCCCCCCCGTGAAAATGATCACGCCCCCCCCATGAAAATGATCGCTCACCACTTGCCACACTGAAAGGAATTGTCAGCAATATTCTTAGAAACAAATTGCTATACATTGCAAAATAAGATAGCAGATGTAAATTCTCAAAGTGGACATATTCCAAATGCTAAAATGAAAATAAAATAATTTTTTTCTACCTTTGTTGTCTGGTGACTTTCTTTTTTCAATCATGCTGGTCCAGTATCTGATTCTGCTGCTATATGTCCTCTTAACTCCATTTTCAGGGCTTCCTTTCCATTTATTTCTTTACTTTTCTCCTTTCTTCTTCATTTCTTGCTCTATATCCATTTCCAGCAATTTCTCCTCTCTCCCTGGGTCCTGCCCTCCCATCCATGTCCATTCTTGTCCCCTCTCTGCCCTTCCCTCCTCCATCCATAGCCAGCAAGCCTCCTCTCTCCCCTCCCCTCCATTTCCAGCAATTTGTCCTCTCCCTGGGCCCCCATGTCCATCCTTGTCCCTCTCTGCCCTTCCCTCCTCCATCCATAGCCAGCAAGCCTCCTCTCTCCCCTCCCCTCCATTTCCAGCAATTTGTCCTCTCCCTGGGCCCCCATGTCCATCCTTGTCCCTCTCTGCCCTTCCCTCCTCCATCCATAGCCAGCAATCCTTGCCTCCTCTATCCCCTCCCCTCCATTTCCAGCAATTTGTCCTCTCCCTGGGCCCCCATGTCCATCCTTGTCCCTCTCTGCCCTTCCCTCCTCCATCCATAGCCAGCAATCCTCTCTCCCCTCCCCTTCCCTTCCAGCAATTTGTCCTCTCCCTGGGCCCCCATGTCCATCCTTGTCCCTCTCTGCCCTTCCCTCCTCCATCCATAGCCAGCAATCCTTGCCTCCTCTATCCCCTCCCCTCCATTTCCAGCAATTTGTCCTCTCCCTGGGCCCCCATGTCCATCCTTGTCCCTCTCTGCCCTTCCCTCCTCCATCCATAGCCAGCAATCCTCTCTCCCCTCCCCTTCCCTTCCAGCAATTTGTCCTCTCCCTGGGCCCTGCCCTCCCATCCATGCCTCTCTGCCCTTCCCTCCGCACCCTGGGGCCTTTAAATCTTTTACTTCCGGTCGCAGCAGCGTCAGTGAAAGCGGAGCGCTGCCGACGTCTCCCTTCCCTTTGCGCTCTTGGTTCCCTCAGTGTCCGCCTTCTTCTGACGTCAGAAGAAGGCGGGACACTGAGGGAACCAACGAGTGCAAGGGAAGGGAGACGTCGGCAGCAGTGGCGTAGCTAGGGTAGTTGACACCCGGGGCCGGTCATTGTTTAACACCCCCCCCCCCCCCAAATCCAGTACTAGGCATACCGAGAATACAAAACACTCACGACCTATAGAGCAATTTTACCATACCATAAGCAGTCGTTTCTACGAGTCACACAAGGAAAAGGAAAGCATCTTAAACACTACAGTGAGCACTAGAACATCAATTCACCTATTGTAAAACGAAACCAGACAGAATAGTACAGATCGTAGATCCTGCACAGTCAATGCCAACTGAAAGCCATGTCTTTTTCAAACACAGATACACCCTAATCCACTATAGGATAAGTAATCATAAACTTTCTATTTAGACAAAAATTAAACTGAACCCCCGATGCCAGACTCTGCATACAATGCAACACCACAGAAACAGAAAATGTCCCCTAGTACTGTGCAAAATATAAAGACAGCAGATGTAAATTTGAAAAAACTAACAAATACCAATCACCACTTTACAAATTAACAAATAGAAATAAAACATATACAGAAAATAAAATAATACCATTTTATTGGACTAATACATTTAGCTTCCAGAGGCCAAAATCTCCTTCCTCAGGTCAATACAGTATAGTGCTGTTACAGTATCCTATCCTGATCTGAGGAAGGGGGTTTTGTTCTCTGAAAGTTAAGTCAAAATGTATTAAAATTAGTCCAATAAAAAGATTACCTTATTTACATGTTCTATTTATAAACATTTATTAACACAGCTAAAATACTATATCCTAAAGCAAAATAATAAAAATATATATTTACAGTTTGTTGTCTTTGGTTTCTGCTTTCCTTATCTTCTTTTCACCGTCTTCCTTCCATCCAGCATCTGTCTTCGCTCTCTCTCTGCTCTCCAGTGTCTGCCCTCTCTAATGTTCCTTCCATCCACATCTGCCCTCTATTTCTGCTCCTTCCATCCACCATCTGCCCCAGTCTGCCATCTCTCTCTCCCCCTTCCATCCACCATCTGCCCTCTCTCTCTCCTTTCCCTCTAGCATTTGCCCTCTATCTCTGCCCCCTTCCATCCACTGTCTGCTCTTTCACTCCCTTCTATCCACTGTCTGCCCTTTCTCTCTGCTCCTTCGATTCACCATTTGCCCTCTCTCTTTCCCCCTCCCATCCATTCAGGGTCTGCCCTCCCTCTCACTCCCCATTCCATCCAGGATCTATCCCCCCTCTCTCACTGCCCCCTCTTTTCGGCTCCCAGTTCCCACCTGCGGCTGCCCCTAGTTCCAGATCCATTGATTCTCCCATCCACCCCTGCCCCAGGCATGACCCCATTCTCCCTCCTGCTCACTTTTCAGACCCCAGTTCCAGCTCCATGCCCCTTCTCCCATCTGTCTCCCACCCAGTCCCTTCTGCCCATCTGAGTCCCCCTCACCCCATCTGACTCCCTCCCAGTCCCTTCTGCTATCCAAGTGCCCCCCACCCTCACCCCATCTGGCTCCCATCCAGTCCCTTCTGCCCATCCGAGTCCCCCTCACCCATCTGGCTCCCACCCAGTCCCTTCTGCTATCCAAGTGCCCCCCACCCTCACCCCATCTGTCTCCCACCCAGTTCCTTCTGCCCATCCGAGTCCCCCTCACCCCATCTGCCTCCCACCCAGTCCCTTCTGCTATCCGAGTCCTCCCCCACCTTCACGGTCACCCCATCTGTCCCCCACCCTCACCCTGCCTCGTCTTCTCCCTGCCACCCGTCTTAAAAAGAAATTGTTTGCCGACGCGATAGCGAGCGCAGCACCTCGTGTGGAAGTAAAAGAAGCGAATCCGATCATCTCATTGGGCCTTCCTTCACTGTCCCGCCCTAGAGGAAATAGGAAGTTGCGTCAGAGGAGGGCGGGACAGTGAGGGAAGGCCCAATGAGATGATCGGATCCGCTTCCTTTACTTCCACACGAGGTGCTGCGCTCACTATCGCGTCGGCAAATAAATTTAAAGGGCTGGTGCGGGGGGGGGGGGTGCCAGGATGAAGAGCAGCGGGAGCGGCGGCACCCCCCTTTCTGGTGACACCCGGGGCGACCAAAAGATTTAAAGGCCTCGGCGGGGCGAGGGTAAGCACCGCGGCGGCGCCCTCCAGAGGTGGGCGCCCCCCTGCGGCGCTTACCTCGCTTACCGCATCGGCACGGCCCTGCCAATTCCTTACTGTCTGAGTCATACCTTCAGATCTCTGACAGATTTTCTGTTTATTCCCTCGCCATCTACTGGTAAGAACAGATACTACACTTGATCTTGGCCAAAAGGCAGAGAAGGGATTCTTCGCCTGACATCTAAGCTCTGACTTGAACCTACCTATTCTGCCTCTCACTGGAACACTCTGGGAATTAATAAATTTATCACATCTCGTACTCACTTGGAAGTGTGGTTAGCTCTGCAGGAGGACAAGCTGCGCTTACCTCATGATTTTTGCCATTTGTCTCCCTTCCCACCACATCTTTGTGTATGTGATGCTGCTTTTTTTTTTTTGGTACAGTTTAAACTTGTCTGATTAGGATATTGTGTATTAAAAACCTCTCAGTAAGGATGTTATTGCTGATTTCAGCTGAGTCTGATCCAACCATTTTTTTTTAATTATCTTGGGGAGAAAGCATTGTGCTTCCTCCCAACTTACATTCATAAATTACAAGTTATAGCAAGCAAAATTCAGCAATTAAAGACAAACCTTTCTATCTTCCAGGGTGAGGAAAGGCACAAGGATGAGCAGCTGGTTTCCTTTGACAGGTAAAGAGCTGTGGGTTACTTAGACCAGCATTTAATTCATACTACTCTGATTATGAAAAGTATGTAGCCTCAGTGCTGTTTGGTGTACAGATTCATAAATACAATTTGCTTCTGCCTTCACAAGAATATTGCTATTCAGAGTAGGTTAGTTCATTTGCTTTTGAGTTCTTCAGTAATGATGCGGCCTATAATTGAGGGCACATAGGGTAAATAAAGGGAACAGTGAGTGACTATAGAAAGACATCCCCTTCCAAATTATTCACCTTTTATTGCACATTTTAATCCCGGCATAGGTAGACATCATTGCATTCAGTACGAGAAGCAAAGGCTAGCAGACATAGCTGCAGGGGCAGCTGAGCAGCAGCATAAATGACCTAGCAAGGTGTTGGAGGCTTTTATCTGAACTGGTACAATGCTAGTAGAGTAGTGGATGCTTGGAATGCCCTCCCACGGGAGGTGGTGGAAATGAAAATGGTAACGGAATTCAAACATGCGTGGGATAAGCATAAAGGAATCCTGTGCAGAAGGAATGGATCCTCAGGGGCTTAGTCGAGGTTGGGAGGCGGGGATAGTGTTGGGCAGACTTATACGGTCTGTGCCAGAGCCGGTGGTGGGAGGCGGGACTGGTGGTTGGGAGGCGGGGATAGTGTTGGGCAAACTTATACGGTCTGTGCCAGAGCCTGTGGTGGGAGGCGGGACTGGTGGTTGGGAGGCAGGGATAGTGCTGGGCAGACTTATACGGTCTGTGCCAGAGCCGGTGGTGGGAGGCAGGGATAGTGCTGGGCAGACTTATATGGTCTGTGCCAGAGCCG